>NW_019208916.1:293382-747570 GCF_001890105.1 Penicilliopsis zonata CBS 506.65
AGACGGATGCGACGGAAGAAAGATAAAGTCGAGGCGTCAAAGATCTCACGACTGGAGAAGAATAATACTACAGAGTAGCACTTCGGGATCGACGGGCGGTGCAGAGGTGAACCGACGAGCGGGGCGGTGATCCCTTAATATACAAGGAGAGAAAAACGGAGGCAGCGACGTCTTCTTCGTCTTCTCCTTTGGCGACCAGCAGCTGTTGCTGGTGACGTCGACGGTCTCGGTTAGATTTCCCAATGCGGTCTGGTGTGATCTCCTAGACAACGACGAGAGAGCAGAGAGGCTGTTTTTCACCAGTATGATTCAACACAGACTGGACAATATCTTGAATCATATCGTGAATAGTATCTAGAACAGACCAATGCTCATCTGTCAATATGGTATATTATCCGGTCATTGAGTCCAGAGCAGTGTCGAGAGCTGCTGGTGTTGCACCGTCACTCTCTTCCATTGCAATCGCTGACGTCATCGAATCGTCCTCCGCGCCCGTGACCCGTTGCTGGCTGCGTCATACAGAGGTGAAGCTGCAACTTTATTCCAAAGCATCATGATGGACACGATCGCCAGGGATTCGATCAGAGATTTGCTTTACAGGTTGCATTTATTATTGTCATCGCTATAATGGATCAACTAGTTACTGACCTTCGCCCTGCGACGTCGAATTCTTAATCTTATCCTTAACTACGGAGTAGTACTATCCGTTCGATTTTTCCGTCGAGTCTTGCGTTTCGAAGTACTCGACTCGTCGTCTGCATCCCGTTTTGTGCCTGTGGAGGGCCCGTCCGAGCTTCTCTGGGTTTCCGCTTCCTGTCGGAGCCGACCGAATGCCTTCTCCATCCTCGACTGCCCGTTGGCGCGGACCCGCGGTGCAAAGGCGCCAGCTCCCTGAGGCCCGCTGAAGAATCCCGTAATGTTAGACTGCGTGCCTTCCTGCTCGCGCCGGTTCATATCCCGGATTACCGGCAGAAGGATCTCGTCCGTCCGCTCTTGGCTCCACCCGATTGTCGCCATCAGGTAGTTCCGCAACCCGTTCAGATCGGGCACCCCCCATTGGAACGGGGACGGGTCGGCATCGACTTCGGGCTCGAGATACGCGACGTCCACGTGTGGGTTGGGGAACGACGGCGGGAGGAAGATCTTGGAGGCGTTCTTGCGGAACTTTCGGTAGAAGGCGGCGTGGTGAGTATTGTCGTCGCTGGACAGGTCGGCGCCCATCTGGACGCGGCTCCACCAGTCGCGGAATTCATCCAAGCTCGCAAACTCGGTTAGGATCTCCAGCGCCGTGACGGGGCCGATCCCCGGGATCCCCTCTGTGTAGTCGCTGCCCAGCAGGTGCGCGAAGCTGATGAGTTTCCGGCGGTGCAGGGCATACTCCTTCTCCATGTCCGAGGTCAGGTAGCACTCCACGTATTTGCTCTGGTTGAACATGTTTTTGTAGACGCGGGTGCCGCCAAAGAGGAATATGTCGCTGTCATCCGTGACAATCCCATCCACAAGCCCCAGGGTAACCAGCTCGGCACATTGAGCCTCGGCCTCCATCGGTGCGGTGATGTACGGCAACCCAAACAGAGTCAAAAGCTGCTGGCATTCGGTGATCATCACCTGTGTCACCTCGTCCGCGTCTCGCCGATCTTTCTTCTGCTGTAGTCGTAGCTGCTTTAGTTCTTGCTCATAATCAAACGCGGTCTGCGTCTGCGCAGCAGAATTCAGTTTTGCTGCAAACCGGGCATGTTCCTCTGCTTCCTCTGCAAGCTGACGCATCAGATCTACATCTTCGGGGTCGCTCATATCCCCTTCGTCAGCGCTATCCTCGATCATAACAGTGTTTTGATGGTCACCCTGAACGGTAATCCCAGGCCCAAGATCAGCCGTAGACGAACCAGTCGTTTCAACCGGCGGTTCTAGGATGATAGCTTTAGTGGGGATCTCAACATCCTCAAATTCAACTTCAGGCGATGGGGAGAGAGAGAGGCGTGGCTTGTCCATCTGTTCAGAAGGCTGCTCATCGTCCGTAGCTTCCCACTCATAGACTTCCTCCTCTTTTCCTTCTGCCGTAGGCCGATCGCTAGGTAATACAGACGTTTCGTCGGGCTCGGTACTGATTACATCCTTCGTAGAGCCAGGATTCACTTCTTCAGGCTTATGATTCTCCGACGAAGAGCCGGATGCTTTTTCGTTGTTTAGGCGTGACTCCGAGGTGGGAATGGCTTCTAGATCAATAACCTCACCTGGTTCAGTGAGCTTATCAACATCAATCACCTCTGGAGATCGATAGTTTCTCAGAAATTGGTGATCTGGAGTCATGACTTCGTCCCTGTATTTCTCCAATGAAGAATCATCCGTCTTGTCTGGGATGAAATCCCCGTCCAGTCGCTCGCCACGAAACCACGGTGGTAACGGTCCGGCCTTTGGATTCCGCTTGGGTGGTTCTTTGATGAATCCTCCAGCATTCTCATCGATCTCCTCCTCTTGAGACGGCCGAGAAGGTGCCGTTTCCCCAATTTTAATGGATTCAAAGGGAAGAGGTCCATCAAAAGGATGGCTTGTAGTAGACTCTTTGCTACTAGGGTTTGGTTGGAATTTATTTCTGACGGGCTTCTTCGCTTGTGCTAAAGCAGTTGCAAAGTCCATCTCGTCGTCGTCATCATCACCATCGTCTTCGTTCTCAGCCACAAAGGCTGCTGCTATCTCCTGTTCAGAGAGGGCGGCGCCCGCATTGACAGGGCTATCCTCAAAATAATCATCATGGGCTGCATCTTCCATTGACATTGCAATCGCCTTGCGAAGATTTTCATCTTCAGAGTCCCCATCACCGTCTATAAGATCACCTATTTCGCGATTGAAAAAGTCGGTGGGAAAGTCCTTTTCCACAAAAAGAGCGTCGTCCTCATCAGTGGTTAGAGACGGGCCTGGCCCATGCAATTGACGAGGAATCCCTCCTGAGAATTCCGTCATTGTTTGTCGGATTGACTCGTCGAAGACACCTTTCTTGAGAAAAGAAAGTTTGGGGAGCCTATTTAAACCTTCAACAGGCACATCCTCGAAAGCATCATCCTCATCCGAGAGTTCCTCCTTGCTCATGAGAACATCTTGCTGGCCATAGCGATCGACGTCAATGGGTCTGTCTTCATAGCCATCGTGTTTGCTACTAACGACCCCGAGTGCCCAGCCGCCTTCGACCGCACTATCTTGGACCAAGACGTACTCTCGACCCCGTTCCCCCGCAATTCGTTGACCTTGGGTGAGACCAAGAGTAGCGTCTGCGCCGTTCATGCCATTCAAATTCATCAGCCGCTGCGTCAGCTCGTTGCGTTCCTTCACACGCTCGATCTGAAATTTCGAGAACGACATGCGGTCCGGGAACATGTTATCCAGCTGCTCCTTGGAATAACCCATTCTCAACCGGCTTCTTATCCTTGCCGCGTTCAAGATGTTGTAGCGATCCGTGGCCGGCAAGCTCGTGAAGAAGGAACTGTCAAAGTCGATCTTCGAGAAATCGTAGAGATTGATATCTTCTCCCTGATGAAACTGTCGCGCGTACGCCTCCAGCTCCTCGCGAGACATGATCCGGGGGTCGTCAGGTGCTCCCATTTCCTCCAGGGAAACCTCCATACTTGGGAGATGATACGCATCTTTCCTTCTAAAATGGCGTGCTTGGTTCTTCTCCTTTTCTGTCAGAAATATCTCCTCGACATACACCGGCTTGTCTGGCACTGGCTCTTCATCGCGCCTGTGACGCTGGTTGCTACTCCTCACTGCCGCTGCTTCTTCTTCGGCGGCCCTTTGGATCTGAACCGCCAACAGTTTCCCTGCCGTCCGGACAGCATCCTCTCTGCGGCCTTCCCGCCTCTTCTTTCGGCCCGCGATTGTCTGACGCTTGAGTACAGGAGCCCCGCCATCGAAAACAAACACCGGCTTGATGCCGAAGTAGAGCAATTTGCATATTCGGCGAAAGAATCCGACCACATGCGAGTTCCGCAGAGCGTTTCCTTCTTTATCGCGCACGGCCTTCAGGAACTGGTAGATCCAGATCGAAGCATCGACTGCCAACCGCTTCTTGTTGAGCGTCTCAAGCTTGACAGGGCGCGCGCACGGCTGCACTACCGTCCAGAGCCCAGTGACACCCATGACAGGTAGCAGTCGTTCTGGTTAGGTCCCTGACAGATGGTGTGGCATGTCAGAGACGGACTGCTCAGCAAAGGGTCGGTCGGCTTGAGAGGCGTCCTTGTTGCCTGCGCGTCGCCACCAGTCGACACGAGGTCTATCACGGTGTCACATGACCTATTAATACCCTTTGAGGACAAGCGCACAAAACAGAAAGCTGACGTAAGCATGACTGCTGTTTTGGGATGTTATCGCGATAAAAATCTCCCAGTGCGGGGAGGAGGGGAAAAGGGTTGATTTGCAGGACAACGTGTCCATGTGTGCTGCGCGTCGCATCAATGTCTCTATCACTTGAGGTGAGTAGGATATTTGAGAAATGGAGTTGCCTAGACCAATTGTGCTGACGGAGAATGCTACCAGTACATTGATGCTTGTCTTCCAATCACGGCGACTAAAGCCTTCGTCTTGGGAGATGCGAGGCTTATATTGCACGGACAGGGTCCTTATACCCGCTTAATTGATGAGACGAGTGGGCAACTGCTTGCAGAAATCAAAACCTTTAAGAGAAGTAATGTCCATGGCTTTCTCCTTCCGGAAGAGGAGCTGCAGAAAACTGGAAGCCAGCCGATTCGGATTATTACATGGGGAGGACCATCCGTGCGAATTATTGAGTTGAGTGCTCGCCAAAGTGAATCTACAGTCTTGGGTGCCTTCTTTAGTGTTGTTAGTGCCGAATTTTTGGCACCGGACTGGATCTTGAGCGGATGTTCTGTCTGTGTTGATGGAGAGGGCAGAGCCTGCTTCCTGACAGCGCACAATGCGCTCCTTGGGCTCCGCTTGGTTGATTCGGGCTCGCCGAAGTATCGGAAAAACATTCAGATACAACAATTAGCCACAGGCGTCAAGTCTATCCTTTATTCCGCCGATATCGTTTCCCTCTCCTCCACTCATGTCTTGATTGCTGCTGGAACGGTCTTTGGGGAGATCATTGTTTGGTCTTGCTTTCTGAACGAGATTGGAGACGCCTTTTCCAATACAATCAGCTCTATCCACCATTTCTTCACTGGACATGAGGGGTCTATCTTCGGCGTCAGGATTTCCTCTGTAGTTCCTTCTCTGCAGGGAAGCAATTCCGGGCGGTTGCTGGCAAGCTGCAGCGACGATAGAACTGTAAGGGTATGGGACATCTCGGATTGTGATCAGGTCTCTCGCCACGATCCCCCTTCCTACTCTACAGATGGCTTCGAGCTTCGCAGCACGGGTTTTGGTGACGTGGCTACAATTCGCAGCTCAGAGTCTTACGTTGCAAAGGCCTTTGGTCACTCTGCTCGAATTTGGGGAGTTTACTTCCTGCCCCGAACGAAAGCTGATCAGCCGCAGCTGAATTTTGTCTCTCATGGCGAGGATTCGACGTGTGTTTTCTGGGAACTCACCTGGGAGCCGCGCCTGACAGGAGGAAGGCCTGATTTCCGACTACGCGAGACAAATTCTATCCACCATCACTCGGGGAAACACATATGGTCACTCGATGTGGGTGGGCGTAATGAAGCCCCGGTAATCTATACCGGTGGTGCGGATGGTGCTCTTAAAAATATTGGAATTGAGTCTTATTGGAAGGAAAGACCTGACTACATGTCCAATAGAAAAGTGGCCCCTTCTAGCGTCAAGACTCGAAAGCACTCGCATCAATTACAAGGTGCCCTCAAAGCATTCGATCTTGTCTCTCAGGACTGTTTCCTTGGTGTGACCTTTCAAGGCGAAGTCAAGCTTGGATGGGTTGGAACAAACAACGATAACGTTTGTCAAGATGAGGATGGCTCTGTTCGATGGGAAACAATCGCGACCGAGGAAGACTTCCGTTCTTTTGCCGTCACGTCTAGCTGTTCGCAGAGAGGCCTGGCTCTGTTAGGCAATGAAAGGGGTCTGATCCGATTATACGAACACGAGTCCAAGACATTGTCTACTCTCATACAAGTGTCAGAAAGACCAGTTGGTCTGTGGCTACTTGATTCTTCAGAGAGTAATAGAGGCGATATCTATTTCATATCGTCTGATCCAGCAACCCAGAAGACGAGTTTGGTCATGATCAATGGAAGAAATACCGGACAGCCGACGATAAAGAATTTCGATGTTGCTCTACCAATCGATTTCGAGGTGACATGTGCTTCCTTTGCCTGCGAAAGCCAGTACCTTGTGCTTGGTTCAAAGATCGGTGCCCTTGCCGTTTACAAAGTCTCAGCGCTTACGCAGATACTGGAACCGCTTGAGGTATTGAGACGCGTACACGGTAAAGTAGGTGTCAGTCAGGTCATGCCCATTCCTTCAAAAGAACGCAGTTTAACTACATTTTCCTCCTTCTTCCTCACGTGTGGTCGGGATGGTAACTATTGCATATACGAAATCAGCCGAGAAACGGACGAACAGACGGCATTCGTGCAATTGGTCCACCGGTCTCTTGCACACTTTGGCCAAAATGTGGAAGGGGCCTACTTTGACCGAGAAACCGAGGACCTCATATTATATGGCTTCGGGGGCACCCAGTTTATCGTATGGAACGAATCCCGACAGACAGAGCTGATGCGCGTCGAGTGCGGTGGAGGTCGTCGCCGCTGGGCGTTTGGCGTGAACGAGGCCTGTCGCAATTATCTTTTGCTATGGAACCATGCCGCCAAGTTCAATAGTACCCGACAGAGTTATACGCCGGCCTACCGCACTCTTCGCGCCGGCGGGCATGGACGGGAAATCAAATCTATGGCCGTCTGCAACGATGTTCGAGACATTGGCACGCTGATTGCTACGGGTGCCGAGGATACCGCCGTCCGCATCTTTTCACCTGCCGAGTCGTCAAAACGAGAGGGTCCCTGGGGTACGTTCAAGTGCCTGCGCGTCATGAACCAGCATGGCACGGGTCTTCAGCAGGTGAAATGGTCGAAGGCAGGGGACTACCTGTTTAGCAGCTCTGGTCTCGAAGAGTTCTTTGTCTGGCGGGTTACGTCTGTCCCAGTCTTTGGCGTGGCTTCTGTTCTGATCGCGTCGGCCCCGAAAGAGGACCTCAAGTCGGATCTCCGAGTAACGAGTTTCGATATGCTTCAGCTTGAAGGGTCCGATCAATTTATTTTCTGCCTAACCTACTCGAATTCTACTCTGAAGGTTGGTTTGCTTGATGTCGCGTCGTGTGTTTTATATTGTACTGACAAGGATAGATTTTCCATTTTGCCCCATGCCGGGACCGCGGCGATTTCATCTTGCTGGCCAGGGGCAGATACATGACGAACTGTCTCACGCAGGCGCAGTTCGTGGTCAAAGAATCGTCGATTAGTCTGATCACCGCCGCGACAGATGGATACATCACGGTTTGGAACCTGACGCCGGTTCTGCAGCCGTTTTACACGGTCTCGTCAGGATCCGTAGGACTAAAGAGACCTCTGGTCACTGATGAAATAACACCTCAGGCGATGACCTGTGAGAACCGCTACCAAATCCATTCCAACAGCATCAAAGCACTGGAGCTTGTGCACCTATCTGAATCGCAGTCTCTAGTCGTCACTGGCGGAGACGACAACTCCGTGTCTGTCTCGCTGTGGGATATATTTGAGCTGAGTGTAGCGACTGTGACTATAGCAGACGCTCATGCGGCATCTG
The DNA here is from genome assembly GCF_001890105.1 of Penicilliopsis zonata CBS 506.65. NCBI lineage: Eukaryota > Fungi > Ascomycota > Eurotiomycetes > Eurotiales > Aspergillaceae > Penicilliopsis > Penicilliopsis zonata. The sequence continues at coordinate 301,135 of NW_019208916.1, forward strand.
TGACGGCCATCAAGGTCTTGAACCACACCCAGGAAGCAGATGGAATGACACACAGGCTCGTGATCGCATCTTCAGGAAACGACCACCGCGTCAAAGTCTGGTCTGTGAGCGTGGGTCCCCTACAGAACGGGCCACAGAGGATTGGGATCAAGAGCCTCTTGGACGAGTACAGCTCTGTGGCGGATATATCATCTTTGGATGTATTACGGGACAACCAGCTTCTCGTGTGTGGAGTTGGAATGGAGTTGTTTAGATACTGTTGATCTTTGGCATCTGGAATTAAAACAATCAGGAATCTCCGTGTCAAAACAGGTTAGACATAGAGCCTATAAATACTCACTCCTAGTTGAGAGGTGACTTCTGCCTAGAAACAATCACCTCTACATTATTTTATTTCTTCAAACACCATGGAACAGACCACATACCTCTTCACCTTGTAAGACCATCAAACTTATGAGGGACTAGCATACTGACCCGAGCAGCGGCGACTCATACACGCAGACGGATTTCGATCCATCAGGGACGAAACCCTCTCTCTCGAACCCAATGGGGAATCCAAAGCTGGGTATACTCGTAATAAAAGCTGTAACTATTATTGAATATGATGGCTGAAAGTACTTAGGAACCTGTACATCCTCCGGAGGAATAAACTGGGTAGGATACCTAGTCACCTCGAACCCGGGCATCCTCTCCTTCAACCTCGCCGCTGGAGGGGCCACAATCGACAAGGCCATGATACACAGCGATGCAAGGGATCTAGTATCGCAGATTAATCTGTTCGGGGAGCATTACTGTCCTCGTGACGGAGGAAAGGCAGTTCCCTGGACGTCTGAAAATGCGGTGTTTGGCATCTGGATTGGGATTAACGAGTACGAACCTACCGGTGGGCTATTGACTATATTCAGATTGAGTATATTCCAATGATTTATATTTTAATGATAGTGTCGGCCTCTCATTCGAAGGAAAAACCCCACCAATCCAATCTTTGATGAATCGCTACGCGGCGCAAATGGAAAGATTATACGACGAAGGCGCCCGTCGCTTTCTTTTCCTCAACGTCCCGCCTACGAGTCGTAGCCCTTTGATCGGATTACAAGGGAGTCAGGTTGAGAACAGACATGCAGAGTGGGTGAAAGCATTCAACGATGCTCTCGGCCAAATGGTGAGACGGTTTCAAGAACACAGTAATGTATTTCTTCCCCCCCCCCCCCATATAATTTATCGATTAGGTATGGTTGTACTTATTATTGACTCTACCCTAGGTACGTGCTGTTCTCTATGATACGTGGAGTTTTATGACTGCTATCCTGGACGATCCGGAGAAGTACGGCTTCGAGAACAGTGAAGATGGGGCAGAGCAGATCTGGTGGAACGATTATCATCCCTCGTCGAGGTACCATCGGTTACAGGTGGAAGATATGGGGGACGTTATAAACATGATTTAGGTACTAGTTGGTTCTAGTTATAGATAGTTATACTACATAGACTTGACTCTTTTGAGCTCCCTTCCCGTCCATTCCCATAACTGGCGTGCTAGCTCGGCGTCATTGAACGTCCGCTGCATCGTGGGCAGCAGCAGGTTGATGAGGAGCGCATGGCTTAGATAGTTGGTTCCGAAATGGACCTTGTAGCCGTCTCCTGTTGTGGCCTTAGCCATAGCTTAGCCATAGCTTACGAGTAACCATCAACCCCTCTCTTCCACTCCCCCAAGTCCTTATATCACGAATCCAGCCATATTTGCCGAAAATACGAGTCACAGTGACTCCGTTCTCCGATTCTGCAAGGATTTGAACCAGCGATGAAACGCGGTTCCCGAGGGCTGACTCAACCCATTGTGAGTACCACCACCAGTCAGGATAGCTGGGACGGGAATTGGATCAAGCTCGAGTAAGCTGACAGTGCAATTAGCCATGGAAGCTCAATCCGAGCGGTCTGCGAATTCTTACCTGAGATTGCAGCCACTGTCTTACGGGCCAAAACAACAGACTGAATTGACTCCAGGACCAAATTGGTTACTAATATCCCAAGATCTGATACCACGTGACTGGGCTAACCACACCCGTCCTAGCGCCAGGCCCAAGCCCTCCACGTACGCCGTAGTCGTCAGCACTAAGTTTAGCAAGTTACATACTAATTTGAGGGTCTGAGGTTTGAAGTGGACCATGTAAGAGAATCTCCGTATACGAGGGTAATAGTAGTATTCTGTCTTTGCGTGCCTAAGGAGTACTACTGAAAGTATCAAGCGCATTTTTTCATGAAAAAAAAAAAAGGTATTGCGAGTAGTTGCTATCACTATTCAGTGTAATGTTCTGCTCTAGAACAATTTTTCTGCCTATCCCAGCCACATCCAACATGACGTGGCTTGTAGGGCTGGGCAAAACATTCTTGATCCCCCGCCACGAGGAAAAGATCAAAAATACGTAGTCGGTCATAAACATAGAACCAGGCGGTGCGAGACACTATGTTTGATTGGCCCGACAATCCCCGCCGGGACTGAGCGACAAATGGATTTTGCTCCTGCGCCCCTTCAGGTGCGAGGCTGAGCCGGGATCAGCAGCTCGGGCAGGACATATAATAACAAGTCTCTGCCTTGCATCCTCCATCAATTTACATCCTCATCCTCCCCTATCACTGTCACCATCACCATCACTATCACTATTATCTATCTTCCAAGTCGTCTCATCGACCTATCGCTATCAACATGGGCAAGATCGGTCGCGTTGCGTGCATCTTCACGCCATACTTGTTGACGATTGCCTCGTTAATATGTCTCCTCCTGGTCGGGCTGGGCTGTACCAAGAAGAGTGACAACAACCTCAACAACCTCTATTTCTTCCGAGTAAGTAGTAAATACGTCACCTTGCTACCATTGAAAAAAAAAAAGGAACTACCCCTGACTGAGAATCGATAATTAGGCCAATCTGCAGAATTTCACCACCTCCTCGTCGACCACCTCGGAGATCTCACAGTTGCTCAGCGAGGCTGGAGTCAGCACCACGAACCTGACTGCCCTCTTGGAAGAGGCGGAAGAGGATACGGATCTGAAGGATTTCTACTCGATCGGTCTCTGGGGCTACTGTGACGGCAGCATCAGCAACGGCACCTACAACACCACCGCCTGCACTTCGCCCAAGGCCGAGTTCTACTTCAACCCCATCACCGTCTGGGGGCTCAACTCCTCTTCCAGCACCGAGGATGTCCTGCCTTCCAGCCTCACCAAGGCCATCAAGGTCTACCGTGACGTCTCCAAGTGGATGTTCGTCGCCTACATCATCGCCTTCTGCGCCACCCTGGCCGAGATCGTCCTCGGTGTATTTGCCATCTGCAGTCGCTGGGGAAGCTGTGTCGTGACTCTTGTTTCTTCGGTAATTCACCCTCACCCTTTCTCCTTTTCAGGAGAGTCTTGAAGAATCAAGACTAATCTCATTTTTCAGGTGTCACTTCTGTTCACGACTGCCGCCTCGGTGACCGCGACCGCTCTCTTCGCCACGTTGACCGGTACCTTTAATTCTGCGCTCAAGGACTACGGCATCACAGGCTCCATGGGGAAACACATCTACATCGCAACCTGGCTCGCCGTTGCCTTCTCCCTCGCCGCCAGCCTCTTCTGGTCCTTCAGCACCTGCTGCTGCTCCGGCCGCTCTCCCTACAGCCACCGCGACGGCCGCAACACCCGCGGTGGCATCACGGCCGAAAAGGCCCCCTACACCTACGAGCCCATCGACCACCAGGCTCACCCGGCCGCCGTGAACCCAAACACCGCTTACCCCCCCGCTGCCACCACCAGCTACGGGAGAAGCGCACCCGTGAACAACACGCGGTCCAATGCCTATGAACCGTTCCGTCACGTCGAAGCCTAACTAAATCGAGAAATCACCCCAAAATAACACCAAAACAAAAGGAAAAGAAAAGAAAAAAGAAAAAAAAAACATAAAGAGATCATATATGTATTTGAGGGATATTTCCTTTGCTCTGGTTCTGGCGGTGGACTTATGATTGTGTCTTTTTTGATGATTTCGTTTACTCTCCTTTTCGTCTTGTATACTCCCTTCAAACATCGTTCCTCTGTCTTATGACTTTGACAGAGCTAGATACCCATGAATATGAATTGTCTTATCATAGATCCAAGGAAGTCGTAATACTTAAATTTCAACATTCATTATGAATTAAATGATGACTATGGGTATCTTATTGATTAACTTTATTCTCTCCTTTTGAGCCCCCACTTCGAAGCAATAATCACCCCCTTCTCATCTGTAGGCAGAGCAACCCCGCCGCGTGCTCGCCGGTCCATCAATACGTTGAGGTCGGCCCGCGCCCACATCTTGAACGGCGTATTGGCGCTGTCGGACCAGGCCGGGGCAGGTTGATCCGGGTAGAGCCGTGAGAAGGAGGCAAACCACCCGTGACGAGGCAGTTGCGGGTTATACAGCCGTTCATTGTCCATTGCGTTATCAACGGGAACAGATCGATGTTCGTTTTCATCGCCGAGCTCGATGCTGGCTGTCTCATGGGCTTCTTCCATCAGCTCATCTTCATCTTCATCTCCTTCATCTTTGTCTTCGTCTTCGTCTTCATCCTGATAGCGCATGGGTTGTGAGGAAGTAGATTGTCGGATAGGCGACTGCGATTGGCGGAAATGACTTGGCTGCGCGGATCGGGGTGCCTCAATCATCTCTTCGTCATCTTCGTCCTCGTGGCGGACGGGTAATTGGGATAAGGAAGCCGGGCATGGATAGCTTGACTCAATTACTACATCCGATGACCGTTGATCTTCCGGTTCTGCTTCCTTTCGACCTCGTGAACTTTCTAGTTGTTGTTCGTCTAGACTCGATAGCTGTTGGTCAAGACTGGATGGCTGTTGGTCAAGGCTCGACGGCTGTTGATCTCTTGAGCTTTGTAGCTGCTCGCCTAGACTTGATGGCTGTTGGTCGAGACTCGATGGCTGTTCTGTGCCCAGTGCTGAAGACGTTGGCTTCTGTTCCGGAACAGAGATATCTCTAATGGGCGAGACAATTTGGGAAACATGATCGACGACCAAGGCATCAAAGGCAGCAGCACCTTGGTCGGGATTCAACAAAGACGAGGCATCCAGATTGGAGAGACTCTCTGCCACTTCGGCCGTAAAGGGTGAACTAGTGCGAGACGGGGGCCGACCAGCGATTAAACTGTACCTCTCTTTCGCGGTCTGTCGAGCTGCGCAGGTTTCAATCCCATGGATGGTAAGACTGCGCCGTTTATACAGCGGCCGAGAGATCTTTTCGAGGAAGTAGTTCTCGTATGATAATGTTTTGGTCTCAGACGCGAGACACTGCTGGAGGTAATCCGGGTATTGTCGCAAATGGACCATTATGAAATCGTCCCAGAGAAAAGAGCGCTGCAGCTTTCCTTCCTGCCGCAGCGTGTGAAGTTTGAAGCAGAGCTTGGTGAAATGATCGAATTCGATTGAACAGCCTGGATAGTCGCCCCGGAACTTTTCGTATACCCCGTGGGCTTCAGCGTCTCCAGGTATAGCGACGACGTAGCTGTGCCGACGGGAGGGCGCTTCGCTTCTCAGGCTCTCATCGCGGACAAGCCAGGAAACCCGCTGTCGTTTCGATGGCGAGGATGCACCAAGTACATCGGGCGATGCGACCCGCTTGACGCCAGCTATTTGAGATACCTCCATCTTCTCAACTGGCAAGTTTTCTATTGGCGAGTCTCTTCCAGAATAATCCATGGCCCCGTCAACCTGGCATGAAGTTGGTTCATCACGCAGTAGGGGAGACTGGAATGCACCTTCCACCCTCGCAGCAGATATTGGCAAGGCAGTTTCGTTTGAGGACTTGGCGTTGGCATAGGGCAGTGTAACATTAAATGGAAAATCAGTCCATTCAGCAGCAGATCCGTTTGCATTAGAGACCTGGGTCTCGAAGATACTCAGGTCTTGAGAATTATTTTGTAGATCGGTCAGGTGGGTTGGCCTTCGTTGAGAGGGTGTTGTGGCCAATTGGCTTTCATGGCTACCGTAAGTATTCTCAACACGCGACTGGGAGGACTTATTGGGATCTTGTGATGAGAACTGCTGAGACGAACCTGCCTCCCAGCCAACAGGGCCTTTGTCATCTATCTTAGGGCGTAAGCGATTACTTGTCGTATCAGGTGTCTCCACAACGTGAACGTGGACTCTTTCTTCGACATGGCTTGCTGAAAACTGTCCGGAGCTGGCGATGTCTTCATCGATCTGACTGCCGAACAGATCTTGGTGTGAGCTGTTCCGAAGTGGGCGAGGAACAGATGTATCCATGACTGACTCATCACTTTCTGCGTCCGATTCATGGTTAATGGGTTGCTCAGCTATTCCAACAAATGCATCTTCAATGCCTTGCTGTAACTCGTTCGTTTTGAACATCATAACCCCAAGAGCAGGGCCCGGAGCTAGAACATTATCAGCTCGAGTATGTGGGCGTTCATTGCTTTGGACATCTGGCCCAGGATCTGAAGGCTGTGTAAACAATCCATCTTGTACTGAGATATCTTCCACGGGTATTGCAGCCACCGCTCTGGCGACGCTTCGTTCTCGAGGAGGGCTACTATCTGCCGGCAATCTGGTTCTTCGACCATTCTCTGGGGTTTCCTCCCATGAGTAGTCAGTATCTGATTCTCCGGATGCAGGAGTGTGAGGTTCAACCAGTTGTGAAAATTCAACATTTGATGGAGGTTCTATTTCTTCCTCGGCGGCAGGGTGGTTTCGGCGGAAAACCATCTTGTTCCATTGCGCGAGGAGCCGTGGCGGCACATTGGCCTGAGGCATGCTGGCCCCTGGATCTGGAGGTATCCAGTACCAGGTCATGGCGTCTTGGTCCTCTGGAATATTAACATCTCGCTTGCGAATTCTTTCAAGTCCGTACCAGGGATTCTCCATGACTTGAGTAGAGGTTGTCGAACGTTGTTCACCCTCTGCTAGTATGTTAACTGGAGTGGACTTGCGATTAGTTTCCGTATGAACAATAACTCCAGTTCCCATAGCTAGACGGCCATGGCCCACATTGTTATTGTTCTTAGCAAGCGTGGTCGATGACTCGGTCGTCCAGCCGCTCTGCTCTTTTCTTTTCTCTGACGAGGAAGCCGATGGAGGGCTTTTTGATGGCTTCTGGGGTTCTCCTTTACTTCGCGGTTTTGCAACGTCACCAACAGCTTTATTTTGAGGTTTAAGATGCTGCAACAGGAGAGAAGTTGTAGATGTCGAATACCGTTGGTCAAAGTCCTGGTCTACTGTATGGGAATGGCCCGGTTGTTGTGAGACAAAGCCCTCTTGAGATGCTGTCGCATGAAGGACGGTGCCACTCTGGACATTGATCCTACCTCTTGCAGGGGTGCTTTTAAATTGTAAGGGATTTTGGAGTTTCAAAGACCGGTCAGACCCCGTGGAGCTGTCAGATTCGTACGCATCACCTTCAGCAACCCTGTCGATTTCTCTGGCTTTTTCGGCTTCCTTGATGTGGAGATAAAGCTCCGACATACGCCTGAAGAGAGGTTTGTTATTCTTCACAAGTTTTCCCGGCGCAAGTGTCTTCGATTTCCCCTTTTCTTTGTCAATCTGGAAACGCTCAACGTAGAGATACACTCTTGGCTCAGACACTGAATATTCAAAGACAATCTCAAATTCAATCAGTCGAATCAGACTGCCTTTGTAATCGTCGAGGTTAAACAGAGGAGAGTTCGATTCTCGGCTGTACTGTTCTATTGAGTTTCTGGTAAGGATAGCATTGATCTGGGCAATCGAGTCGGTCAAGGTAACCTGCTTCTTCCAAGTTTCATGTTGCTTTCCTCCTTGTTAGCCAGAGACAAGCAGTAGGTAAAGAAGATGCGAGATCATTTACCTGAACGATACGAGCTGCCCTCTGTGTAGACTCGGCCAAGCGATAGTTACTCCCATCATCCTCCACTTCTAGGCTCCTGGGCTTTTTCAATCCCAAGTCTATCAGTCGCTCAACCAAGGGAATAACCCAACCACCAGATGAAGACATCTCGAAGCATCACTACCTGGGATCGATTTGGGATGATAGCATTGATAGAGTACTGTGCATACTGTGGCACTTTTTGCCGTCACAAAGGACTGGTTGGGGAGAAGACCCTGCCAAAGACAGCTGACAATGCCGGAGCTTATCTGATATTTTCATATCTAACAGACACGAGGTTCTTCATAGCAGAAGCGACATCCTGCTTCCTAGCTTGAAGAATAGAAAAGTCACCAGTCGTGGACTTCTCAATATTTTCTTTATTGGATTTCTTTCGTGAAGCAACTTGACGCGGGCACGCGTCTCACCGCCCCGGCTCTTTATCGAGGTCACATGGCACTCATGTGAAAGCTCCAGCCACAATACTACGCCACATAACACGCGCCACACCCACGTCATTGGGCGGTGGGCAGTTGTCGTGAGGCACCAGACCGACCCAGACGCGAAGAAGCGGTGCCCTCAACCTCTGCCCCCAACAACAAAGCTGCTCGCCCATATGTTGCTGCTACCATGCCTGGAAACTACTGTCTGGGACCCTTAGAATGCAAATCATTCTCGTTGCTGAACGCTCTCTGCGTGGAAACTTATTATCTCCACCCCTCTTCCCAACCCAAGCACTGACAGGCTCTCCGCGGCACACTGTGACTCCGGATGCTGGCTACTGATCTCATCTAGCCTGGGGGTGTAATCCCCTCGAAACTTGTGCTTTGCAGCTTTTCAGTAGTCTGCCTTTGCTGTCGAGAAGCCTCGGATGGGTTCTCACAGATCTGGAGGGGCCGAGAGCCCCTCCGCCTCTTCTATCTTCCTCCCGCTAGGACGACGAGCTTCCCGCGCTTCCATATCGACCCAAGCTGAACGCGAGAGCTTGAATGCTGCTCTCGATCAGATTCACTCAACAGCGTATCAGTCTGATTCCCTCACCGTTTTTAACGATTTCACGAACCCTCCCATTTCAACGTCTGTGACAGATGACAAAACTTTGTCTGGAGAATTACAGGGTGGCTTGAGTGGGCTGTATAATCGCTTTAGAACTTCGGTTGGGGGTGTCAAGGATATTGTGAGCGGTAGTGGCAAGGCATCTGACCGGACAACTACGGAAGATCTTGCTGCAACCAAAAGCCCTGCCGCAGAGTTCTTTATGCGGTCAACTCCTGATCCTGCGCCCGTAGGAGCTGATCCTCAGACTTCACACCAAAGTTCAGTGCAAGGGTCGCGGATAAATTCACCCGTCTCCGGAAATTTTCATCCCGGACAGGATGCGTTGACCCAGTCTGGAGTTGGGAAGGGCTCGAAATTCTCTTCGAAGACCGCAAGTATTTCATCAAAAGCTTCGGTGTCACCATCTCCTGCACTCAAATCCCCGACTGCGCCGCTACCAAAGAACGCAAATAGCTCTATTGCGGTTGGCCCGACAGTGACGGAACTCAATGTAAATGCTATCAAGGACGGCGCTCTCCACTCCAGAAAGAACTCTACCAATGTTTCTTCACATGGAATGCTGACGTCGGACTCAGCAAGTGTTGACAGGGAAGAAAGTCCTGTGCCTGCTTCAATGAGCTCGTCAGGTTTCAGCCAGCTGTTGACCCATTCTCCAAAATTGACTAGCAAAACTTATAGTCATCTGCATGATGGGCCAAATGCAGCAGATGTTACCTGGCCACCAACTTCTACAAACCAGTTACCCAACAAATCTGGGCAGTCTACATCGATAGACCAACAGATGCCTTCAGAAATCGACAATATCTCTTCGAGCTCGCTACGAAAGACGAAACAGACGGATAGTTATCTAATGCCACAAGAAACTATCGCATCCACCAACCAGACTTCTTTCAGTCCTGTCGAGTCAGTAGCATCAAATTCCGCGACAAATAGCGTTGCTCGGACTTCCATGGAGGATGCCTCTTTTCGGGAAGGACAAGCGCCAGTAACGTTGGCTACTTCAATGTCTATGACAGATCATGAATCAAGATCTAGGGCTTCGTCGAGATTATCTGTTCAAAGTCGGCCAAAAGAAGGTCTACAACTTCGTGTCAATCAAACCCGCTTGCCAGGGTTTACAATATCTCGAGTCCCTTCCACAGAGACAGCCGTGTTTTCCTCCGCCGTGACAGCTTCAAATGCCACCCTTGATCGAGGAACTGGCATTGATCAACGGAGCAGGAAAGTAGATGGCGTCGTGTCGCAACTGAGAAGCAAACTGCTGAGCAAAGATTTTTGGATGCGCGATGAGAACGCCAAAGACTGTTTTCATTGTGGAGAGCCTTTTTCGACCTTCAGGCGGAAGCATCATTGTCGCACATGTGGCCAAATATTTGACTCGAAATGCACTCTCTTGATCCCTGGGGCTCGCTTTGGCCAACCAGGCTCTATCCGTGTTTGCAAGCCTTGTGAAGCAATGATCAATGCTCACGAAGATGACTCGTCAGACTACACCGACAGTGAACAAAGTCCCATTGTGGTCAATCCTCGCGTCTCGGATCTCGGCTTGAGTAATATTAATAATAATCGCCCGTCAATTGATGACGATGATACGGCATCTGTAATCTCACAATCAGTCGAACGTGTCATGAAGACCCCCACAATGGCCATACCGGCTACGAGACGAGCGGGTGAAGGCCACAATCGTCGCTCAGCAGTTCTTGAGATACCAGATCGGCCTCTAGCGAGACCTACATCTTCCAGATCTTTGAAATCGTCAATGAGTGGAAGGCCTCATTCAATGGGTCACAAGCGCCATCACTCCCGCCAACAATACATCCGCAATTTCAAGTCTTACCATGACGATCGAGCTCCGTTTCAACGTCGATTTGGAGAGGACATGGGTTCTGAGTCTCGACTCCCTGCCTTTCACAAAGACAGTATTATTGACCCGGATCTTGCGCAGTACCTTTCAGACGATGCATCCAGCGGTGATGAACAGCCAAGCCTGCTATCTGCGGTGTCCGAGTCTTCTTTTTCAAAGAGCGGAGATCACGAAAAGGCGACGCTTAGCGGGCTTTTTGCAGCTGTGAAAAAAGGTCGGTCTGCACTTGGTGATCGGTCATCATTCGCTATGCTCCATGCTGCCCGAGATGGAGACGAGGGGAGTGTAAGCTCGCGAGCAGTGAATCTCCCCCGCACCTCCCGTCGTCGCAATCTCAGCGTTGCTAGCAGCATCCACAGGCAGTCGCCCCGGGCGTCAAAGGACAATGTTTTCAATATCCATGATATTCCCACTCCAGGATATGGCTTCCCAACTGGGGTCACCTCTAGTGGGTTCAAAATGACCCGAAGTTCGTCCATGAGAGGCGCCGGTGCCCCGCCAGTTGAAATGAACCTAGCTAGCCTGCAACATGTTCGAAGGCTTCTACGCCAGCTTTTGAAGGATTCCTCCATCTCTCACGCCCAGAGTTGGGAGAATGCACTCATGCCCATCTTGTTAAAGGCAGCTGACGAGGTAGATCCGGATGTTCAACGAGGTGACGATATGGATATTCGTCATTATATCAAGCTCAAGAAGATTCCTGGGGGTCGGCCCGGAGACACATCATATGTGTCCGGTCTGGTTTTCACTAAGAACTTGGCTCTCAAAAGTATGCCGAGAAGCGTGCCAAATCCCAACATACTTATCATTTCTTTTCCACTTGAATACGCTCGCCAGCAACAGCAGTTTATGAGTCTCGAGCCAGTCATTCGACAGGAACGTGAATTCCTCGCAAATCTTGTTAGTCGCATCGCTGCCTTGCACCCAAGTCTTCTCCTCGTTGAGAAAAACGTCTCCGGCCTGGCGCTAGAGTTATTAGAAAAGGCCAATATTGCCACTGCCTACAACGTCAAGCCTTCGGTTCTTGAAGCAGTATCCAGATTTACACAAACCAGGATTATCACCTCGATGGACAAGCTCGTGACTACTCCAATGCAAAGCCAATGCAGTAGCTTTGATGTGAAGACCTATGTCTACAATGGCCGCAGGAAGACCTATATGTACATATCCGGCTGCCCTAAGTCCCTTGGTTGTACAATTGTCCTTCGTGGCGACGGCGACAGTGTTCTTATGAAGGTCAAAAAAATCACTGAGTTCATGGTGTATGTGGTTTACAACCTCAGACTGGAAACCTGCTTGATGAGGGACGAATTTGCGCAAATCCCAACGGCTCCAGATAGCATGCCGAAGAAATGGACAGCCGATGCAGAGAAGCAAAGTAATCAAGCTTCCCCGACAAGCCCGGGTGATTCAAAAGCTGTGTCTCCCGGGCTTCTGAAATCGAGTCCAAACGAGAAATCCAGCGATGCCCCATCACCTGACGCGCCAGTCGCTCCGGTAGCCGACGCAATTGAAGTTCCCGAGGATGCTCCCATGCCAACATTTTACGAAGATATTGTCCAGAGACACGAGACTATAGTGCTGTCCGCCTCGCCCTGTGTCAAATTTGAACCGCCCTACCTCCTTATGAGAGCCAGGGAAATGGAACGCAGATTAGCCCACCTGAAACAGCTGCGTGACCAAGGGTTGAAGTCAGAACTTCCGGCTGAGGAGGAAACAAAGCCTCAGAAATTCATCCTGGTCACACCTGAGATGGTGCATAAATCGCTTCACAATGCACCGCCTAAGGTGAAGGAAGTTCTGAATGCTGCACATGAGGCTGAGCACGATAGAGCACTTGATCATTACCAGGCCCAGAAACGGCAATGGGAAGCTTACATCTCTGGTAATTCGGACCTCTTCGATCCTTACGCACACCAGAACATAGTAGTACTCTTCAGTCTGGTCTGCACCACGACCTCCATTCCGTGCTCTGGTCCCGATGTGTTTGCCTTGGAGTATTATAATGAACATGGAGGCGATAGGATGTTTGAGCCAGACTGCACTATCGGCCAATACGTGGAGGATCTGTGCCATAATGCCAATTCCATTTGCACTGTCAACGGATGTGAAAAACGGATGTTCGAGCACCATCGTCAATACGTCCATGGTGAGGCTCAGATAAGCATTTTCATCCAGCCCTATCCAAGCAAGCTGCGAGGTTTGCAAGATACAATTTTGATGTGGAGTTGCTGCAAGATTTGCGGCAATGAAACGCAGGTCATCCCCATGTCCGACAATACATGGAAGTATTCCTTTGGGAAATATCTAGAGATTTCTTTCTGGAGCAAGAACTTGCATGCCCGCGCAGGCGTCTGTCCCCATGATTTGCAGCGGGACCATCTTCGTTACTTTGGCTTCAAGGACGTTGCTCTTAGGATTCACTATGACGCAATCAACTTACTTGAAGTTATCGTCCCGGGGACTCGAGTCACTTGGAAAGTGGACAATGACTTGAAGCTAAGGAACGAAGTCTACCTCAAGACTGAACGAAGGTTGAACATGTTTATGGCTTCTGTCAATGCTCGATTGAAAGGCATCAACGTTGAAAGCGTAATTCCAGAATTGGCTGAAGACTGCAAAAAGGAAATCGACAGTCTGGTCAAAAAGGCGAGCGAAGACCAGGCTATTTTAATCAAACAGCTTCAGGACAAGTACACAAATTCTCGTTATTGGGAAGTGACCCCTCTCAATGAAGCGATGCGGTCAGTTCAGGAGAAGGTGGTCGAGTGGGACACTGCTTTTGCAGAATTCGAGAAGAATTTCTTTCCATCTGAAAAGGATATCAAACGACTTGCTACGTTGCAGTTGAGAAAGATTTTCCTAGATAAAGATGCTTCAGTGACCTCTGTCACGTCCGCTGAAGAGGCCCCGACCACACCTACAGAACCCGGTGAGGAAAAGGAGAGTGAAACCTCAGCGAAGCCCCGTGCTTTGCGTCGAATGACACTGTCGCCGGAAAAGGCTCAAGATGTTTTTGTGTCTGTGGTAGAGGAGCATTCCGGGAAAAAGAACAGAGACAAACACGATGCAGTCATTGAATCGCCTGAATTGTCTCCCTCCTTGGATGAGGTACCAAAATCTCCAGCCCTTAACAACCACGAAACAGAACAGGGGGTCTCTTCTCCCCAACTTGAGGCCATGGTGCAAGATGAAGTACAGCACCTGGATCTAGCGCTACCATCTAATCAGCCAATTCAAATTCCTCTAGGCTTGGCACCCTCATCGTCTGAACCAACCCTGCCACCACCAGATACTACTCCTTCGGGTACCGGCGAGATGTCGACTGATGCCCCTGCTGCCCATCCGGTGGAAAATCAGGGTCCAATTCAAAATAATAGCAAGGATGGTAGCGCAGCGGGAACCCCGCCAAGTCCCCAAGGCCAGCTACCTTCGGCCATTCCTCGACTTGCGGAAGGCGCCTTTCGCAGGACTTCCAAGACGAGGCCATCTCCCATATTCCGAACTCAGTCTCAGCCTAGCCCTCCCTATAAGGATAGGAGCCTCAATGGTTCTACTTTGGGTGCTCTTAAAGCAGGCTTCGGAAATCTCAATGGAAATGACGGTGCCCTCAGCCCTCCATTTGAGGGGAAGCTCAAGTTTCACGATCGAAAGCTATCGGATCGCCTGGGTCTGAGTGCTCTCAAGTCTGGAAGATTACCTTCAGGACATTCTCTCATTCCTCGCTCTATTCCTAAGAAAAACGCCACGCGGGTGTCCAGTCTGGCCAAGCATTTTGAGCAACTGAGCCGCGAGTTTGAGAAAGAGCGTCAACGGGAAAGACAGCAGCGAGCTGCTCGTGGTATACATTCTCGTGCTTATCCCATGGCGTCTTCAAAGCCAGTCGTGGAAGTCTACAGGAACGTACGGGAGGCTGTCGAAGAGCGCGAGCCTTCGGGAGAGGGAGAGGATCTTCTATCATTAGTACCGCGGGTCTCGTTGGAAGAAACTAACAAGAATAACGAAGAACCCGTGAAACAGGTCGCCGAGGAGCAGAAAGAAGAGATTGTCCCGGATCTCCCCGTCGAACCAGATGATAACAAAGAGATCGATCAAGCCGACAACCAAAACGCCTCCGAGGCTGAGGCAGAAGCAGATGAAGAGCATAGCGACGAAGATAAAGCGTTCACAGATGAGCTTCACCTCACTGAGTCTCATGAAGAGCTTGGGAAGATGTCCCCAGAAGACGAGTCTATGGACATCAAAGACCTACCCAAGCACGAGAGAAATACCCTTCTGCAGCTACTCACTAATTTCTGGTCCGAACGCTCTGCAAGCGGTTGGGATCCCCTCGAATATCCGCTCAAGATGTCCGAACACATGTTCACGGATTGCGATATCATTGTCCGGGAGGATGAACCCAGCTCCCTTATAGCTTTTGCTCTGGACTCGCCGCATTACAAGGAAAAGCTCGCCAGCTTCCAAGCACAGTATGAGGAGCAAGAAGAGCCCCGGTCAGACTCGAGCGGAAGTACAGATTCTGCAAGCGAGTCCAGACTTGAGCATGCGCTTCTTCGAGCCACTGGAACCCACCTCAAATATCAGTTCCAAGAGGGTCAGGCGAAGATGCTTTGCAAGATCTTTTACGCAGAGCAGTTCGATGCACTACGAACTAAATGTGGAGTCGCTGAGCGTATTGTTGAATCGCTCTCCCGGTGCGCGAAATGGGATTCGAAGGGGGGTAAGACCAAGTCACTTTTCTTGAAGACACTTGACGATCGATTCATCTTGAAGTCTCTCTCCACGATTGAAACACAGGCTTTTCTCAAGTTTGCCCCGGCCTACTTTCAAATCATGTCGGAGGCGCTCTTCCACGAACTGCCATCGGCTATTGCAAAGATGTTCGGATTCTACCAAGTAATTATCAAAAACCCAGCGACAGGCACTGAGTTCAACTGGTTTCTGCTGCTCATGGAGAATCTCTTCTATGACCGCGTGCCCACTCGCATTTTCGACCTCAAGGGCTCCATGAGGAACCGCAAGGTTCAAAGCACCGGCGAACGCAACGAAGTGCTTCTGGATGAAAACATGGTCGATTTCATCTATGAGACGCCACTGTTTGCTAGAGAGCACTCGAAGAAATTGCTGGGCCAGAGCGTATGGAACGACACGCTTTTCCTTGGCCGCCAGAATGTGATGGATTACTCGCTCATGATCGCTATCGACGAAAACCGGCGTGAGCTTGTTGTCGGGATCATCGACTGTATCCGCACCTACACGTGGGATAAGAAACTCGAGTCCTGGATCAAGGATCGTGGCTTTGCTGGAGGCGGCAAGAACAGACCTACCGTCACCAGTCCCAAAGAGTACAAGAGCCGATTCCGAGAGGCCATGGCTCGATACGTCCTCCAAGCACCAAGGTAAGCAAGTTATGCATGCAAATGTCTATTGGAATTGCACTGACTGGAGTTCTCCTGCCTAGTTGCTGGCACCAATTCCAACCAAGCCATATGTACCGGTATCCTCGAATTGAGAGCCAGCTTGATCAAATTCCAAACACGACAGATGTCGACAGCGTCGATGGGAGTGCCGACTTGAATGCTGCCTTCTGATAAATTTCCGTTGCACGAGTTTTACGAGTTTGCAGTTGATAGACAATGAACGACTCACGACTTGACGACTCTCTATTACATATACTCACTCCATCCCAGCTATGATTTTTTCTTTCTCGGATATGAAGTTGATGAGCTGTATATACATTCATTACACTGAGCGTTCCGTTCCACATAATTTCAAATGAAACAAGCATATACTACCTATAATCCGCATTACTTACCATGGTATCAAAAAGAAGACATCACTACCTAAGCATCATAGCCTGCCTTCAGCCACCAGAGCCCGGACCATCGGCTGGATCCGGGTGGATGAGCGGAAGTTCCTGGCGCAAGTCGGGAATATCATTTGCCCTCGGCATGAGTCCCTGCTATTTAAGGACAAGGATGTCTGTGAAGTGATGGAAGAGAAATTATTCGATGTTATGGGCGTCGGTTCTTGGCTGATAACTAATGCAGGATATTGAGATACTGGCCACTCACAACGGCATCAAACCAACTATAACCACTACCTAGTTCTAGATAAGACAGTCTTCTTGGCTGTCCCTTCTTGCTTCAATGTCTCCAATCACGGCTTTTTTTTAAAGGAAATCTTGATTCAAAATCCGTTTTGATCTAGACCTAGTCCAATATTGGGCATTTGACTCATTCATTTACATGAGAAAAAGAGGGGCGACTCATTAATTTTGGCTTGGAAAACAAAAGGCAAAAATGAAAAACAAACAGATCCCAGCTCTGAATGGCAAGACAAGCCATCTTGCAAGGAAAGGTAGGTAGAATCGTGCCCCGGTCGATACCTAACCTTCGGACAACCGTTATTATTCGAAGAAGGGGGGAGGGAGGAAATAGGCCAAGGGACCAGGCCACAGGCCGGCGGATATTAAAGGTTCTGTGGCCCAATGTTCAGGTCTTGCCTACTCCTGAAAAAGGGAAAAAAAAAGTTGACAACGCAAGGCTTGTTAACCAACTGCCGTTGCACTGACCCAGCGACACTCTCAGGTTCGCGTTTTTATGTCTTGCCCAAGGAAGATATTTACTCGTCGACAAGACCAAGGTTCTCCTCAGCGGGGACCACACGGATGGTGTTGGTGTGGCCCATGCCGCCGCGCCAGCCCTGGACACAGACAATGGGGTCACCCTTGTTGATGATTCCGAGGGCCAGACCGTGCGAGATACCCCACTTGAGACGGCGGTCAACATCCTCCTGCCAGATCTGAACGCTGAAGTCGGGCTTCTTCTCCGGGAAGTAGAACGGCCAGACACCACGGTAAAGGTGGGAGTACTGTTAATTCCATGTCAGCAACGATACTTTTTTTTTCAGATTCATAATGCTGGGTGAAGCTTACGCGAGAAGCAACGGGGTTGCGAGTGATCATGATGATAGGGCAGACAGGGCGGTACTTGGACAGGAAACGAGCGGTTTTGCCACTTGAAAATTGTCAGCAAAGATGGTTCGTTCTAATACGCCAAAAAAGAAGTGGACAAACCTTGTGGTCAGAACGACGATGGCACCGGCATTGAGCTCGAGACTGGCGCTCACAGCGGCCATGGAAATAGACTCGACGGTGTCGGTGGGACGAGGGGCAAGGTTGCGGAGCTCGTCAAATACGTTGAAGTGAGGGATGGCGACCTCAGCGAGCAGGCAAGTCTCGTGCATCATGCGAACAGCCTCGCAAGGATAGTTACCCTTGGCAGTCTCTCCGGACAACATGACACAGTCAGCACCGTCGAGAACAGCATTGGCGACATCGGAGACCTCGGCACGGGTAGGGCGAGGGTTGTACGTCATGGACTCAAGCATCTGGGTGGCACAGATGACGGGCTTGCCCTTGATGTTGCACTTGGCGATCATCATCTTCTGGGCGATGAACACCTTGGCGGCAGGGATTTCGATACCGAGGTCACCGCGGGCAACCATGACACCGTCAGTCTCTTCCAGGATCTCGTCGAAGTTGTTCACACCCTGCTGGTTCTCGATCTTGGCAATGATCTGAATCTCCTTACCATCGTCACCGAGAACCTCGCGGATGTCGCGGATGTCCTGACCGCGACGAATAAACGAAGCAAAGATCATGTCAACTCTGTTCTTAACACCGAATCGCAGATCGGCCTTGTCCTTCTCGGAAAGAGCGGGAAGATCGACATCGGTACCCGGCAGGTTGACACCCTTACGGGAGGAGATGTTGCCGTTGTTCAAGCACTTAACACGGACAGTCTTGTCGTCAACAACCTCGATCACCTCGAATGACAGAATACCATCATCAACATAGATGAGCTTGCCCGGCTGGATCACCTTGGTGATGTTCTTGTAGTCGAGATACCTATGACGCAGATATATTATCAGAAAGAGCCCGGCATAGACCGTTGAATGCCAACTGGGTTCGGGTTTGACTTACATGTTCTCATCGTCGCAAGCGGTGGCATATTGGTCATCAGTGGTGATGTTCATCACGTGGCCCTCCTTGATGGGAATATCCTTGTCATCGGTGGTGTTGCCAGTACGGATCTCGGGTCCTTTCTAATGGGGAATCAGACATGTCTGCTCAATGAAGAAGATATCGACAATCCTCCTTCAGTACTTACGGTGTCAAGAGCAATCGCCAGAGGGCGACCGGGCTGAAGCTTCTCGGCCTCGCGGGAGTGGTCGATGACAGACTGGTGGTACTGCTCGAATGTCAGCGATTGCATTGAACTTGGCTTCTCTCCTGTCTCTCTTGGGGCTGACAAACCTCATATGAGCCGTGGGAGAAGTTCATACGAACGACGTTGAGACCGGCTATTCATCATCACCATCATGTCAGCGTGCCGCCTTTTGATGACACAATTTCTGTAGGTTTTTGGATTGCATACCCTTGCGGAGCAGGTTGATACTCTCAACGGAGTTGGTCTTGGGGCCTGGAGATCGAGATTACCGTTAGCAATGACACACTTGAGAACTCAAACAGGGCTCTCTTTCTGCAATAGAAAGGTCTGTCCAGCTCCTCCGACCGCTAAAAAGATACATACCGATGGTGCAAATGATGGAGGTTCTGCGGAAGTTTTTGGCGGGCACCATCTCGGTGTTGAGCTTGGAGTGCCATTCCAGCTTCATGCGGTTGCTCAGGTGGTCGAGGGAAGTAGTAGCCGCCATTTTTGTGGTGTTCTGTAGTCTTCCGACGGTTTAGAAGAATGGGAGAATGAAGGTGAAGGGGAGAAATCTGGAGATTCAGGGAGATGTGGAAAAGGCAAGCCAGATCAGAAGGTTACTAGAAGGTAGTATGTTGAGAGAGGGGCTTTCTCGTGCACGGGAGGGAAAACGCTGTTGGCCACCAAAAGCGGTACGCCGTAACAGGGAAGGTTATCTCCAGCCCCTCGTGCACGGATGCTGGAGACATTGAGTAACTGGTCAACTACGTAGTTATTTACAGATTATTAGTTAGCTGCCGGTAGCTATTATTATTTACTATCTAGAAAAAAATCATTTAAAGCTTTAAAGCATCGAGTAATCAACATGCCACCCATTATTGTCTGCTAACAGGCCATTTCTTCATTGCTGAAGGCCGACCCTGCTGGTTCCCAGCTCGCAAATGCAACCATGCCTTACCTTGGGTTTTACACCGCGAATCGAATGCAGTATAGATTGGAACTGAACGCCGGCGGGATTCCAGCCTGATTCAAACAAACACGAGCATTCGAGACGAATGAGCAGTGCGTCTGCAATGGCCATGACAAAAAGCGATGCCTCCACAGGCCCATTTCCCGGTGAGCTTTTTCGCTTGGTTGTACGGCAGTACTCCGTATGTTTCTTGGTTCAGTCGTCAGCCCACTATTAGCTCCGACGCGAGCCGGGCCTTTCCTCTTATCGATAAGCAGCCCGCCGGCATCACCGTTGATCCGGAGAGTAGCGCGCTAGACCTGACCCGGCTAGATGTCCTACCAGCCACCGCGGCCTAGACAGCTCTCACGTGACTCTATACACCAGCCGCCGGCGACGAGCCCGAGGGAAGCTGACCGCTCCCGTTAGGCAGTAGTTACTCCATAGCCTTCTTCCACAAAGAGAGTCTGACCTACATAACCGTTTCTTGATTATCAATATACAGCTCGACTGTCAGCTGTCCTTGCAACCTCTGCGCGAATACCCTCACACCACTGCCACCACCATGGTAAGTTGCGCGAGAACCGTCCGCTCCTTCCGATAACAACTCGGATACTAATGGAACCACCAGTTGGGCCGTCTTACACATTACGCCTTCGATGCGGTGCTCAGTAAGTTACACGAAGACGGTTTCTCCGCTGTTGAGAGATTTTAATGAGTACCTGCTAACTGGTTTTCTCGTACAGTCTCCGCCTTCCTCGCAGGCGTCAAACGCTCCACTGGCCTCACGTAAATACCCCCCCCTCCCCCTCATGCCCGGTTTACCGTCAAATGATCAAGGATTTCAAATCTTGCTCTGCATCTACATAAGGTTCAGTAGTAGCTGACTTGCTTGCCCGCCGCCCCCTTCTGGGTGGGCCGCGCGTGGGCGTCTTCACAGCCCCAGCCTCAACTCGGACAAGATCACAGAGAACAAGGACTTCAAGAAGTGGATCGATAACTACCTCGGTGTCGGCGAGTGGGTGATGGACCAGTCTGTGGCGGTGTTGGGGTCGACCAGCTGGTTTGAGCGGAGACGGTGATCTATCGATTATAACTATACCCCTTCCCGCGCCTCCCGGGCATCGGTGTTGGGAAATGACTCGCTTTGTACGAATTACTGAAGCTGTTTTCACGGAAGTGAGGGGCATCCATGCTTTTTTCTTTTATTCCTTTCTGGTTTCTAAAGTGGTCCTGGTGACTTGAACCCGAGAAGGTTGTCTTTCCTTTTTCTTAACCCTTTTTTTCCCTTTTTTCCGTCCCACAGACATGTAGCATTGCGCTATACATATGTGTTTTCTGTATATTTGCTCTTTTATCGATGACCTTGTTGAAACCAACAGACTAGGAGACTTTTTCTTCCCCTTCACGATGATTTGGCTGTGGAGAAGGGTCTGGAGTTAGGAGCTGAATTACATTTGTGGAATATCTATACATTTCATATATGGCTGACACTGAGGAAGAAAAAACCGATCAAAACTCATGGTTAGGCCATTCGCTGAATTGCTTGTCTTAGACTAAGTCATCAAAGCCAACCAACTCCGATATGTGTAAGATTCAAATGTCCCGGCAATACTCCATACTATGCTAGATTCAGGCAGATCAAGTGTTTAGGAGGGCGTCGATATCCACGCGACGGAAATAGGTGACATGGCCCATTGATTCCCAGTAATGGGCGATGCAGTTCGTAGAGATCAAGATCAATTGCGACGAGATAAAGACATCTATAGTACCAATGCAACGGGGTCGTTAGCAGAGAGAACAGTTCCCACATTTCAAAGAATCATGTATTCAGGCGCATTTCGTACCATCTTGAAAGCCAAGCCCGGCGACATGGCCTCGACTACGCACAATCCGGGAGCCTTGGAAGGGAGCCTCGTCTGCGCCAGCGATGCGCACGAGACCGTCATCGCCGATATCGTCTGCGATGAAGGACACCTCGCCACGGGGCACGTTCGGGTCACCGGTGAGTTTGATTCCTTCTAGACTCCCCCGGTTCATAGATGGACTGTCATTGTTGTTGTGAGCATTATTGCCGTCCCGCTGCAGGAAGAGAATAAATTCGCATCCATGAGCTAGGTAGTCCCCCACCCAGATCCCCTGGTACGGCTTCTGCTTGGTGGGCGTGTAAAGACTCGAGTCGAGTGTTGCGTAGGTCGAGAGCGCCTCGCTGGTCCCCGCCGTGAACAAGTACATCCCCACGCCGAAATGGGCCCAGCGGCGAATCCGGAACGCCGCCTCGGAGACCTGCGCGATGCTTCGTGGACGCTCGTTCCATTCCGACCAGTGCCTTTCTACCTCCCGGTAGACGCGTGTGGAGCTGGGGATGGCTGGTGGTGGCCATTGTTTGTCTGGGCGGGCATGTTCCAGATCGGACGGGTACTCGCGCGGACACAGCGAGATGGCGTTGTAAACATGTTGCGACTCGATCTCCATCGGCATCCGGATTTCTCCATGCAGATAGTACCGCGTGGGTTTCCCATTGAGCTTGTTGTTCTTGAGCAGGATCACGGGGTCGTCCAGCCAGAGCCTCACCTTCGGGTCGAAGGTGAGCACAACCACCTCGGGATTCCAGTCCCAGACCTCGGACTGCGGTACGGGTCGCTCAGCGATGACCCGGTAAGCCTCGATCACGCCCCGGCGGTAATCGTAGCGCGCCAGGATCAAATTTCCCGTGTGCTCCGTGTCGGAGATCCAGACTTTGTGCCGCGGGATGAACCAGTATGGGTGGTGGGCGATGAAGAGCTCCCGGAACGAGCCGAAGGGGCCCGGATCCGCGAGGGGTATCGACAGCTGCGCATTGACAAGCGAAGCCCATAGCATGTCGTTCGAGGCGTGTGCCGCCAGCGTGCGGCAGGTGGTTGATACGTGGGCGAGGTCTCGTGCCGTCAGATAGGAGAGAATCTCGTTCAGCAGCTCGGAGGGGAGCCATGCAAGATGTGGTGATTCTGACGGATCATCAAAAGGTATTCTGCTCCCATCGATAGCATTGCCGTCGTGAGAACCATTTTGACTCTCGGTCTGTTGTGGTGGTGACGGTTGTGGGAATGCCTGATCGTAGTCCTGGGAGACTGTTTGGGCCGCCGCACTCTGTCTCTCAGCGTCAGAGCGAAGATACTGATAGTCTGTCGCCGGGTCCGTACCAGCCCCTGTATCCGAATAGACGTCCATCGAAGCGACGAGAATTATTCTGCGGCACCCAAAACAAGCTGTTTTCGCGCGACAGATTGGGGGAGACCAAATGCTCAGCCCGCTGCCGTTTCGTTGCGGCGAGGGGTTGGACAGCTGTATCAGGCCGGCGGGCAGAATGACATCACGAAACACAGGCCTGGGGGAGGTTTAACAGGTATTAGGCACGAGAAGCCATGGTAGAAATGGCCTTTAGCTGGTCGCGATAAGAAAGCAAGGAGCGAACCTGGTGAGGTCTTTCTGTGGGTTCTACATTCATTCTGGTCATAACCGACACCGCTGGAACTTTGTGTTGTGGTTCTGAAGCTAGTTATTAGTCGGTAAACCTTCCTGGTATCTATAGTTACAGAGGTTATTCAAAATAATATAAGAATTTTTAAATTGATAATAATAATTTAAATGGTGGTAATAAGTGAACAGAGAAAGAAGGATTAGAAAAATGGTTGGAAATACTGGAGTGGTGTATTCATGCTCATGAGCGTCATCTGAGGCCCAACTAGTAGTTACTACTATATGCTGGTGGTATATACTTGGGATGCTTCGAACTGATCCATCTATTCCTTTCTCACCTCCCCGTCACTATCGCTCGCCCGAGTTCTTTGCCTCACACGCCCCGCTGCGTCATGTTCTTCATCCCAGCGATCAATTTCTTCGTTCGGGATCTTGACCAGCCGATGCGCCGTACTACCATCATCCCCGTGGATGATTGTCTGTCGGTACTGGTACTTGCCCCATTTGGGAATAACCAATATCCAAACGTAATAGTACACGACACATACGCCAAGGCTAGAGCTCGTATTAGCATAGGCATTCATATAAGTGAGGGTAAAGAAGGTATAACTCACATGCAGAGCCCGGTCACACAGTACGTGGCATACCAGAATGTGACATCGCCTCCATCGGCTCCGGTAGTGGGCGGCCACCATGGTAAAATGAGCATATATGTGCAGGTAACGAGGGAAATCCCCACAGCTAGATCCCAGCAACGATACTCTGCTTTTCCCAAGTTGAGGCGCTTGCGCTGACGACGGGTTATGAGCAAACCGACAGTCAGAATGAAACTGAAAATGTTGCCGGGATAGATGCTTAGATCCACGACTAGTAGAGTCGGTCAGATAACCCTGAGCTATTGGAGAAATGGGGAAAGGGAGGTATCGTACTGAAGTCGAATGCGTCACCTGCAGGAGGAGCAAGAATCATCACAATCGTCAAGGCCCATTTCACAAGATACGGGCCGAGAGGAGTTCCAAAGGGCCGTGTGGAGGTCCAAAAGGTGGTCCAAGGGAGAACACCTTGTCTATCAGAGGTCAGTACAGCATAACCTACGCCTGGGGAGTTTGAATTTGGTGTTCAATTACCTTCCACATTCTCGAAGAACTCGAGACTGGCCGATCAGGACAGCAACCAAGTTGCCAAAGGCACTGAGACAGATGAGGAAATTCAGTGCTTTCGCTGCCCCTCCTGACCCAAAAACCTTTTCAAAGAAGACAGCGGCGGCGATCTGCTCAGACTCTATGATCTCCTCTTTGGAGGCGACCGAAAAGTATGCAATATTGGCCAATATATAGAGAACTGCGGTAAGAGTAAGGGACAAGGGGGCGCTCCAACGAAGAGTTTTGATCGGATTCTATCGTTTTCCAACGTTCAGATTAGCATGGGTTGATCCAATGGGCGAGCTGGAAAAGGGTGTGGTAAGATGTAGACCAACCTTGACTTCGTTGACCACGTTAAATGCATTGGTAAACCCCTGATAGGAGAAGACCACGTCGATCAACGCGTTGGTTGCTCCATACACTGTGGCGTCTGAGGTGCCGGAAAATGCATTCTTGAAATTTGCTGTAGGATTCTTGACAGATGTGTGTCCTCCAAGCACAACAAGACCGGTGATTCCAATGCTGTCGTCAATGAACTTGTCAGCCGCAGTGTACTGGGAGGCCATGTATGGTCACTGATAAACGTTACTAGTAGTACTCACAAGATCAAGGTCAGAAGCTTCACGACTCCAATGAGGTTGGAAAGCAAGAGCGAGCCTCGAGTGTTGAAAATGACAACTAGCAACCCATCAGTCAGTTCTGATCATGAGGAAGCTATGGGGGAAGTGAGTGAGAACGAACATAACACGGCCACGGTATATGCCGCCACTGCGACGCCCTTCTCCTGCCACGCGGTAGGTGTTGTTCCAGCAAGAGCGAACAAATATTCCGCGAGAACTAGTAGATGCCTCCAGTTAGATAGGAAAAATGGATATAAACACCGGAATCCGATGCGTTGCTCTTGAGCTAGTACCTACCAATGGCATTGCTACTGCTGAAGGAAAACAGAACGGTTTGAATGGCGAAGATGGTCGGAAAGAGATATCGAGGTCGAGGAAATGACTGTTCGAGGTAGACCACCTCGGAGCCAGAGCGGCTGGGGAAATAGGCAGCGAATTCAAGATACACCGACAGTGTACTGTAAGACATGATGTACCCGATGACCCAGTAGAACAGACTGAGTCCGATCGAGCCCGTTCCTTCCACAATGGCAGAAGCTGAAACCGGTTAGACAGACCAAAGCCGGTGAGAGCAAGAAAAAGAACATGAACATGAACATACGGGTGGAAAAAACACCGGTCCCGACCATCATGCTAAGGTTCAGGAAGATCACCGTCACCCATCCCACCGAGTATCCCAGAGGACTGTGATGCTCAACCGGAGCACCACTGGCCTCCTGAATTGTGAGCTTGTTGGAATTATCTCCCCCTTCGACCGTATAATGCAGACTGCCTTGGTCGATATCGCTCACGACGGGGTCAGAGACCACGCTCTGTTCGACCTTGGCCTCCTTGGAGTGGAGGAATCCAGAAGCCATTTTGATCTGCCGTGAGTTCTGAAGCAAGGAATTGAACTCTCGATAAAAAGACTGAAGAACAGAGCAATATATAGTTATTGCTTTTCGCTGCTCACTCAATACCTGGGCACATAAAACACACCATCAATGCTCATTGCTGGTGGCGATGGCGAAATTGAAAAATGAAAGCACGACAGAGCACGCGTCAAAGCTGTCCACCTACTTAGAGTTGGCTGGTCTCTTGAGTGGATCGGAGGTGACACTCGACAGATGGAAAAGAAAAATGATGTCTAACAATGGTTGTGCTCTTGGGGGTTTGAAGGGCGGGTGTTATACTCTGAGAAACCCAACCCCGGTCCTATACAGACCATTCAAAGCTACAGTTTCTATCGTCTTCAACCTCTCTTATCTGACTATTGATAGCATGATTCATGATAAGGAGGGACATATTCTTGATGTTATGGCGCCATCTAGAGTTCAAGAGAGGCAAGATTGTCTGCTTGCAGGGATTAATGTGAGCATGGATATCAAGAAGACATCCACTCGGTAGAGGTTTCATCATCTACACTAGATATTGCATCAAGGAAGGAAAAGTACTGATATAAAGCTGTTTTCTCTGCAAGATTCCTGTCTAATATGTCTGTCAAGTCTTTCGTTCTTTCTCTTCTTCTTATACATAACCCTCTACCGCAGTATCATCATCAGTATAGTCAAACAAGTACCACGACGGCACCTATCTACGGAGCTATTTAGGTAGTATTCACTAACTGCCGAACCCACTTATTTTATCTTCTCCATTATTGCGGGCACAAGTCATCTCTTACGGACTATCATTTCTCGGCCATTGCCGATCTTCTGGACAATCCCCGGCAGAGGTGTCGTTGATATGAGCCGTGTCTGTCCAGAAAGATATGCTGTAGTTATCAATTATGCTCAGATAAGGCAGTGTCCGGTGCGGGGATATTCTAGGCTATGCCAACATCCCTGGCTTGAAGACGATAACGTCGATATTGATCTACTGATCTACTGGTAGGTTTCTGTATTGATTATCGGGTGGACACTATGGGAAAACAAGAATCTAGTTCTGGGCTAAAATGGCAGGTTTCATGTTTATTCTCAAAAGGTAGACAGTATGGAAAACAGCTCCGAGTCTATTAGCATCTTCATAATGTCTTGTATAAGCCTTAGTCTATCATTTGGTATTACGGCGTCAAGCAATACTTATAGAACAGGCTCAAAGATTGTGAGATACCCCCACAGGGATACCCCCCAGTGAGCGTCACCCAACTCCTCAAGAGACAGCTTCCGTCAGGATTTATCGTCAGTTCAATCTTGAAGGCTTCGTCATTGTGGTATTTATCTCCCCGCATTGAACCCAATATCTAGTTGAACTGGGTGAAGTTCACGACTCTCTCCTCAGCGGTCGACTATGTGATCGGTGGCACTGGCACTGGCCGTCTGGTGGTGGCCAACCGACTCTCTGAAGACCCAAACACCATAGTCTTCATGCTGATGATCGGTCCAGATGGGACCAGCGATGCCCGGATATCCTAGGAGTCACTTCAGGAACCAAGACGCCAGCTTCTATCCACTTGAATGGACAAGGAGAAAAAGGTCTGGCGACCGGACTGCTTGCAAGATGAACAAGGTCATGCGTGGTTTTTTCGGGAATCCTCTATGTGGCATCTGCCTGCATCTTGCTGCCCGCGAGGTCTCCCAACGGTGGTACCTTGAATATGCCTCCGGTAGACCACAGCACCCACGTCTCCTCTGCCGCCGACCTTGACGCACCAGATGTCGAGCTTCTGAATAGACATTTTCAAACACTCTATCGGTTGCCCTTGGCCCCCGCCTTGCAGCCCTTTTGCCAGCAAGAAGCGCCGGTTGCGAGACAGCTCCCCTTACAACCTATCACACAGGTGGCACGGCAGTAATGCTCCCGTGCGAAGCAGGTGGAGTGGTAGATCGGTATTTAAAGGTATACACCGGACGTAGGACCTGCAGCTGGTTGATGCGAGAGCCCTTAGGCAACCTCCTCGTGTTGCTCGATCCATCTCAACTGTTAATCACTGGAAATACTGGGGCTCTGAGTGGGTTACTTATTGTTACTACTACATATGTCTCTCCAGAGCGGTTAGTCTCCTTTCTAGTTATAACGATCAGGGATAATCAATAGATACCATACCTACTTACAAGCTAACCACGGTGTTCAAATCGCCTACTTTTTCCTATATCATAGCGTGTCGTGACTCGCCTTGTGCGTCACATGATGGGTAGCTCGGGTTTGTTTACGTTTAACCCGATCGGGTAATATGGAGCCGCCACGCACCTCGTCCTGCCAGGGATTCAGGAAAGACGCGCCTCAATGCATCCTCCAGAGGGAAGCTGCTGCCTGTCAATAGTGCGAGGACCTCCTTCCTTGTCGATCCCACAATTGGCCGGCGGGGTTGTTTGTTTGTGTTGTTGCCTTTCTGTTCCCTTCAGCAGCACAACAATCCTCTTGTGTATTGTTGTTATTTCCTCATGATAAAAGACTGCCGCTACGCGCTTGTTGGAATTTAGTATATTTATCTTTCCGTGCCTTTTCTGGTGGCTACTAGTTGCCTGTTGTCGGTCATATCCGCCTGAGCTTGTCTCTTAAAGATATCTTGAGTCAAAAGCCAGTGCATTAGTTCGCCAATTTATCTATGCGCCCGCATCTGAGGCGAGGCCAGTCGAATTGAAGAGATCAACAACAAGTGGGAAAAGGCTATTTTATTACACGTTAGTGATGCTCCTGCTGTCAATTTTCTGAAAGTACGGGGTGTAACTATTCTAACATCGTAGTTAGTTACATCAGATAGAAGAACCATGTCATCCCCTGTGCATTCAGATGGCTCGGTGTTGAGGCGGTCGTCCAGGAAGAGACGAAACTCATCGATATCCTGTTCAGACAGTCATACTTCGAATTCGGCGGAATTACCCAGTAACATGTCAATTCAAGAGAAAAGAAAGTCGGGAGTGTATACGCAGCGGGTGGAAAAGCCAATAACCCCACGCAAATCATCCAAGAGGGTTCGCTTCTCGGACTTAGGACCTTGTCACCACGGACTGGGCGATGCCTCCACGGGTCTTACTCCAGCAATTCTTCGCACCTCGTTTGAAGAGTCGAGTCCCAAGTCCAATTCTCGCACTAGACGGCGCTCGACTCCCATGGTACGCTCTCGTCGCTCGCTAGATTCTGCATTTCCTCTTTTGACACCGCAGCCGGGAAACATATTCCAGTGGACACCCCTACGTCAAGTCCTGGACTCACGAACTCAGCGTCGTATTCGGCGCGTCGGCTTGAGTGACGAGATCAACCAGTACGAACGAGAGAAACGTGACGCGGTGAAGTTTGAGAAGGCTCTGGAAATTCTCCGCCAAGAAAGAAATGTACAAGATGCAGAGATTGCGCGGCTCAAAGAGGAGCTACATATGAAGGAAACTCCCAGCTCGGGGTCAAGCGACAAGACATCCATGTTCGAAACAGATTTCACGTCAGATAGGTCTAGAGCATCTTGCTCCGCACCTTCAACACCTATCTCAAGCAGTCCAACCCGCCATTTGAACAATATGGACGATATAGACGACACGATTATGTTTAATGATAGTGGATTCGAAAACGATACACTTCTCGCGTCGAATTCCCCCGAAATGAGGCCTCGATATGATGCCCGGCCTCTTCTACCGTCTGGCCTATCGCTTCTAATGAGCACATCCTCGGGTGTTGACGCTTCTGCACAAGCATCTATGACTGATCCCAAACAAGAAGCTGACATATTCAATCTTTCGCGTGACCTGGAAGCCGCTAAGCGGGAGAAAAGAGCGATTTTTCATCAGTGGAAAACGAGCATGCTTCCGCTTCATGGAAAGTCAACTGATGAGTTGTCCCGTCTATCATCTCCTCCACCAGACTTCTGGGATCAGATTATCCCAACCCTGACAGATGCACTCACGCGTGCATCTGATGCTGCTCAGGCTTTGGAGTCGATGGAACAGGAGATCTCGGGCCTAGGGTTTTCTGGGGACAATACAAAGGATATCATCGCTGATATACGCTGCCACTTTCGTTCCGCTCGACTTGAATTGGAACGAGCTGTACCTGGAGAGACTGCCAATGTCAGTCTGGAGAATGGAAGTGCGACGCTAGATGCTTTAGTGAAAAGACTCAAACTGGTGGTCAAGAGCCTTGAGACCGAGCGCCATAGGCACAATGGCTCTATTAGTCGAGAAAAGGCCTTGCGAGGCCAGTTTGATGCATTGCTCGCAAGATATGAGGCTGCATCGAAGAAACTCGGTGACCTTGAAAATACAATCTCCTCTTCAGCCAGTGATATGCTGCACACGAGGATGAAAATGCAAGACCTCGAACGTGAGGGGAAAGAGCAGGCACTTGGAATTGACAGGTTGAACGCAGCACTGATCAAGTACCGTGAAGAGATAAAGGGCCTCGAGGCCCTCGTCACAAGTCTCGAGAAAGAGAATTCAGCCTGCCAGGATAGCTATACTTCAGAGCTATCGGAACTCAAAGCTAAGCTGACGAACGAAGAAAAAATGCGACATGCTTCCCAGGCAGATCTTAGCCGTTATGAGGGGCGAATCAAAGAGCTGGAAAGAATGCTTCAGCAGAACGTCATTCGCGTCTGTGACTTGACTGCAAGGATTGAGTCCTTGGAGAAGGAGCGAGAGGAAGTCGTAGCACAGCTAGAGCAGAAGATCGTCGATCACCTGCAGTTTCACGAAACTGAGACGGGAGCTCTCAACGTGCGGATCTCGGAACTTACCACTTCCCTCGATAGTACAAACTCGGAAGTTGAGCAACTGCGTCGCATCAAAACTGGTTTGGAGGAACAACTGGATCTTGAAATAAACGCAAAAGACGCTCTTCTAGACCGATGGCAAGCAGACCAAGCTCGTTCTTTTGCATTCATGAAAGAGTCTATCAACGCAGAGAGACGAAAGACCAAAGTACGCACCGCAAACCGGCACCTCCAATCCGATGACCTCCAGTCCGACATTACGAATATTGGAAGTGAGCCCATTACCCCTGTCAGCATGACAAGGTTTGTCGACGTCGAAGTTGGCCGAGGGAAGCACCGACGGCGGCTCGATAGTGGGATTGGAATCTTGTCTGAGGATCTTTTGGAAGATATGGAAAATGAACCAGAACTTCCACCATGTCTGCCATCTGATATTGATCTACCAAGCTCAGATGCAGTCTTTTGAACCCCGTTTTCTTTCTTCTTCGGTTTCAATTGCTCTCCTTTCTATTTCTTCTTTTCTTTGGCGTCCATTACGATATGGAAATCTTATATACATTCCCTATATTTCCTTTCTTATCTATATTTGTTTAATCATCTCAGTCCCTGGCTCATATACTCGAGGGGTTTTCTTATAATTATATTTGACCTTTAGCCTGTTCATTGGAGTAGTATCAAGATCTGTCGGTGATTGAGACCGGTATAGGAAAGCTAGCTATGATAATGGAAACATGGAATATTTCCTGATATGAATGATCCCATCTGGTCACTCCAACAAAAACGCGTAACAGTCCTACAGTAGCTTCTATGGATATCCTCTACGAATGGCTATATACTATCTATAATCCCAGTACTCCGGACGGATACCGCTGAGTCAAGAGCCCCCCTCTTCCCCCTCTTCCTCTTCTTCCTCTTGTTCCGCCTCTTCTTCCATGACGGCCTGCGATAGAGCGGCAACCTCTTGCTGTAGCTCCTTAATCAACTCGGCCTGAGCCAGGCTCTCTTTGAGCAGCCTCTCTAAGCTTGTCTGGAAACGATACGAGCCCCGCCCAAGTTCTTTAAGCTTCTCTTTATAGACGTCGAAGCGGTCTGTGGGTCGCTGCTCATCCTTTCGCGAGGACTTCTGCTCCTTGCCACGATCTCTGAGATGACGGTACTCCGGGTGCCGTTGGAGAAACCTACTCAGCCAATGTTCGCCGATTGTAGGCGGGCTCGTGGTTGGATCACCATGGTCCTCCTCCAGGAGGTAGTTGGCGTGGTCACGGAGCAGTTTGCTCACGATGGGGGTCTCCCCATCGTCTAGCTCCTCAATATATCCACACAGGGCCAGTTCCTGCGCGTCCGACAGCTTTCGCTTGACCTGGCGTGTGGACCGGCTCTTCCTACCCTTCCTGCGGGCGTTGAGACGCGCATACGGCTCGTTGAATGTTCGAGGCGACGGTCTTACATTCTTTCTGACGCAACGCGTCCATCGCCTGCTCAATCCGAGCCTCAACTGCATGATATGGATCAGGCATTGTGTCCTAAGCTGGCTGGTACCCATGGAAGGTGGTGTTGTGTTGAGGGGGGCTGGGGATTTCTTGTCTTGAAGAGAGGGGGGGGGGGATTAAGCTAACAGATACTACTAATTAATTAGACACAGTCAAGGCCTGGTTAGTTAACTACCTCTTAACTAGAAACTGAGAATACCAATTCAATTCTAAAAACACAAAGAAACATTGTAACGAAGTACATCTTTAGAAAACATAGATCAATATATTCTGTAGTATAATAAGAATCATCCCAGGTTGACTAGTGCCACATTGCACTTTGCACTTGCGTCACGGACGGCGCCGGGACCCAGCAGTGCAACTCGGGAGAGCTCCATCTTGATTTCATCTCGTGGGAGGATCGTCGAGGGGTTGATCCGTTTATCTCGACTGCCTTGTCTCGTCTCGCCGGTCAATTCCTCTGCTCTACACCTGATTATTCTTCTCTGCCACAGCCTGTATCTGCTGCTGGTTAGCCCCCCTCTTCCTCTCCTTTCCTAAGCTTTCTTTGGTGCCTTATCCTCGGGATGGCCCAATAAACGGTTACACGACTTCATTCGGCGATGAGACAGACATAACACGGGCTTTCTATCCATCGTTATTACTTCGATTCTAAACAGCTAGCATTTAATTCCCTCCTTCCTCCGGTCGTTCCTGTTGTGGCGGAATCACGACGCCCGGTCCGCGTCGCCGCCATGTCGCAGAATTTCGAGAAGTCAGTGAAAGGGGCCACGAAGATCAAAGTTAGTTGAGAATGGCAGGCTTGGGGGCAAACAATAGAATCGACCGCTGACGGACTGCGTGTGTGTGATAGCTTGCGGCCCCGAAATCCAAGTACATCGAACATATCCTTGTCGCGACGCATACGGGGGAGGCGGGTGTGGCGGAGATCTTTCGAACACTGCAGCACCGGCTCCGCGACTCGACATGGACAATCGTCTTCAAGGCGTTGATTGTGATGCATCTTATGGTTCGCGAGGGCGAGCTGAACGCTACGCTACAGCACATGGCGGAGAACCCGAAGAAGCTGGCTATCAGCGGGTTCTCAGAAGGTACGCGAGACCACCGCTTGAGAGGGAGGGGAGGATATTACAGGAGCAGTATGCTGATGCCTAACTTACAGTGCAGTCGCAAGGTCATAATATTCGCCGGTATTCGGACTACTTGATTTCGCGCTCCCGGGCATTCGCCGAGACCCAGACGGACTACGTGCGGAGCGGACAGGGCCGCCTCAAGAGGCTGACGGTGGACAAGGGCCTGCTGAGAGAGACGGAGATCGTGCAAAAGCAGATTAAGGCGTTGCTCCGTTGCGATGTATGTGCTTTTCTCGCGTGAGCCTCTCGGGCTTTCGATGATAACTAACCTCTCCGCTTCACTGTAGCTTCTGACGGACGAGGTGGAAAATGAAATCACTTTGACGGCATTCCGGCTACTGACGCTCGATCTTTTGACTCTTTACTCGGTCATGAACGAGGGGACGATCAATGTGTTGGGTAGGTTGTCTATATACACAAACACCAGTCAGTTCTGATAGGTCTTTTTTTTGGCAGAGCATTACTTTGAGATGTCTCGGCCCGACAGCGAACGGGCCCTGGCGATATATAAAACTTTTACGACGCAGACGGAAGAGGTAGTCAAGTTTCTTGGGGTTGCGAGACACTTTGAAGCGGCGACGAGATTGGAGATTCCCAAGCTCAAGCATGCGTCGACGGATTTAACACGGCTGTTGGAGGACGACCTTAATGATCCGGACTTTGACCTCCGTCGACGTGAGTATCAGGTCCAGAAGGGGGCCAGGAAGGCTGGTCATGTTCCGGCTGCCACATCTTCCAGTAGTTCCGCAGCGAATGCTACCGCTTCGAAAGCAGCGTCTAATTCCTCACAAGCGGTCCCGAAGTCTGAGCCCAAGGCCGACTTGATCGATTTCTTTGAATCCATCGAGCAGAGTCAGCAGCCGATACCTCAGCAGAGTCCATTCCAACAGGCTCCCGGGATGCCGTTCCCTGCCGGCGGGTTCCAGCAACCACAGCAGCCAGGCTTTTATCCGCAACCACAGCAGCCCCAGCCTACAGGCTTCGACCAGGCAGGATTTCCCGGGTCATTTGCACCGCAGAGCGCGACCAATCCCTTTGGTCAACCATCGGCCCAGGCTGCCATGCCTCTTCAACCGCAGTCCACGGGGGCCGGCTTTGGCGGCTACGGCCCACAGCCGCATTCGTATCAGTTCCAGTCCAGCCTGGCACCCATTCCGCAAAATGGCGTTGCCTCTTTCCCTCAGCAACCGCAGTTGCAGTCGTCGCCGCCGCAGCTACAACCTCCGCAGCAACAGCAGACGACAAATCCTTTCCGACAGTCGATGTTGATGAGCACGCCGACGGGCGGTGCGGCCCCCGCAGCTCCCTTGACGCGTCAGAATACTAACCCCTTTGCCCGTCGCCTGTCAAATGCCACCCCATCGTTCAATCCCGGTCCCTCATTGTCATCTCCGTCTGAGGCCTTCTCATCACCGGGCCAGCAGCCCGCGGTAGCAGCCCCTCCTCCTGCTCCCCTGCAGGCCCAACGGACCGGTACTAATCCATTTTCTCGGGGCCCGCAACCAGGGTTGCAACCCCCTCCAGCAGCACCTCTGCAACCGAATGTGACAGGCACCACCAATCCGTTTCGCCAGAGTGCGTTTATCAACCAGCAGACGGGCCAGGGGTGGCACCTGGGCGGCCAGCAAGGCACCATGGGCGGGTTGGAGCAGCTGGACACAGTGCCTGTTTTCCCTCGCCCAGGCATGGCATAGCATTTTCTGATCTTAAGCGCTCTTTTCTGAACCGTGTTTGGTCCTCTTCTCTCTCTCTCTCTCTCTCTCTCTCTTTCCAAAGCTCTTCCGGGTTGTTTCTGACATCCTTACCTTGTTACGTATTCTTCTTTTCTTTCTTTTTCTTCGTTTGCCCCCTCCTTGCAGTAGTCTTTCGATATCACCGAGTGACCGCTCCCCATCCTATTATCGAGGCACCGATGTACATATTGATAGAACGCATGCTATTCTCGAGGGTCCTCATCCTGTCAGCGCAAAACCACCCAGCCTGTCAATACGACGAAATTACAAGTTAGCAGTATTTATGAGTAGTGAACGGATAATACACGCACAATACCACTATGCGGCTTAGTCATCCGGGACGGAAGACAGTATCCGTGGCTGCATTATTATTATTGCAGCGAATCCTCGCACCGTAAGCGGCGCTGCTGTTGGGGGCCCACGATGGGCTTTCCCTGAAAAGGGCAGTGTGCTGGCCATTCAGCTCTTCTCCTCTCCCTTCTCCTCTCCTCAGCATCATGCGATGAGAGGAATTACTCTCCCCCAAGAAGATCGATCGCCCATTGACTGCCAGAAGAATCCTGTGTGATGGATCCCCGGGAGCTCCCGGTGCTGCTTCAGCAGCAGCAGCAGCAGCAGCCTCAGCAACAAGTGGTGCTGCCCCTCCTGGGCAACAACTCAGCCCCCTGGGCCGTCCCCAACCAGACCTGGCTTAATAATCACCACCACAACCACCACATCCACAGTCACAACCACCATTATGAAATAGTACCACCACCGCCTCCTCCCCCGGAAGTACACGCACCACCCCCAGAAGTACCCCAGGTACCCCGGGCACCTCAGGTGTCGCCACGTCAGGATGCAGGTAGCAAGCAGCAGGAGGCCACCACATCCGCCTCGGCCAAGATGCGCAAGCCCCGGAAGGCTGCCAATGCCGGCGGCCGCTCCACGCTCTTCTGGGTGCATACCGACCCCCAGTCGGTGTCCGAGGGGACGCGTGAGGAGACTCTCAAGCGGATCCGCTCCCATGTCATGTCGGAGCACAACCGCAAGAAGCGCCTCGAGAATACCAAACGCTACAAGAGCAAGACTTTCAAGCACCTGGCCTTCCAGCCTGTCGAGACCATCGCCCGTCCGCCGGACGGTCATGTGACCGCCTCCTCTTCCTCCTCTGCCTCTGAGAGGCGTGTTTCCAAGGCCAGCAGCAGCAGGAGCAATAGCAGCACCAGCAGTACCAGCAGGAGCGGCAAGCTGGCCCGAAGGGAAGAGTTCCTTTTGAATGCTGCTGCTGCCGCTGCCGACGCCGCCATTACCACTGCTGTGGTAACGGATTCGGATTCCTCGCCCGCCTCCTCAACGTCGGTAACAAGGAAGATTCCATGGAGTCCCTTTCTTGAGGGAGGTATCGACCCGTTCGATACAACCCATACGCCGCTTTCGGATCGCATGTCACGGCATCTCCAACTTTGTAGGTTTTTTTTTTTTTTTTTTTTTTTTTGGCTGCTCTGTTTGCCTTGAAAAATTGCTTCCGAGGGTCTAACGACGGTTTTATATAGTCCTGGGTGATCTGACGCTGTTGGCCTATCCGTTCCAAAACCGCATCGGGCCTCGGATCCAACAACATTGTACCTCACTAGTACAAAAAGATCCCGCCTCGCTTCATGCATGCATCTGCGTTGCGGCCTCAACCACCGCGTTGCGAACCGGGCTGTTTCCCCTTGTGGATCCTGCCAAACGCTACACTAACCCGCTGATTCTGGATACCTTTCACCATCGGGGGGAGACCATCCGGTTGGTCAACGAGGGGCTCTCTGATCCGGTTAAAGCGGCCAGCAATGAGCTCATCTTTGCTGTATCGGTGTTGCTCACCATCGAGGTACTTCTTTCATCCTTCCATGATCTTCTTCTTCCTACGAGCGGGCTTGTACTGACTTGAGTAGATTGCCTCGGGCAATGCTGATTACCTCAAGATCCATCTGGCGGGACTTCGGCAGATGGTCTCGCTCCGAAAAAACCTGGCAGATGTGCCTTTACACATCCGCTTCCAGATTGCATGGTAAATTTTTTTTTTCATCATCTTCTTCTTCCTCTTTACTTGCAAAGATGAGCTTTCTAATATAGTTTAGGACGGATATTCGGGTTGCATGCATGTCATTCACGCGACCTATTTTCCCATTTATTCGCTCCGATAGCCCCCCACAATACCCCCTGATACCCCCTGACGAAGATCTTGTACCTATTGCTTCACGCTTAATGTCGCTTGTTCAGATACCCGGCATCTTTGGCGATGCCATGTCCAAGATTATATATGACCTTTCGCAGCTCACCCTGTACGCCGAGTGGCTCCGGCGCGATGCGTCGGGCTACCTGGCGTTCGACGAGGTGACCGAGGACTACTTCAACACCGAGGTGCTGTACCTGGAGTACGCGCTGCATAGCGACCGGTATACGGAGCAGGGCGAAGTCAAGGGCGACGCGACCATCGAGGGCTGCGTGCGGCTAGCCTGTCTACTCTTCCACAACACGGCCATCTGGAACTTCTACCCTCAGATGGCGCCGCTGTTCGCCAAGCCTGTCAGCGGCCTGCGACAGGCCATCGAGGCAACCATCGCCACGGGCCAGTTCGAGCTATGCCCCGACCTGCTCGTTTGGGTCCTCTTCGTCGGCGCCTGCTGCTCTCCCTCGCACCTGCCCATCGACCGGTCCTTCTTCGTCGCCGAACTGGCCGCCGCCGTCCGGTTGCATGGCTTCCGCTCCTGGGGGGAGCTGCGCACCCTGCTACTCGGCTTTCTGTACGTGGACCGCTCGTACCTGGCCCCGCTCAAGGGACTGTGGGACGAGCTCAAGGCCGGTACCATAGATGATATATAACGACAGTAGATGGATATATATGATGTTAATACTTTTAATACAGGGTATATAATGACAAAACTCAACTTTCTCAATGTCTCGGTCAAATAGTCACTACAGATTGTCCGGTCTCTAGGTAGTATACGTAGATAGTATTTATTTATACCATGCTTTTGCATTATTAACATGGCTTATGGCTTGTATCTGTCTTCGTGTAGGTAGTATTTAGTAGGTAGTATCTGTACTTCCCTTCGTCCAGATGTAAAGCCGAAGATTACCGAGATAAGACCATCTATATGCCCCAGCCAGTCGCCACACCTTAAATCCATTTGAATGACATCAGACTTGTTGACCCTACTACTATTTCTCCCCGGCTCTCTCTCTCTCTCTCTATAAATCGATGAATCAATTAACATATAAATTTATTAGAAATAACTTAAATACAGCTATCATACGGCAGCCTGCCGGCAAGAGCAATATCTTCCCTCAGCGATTCTCCAGTATTAACACAACGGAAAAAAAAACACATTCATACCCATCCGTATCATTCCCATCAATGGTGAAATCCAACTATCATATGTGAACTATGCCATCTCGCGCTCGGATTTACGGCGTGAGATGCCCGTCGGCGACCAGGGGAAGTGCGCGACAGGGATGATGAAGAAGCTGTTGCTAGTATCGGCGATACCAGCGAGGGCATTGTACCATGCTAGGAAGGCGGCAAGGAGGCCGAAAAACCCGCCGGCCTTGATCACGGGTGGGTTCGGGGAACCCGCGGAGTTGGGGTTCAGATATCCGATTCCGAGCAGGAGGAAGGCCAGATCCAGGGTGAAGAAGAGGGTGAAGAATGCTACCGTCGACTTGAGGGTGCAGAAGAGGAGGATCGTGGTGAAGATGAACCAGCCCTGGAGAGAGAAGGTAGGTTAGTCTTTATGATCCCCTGATCAGTTCTTGTTTTAGGGGGGCGGGCGAAATACCATCAGCATAAGACCAAACGAGTGGACGAACATGTTCCCGCCGGCGTCTTCGAGGGTCGACACGATCTCGAAACCACCGGGAGTGAGGACGATGCCGACTGCCAGCCAGAAGCCTCCATAGGAGGAAAGCGC
Source organism: Penicilliopsis zonata CBS 506.65 (assembly GCF_001890105.1). Classification (NCBI taxonomy): domain Eukaryota; kingdom Fungi; phylum Ascomycota; class Eurotiomycetes; order Eurotiales; family Aspergillaceae; genus Penicilliopsis; species Penicilliopsis zonata. The sequence goes on from NW_019208916.1 coordinate 340,235, forward strand.
AGTGGCACCAAATGTGTTTCCGATAGCCATCTCCCTACTACCGTTAGGAGGAGGGGTAAAAAAAAAAAAAAAAAAAAAAAAAAAAAAACGCTGAATCAGAAGAACAGAACATACCACATGCCGGCAAGTAGCTGGACGAGACCACCATACCCAAAAGCCAGAGCGACAACAATGTTAGGCTCCGAGATGTTGCGGGCGCCCATGTTGATGCAGCTCAGCACAAAGGTGGTGAGGGCGAAAGCCGACAGCCCCAGGGGTGCCGGGTTGGCGAACTTGCGGTTCTCAACCGACTTATACAGACCGGGCTGGAATTCACCACCAAAGGGCCGCAGCGGAGCGTCAGAGGTTTTGACTTGCGCCAACGGGCCGTACCCAAAGCGCGCTGCGGCACGAGCAACCTCGTGCTCCTCCGTGGTCATCGGAGAGGCGGTCCCGTTATTGGTATTGTTGGTGGGAGAGATGCCAATGCCGTTGGCCGTCGACTCGGACGCGACGCCGACATCCTTCTCCAACGCCGTGTGGCTATCTGACATGATGAATCACTGCGATGTCAGGAATATGTCCGAGGAACAGCTTGAGAACAGTTTAAAGGATTATGAAGAAAGAGAGTGAGAGAGAGAGGATCGGGAAGAAATAGAAGAAAGAATGAACAGAAAGTGGTTGTTGTGCAAAAGGTTACGCAAGGTACTACCAAGTTACAAAACACGACACTATACGGAGTACACGATTCGCAACACCAAGGAGAGAGGAGACAGGTTACCCTAGTGACACGGGGGCAAGGGGACGAGATATATATGAGACAACCACGTCCGAGTGATAGACAAACGTTGGTTGGGCTGCAGCAGCTTACCTTCCTTGTTGTTGTGGGAAAAAAAAAAAAAAAAAAAAAAAGTGGAAATGCGGAGCAACGAACAAAAGCAGGGTGTGCTTTTACCTCCTTGGCCTTTTCAGAGAAGTGGACACTAGGAGATTAACGACTCAACGACATGGATCACCGGGGGAGAGGGGGGGGGCCCTGCATGGCTAGATATATAGCACTGCAACTGACACGGGCGAACGGCAAGGCATGGATGTGTGTCCATGGCTGTCAGCAGCTCGATCACCCCGGTTCCCACATTTCTGTGCCCCGAATTTCTTGCCGGGAGAGCCGTGGCCTGGCCATGGATGTTGAAACCGCATGCAGGGCGAAAGGAAGCGATCCAGGGTACTCCGTACTCCGTATCCGAGGAGGATGAATGGCGAAAGAGATGGAGATGGGAGTGGACACTTCGGTGGAGAGCTGGCAGATCACTTTTGGCTGGGAAAAAGGAAAGCAGGTCAATCTTCCGGCTCCAGCTACTCCACACGGGGGAAGGAAGCACAAGCTCACCACTCGTATCAATCAACCTGCAGGCTGGTCGACCTCTTAAGGGGTGGCAATACGGAAGTACAGCCCGAATGGATGGACCTTTCTGGGCCTCTGCCTGTTTCGGCCGGGGGGGGGGAGGACCCCTCACATGATGATGACGTTCCTCGGTGGATAAAAACCAGGATCGACGAGGGGAGAAGAGCAAGCGTTTGCCAATGGCATGACCGAGGAATAGTTAATAATCAGTTCCATGCGGAGGAGACAGACTTCTCAAAAAGTTGGGTAAGTTCAAGCAAGTCTATGATTTGGATCCAGATTCGATCATGGTTCGGAAAGACGACTTCCGATCGGTATTCCGTAAAACGTGACCTATTATTAATCAACAGCACCTGGTAAGTTGTAACTACCTAGGTAACTAGTAGTTAGTCCTACTACGACTAGTTAGTACTAGTATGTCTGTCTATCGGATCGGAAGTACATCGGAAGGTATTTATGGCCTGATCTCTCACGTGGAAGGGTCTCATGAATAATGCACACTACCACGACGGAGTACATTGAGTACACGGGGTACTTCCTAGGATACCTTACATATATTGCTTCATATATCATTCCCTCGAGTTATTGGATTGTACTGGCAATCCTGGTTCGGGGCACCGGAACTCAAAAAATGAACTAGTGAAGCCATCATCTCCAACGATCAACGTTGCCCCAACTGTGGGGGATCTATTTCTGAGTCAACTACGGAGTACCACTTGACTAATCAGTAATTACTACGGAGTAGTTAGTTAGTTGACTAGTTGAATACTCCTGGTTGATTATTACTTGGCTAGTGGTCTTGGAATACGAAGTTTTTGGGAGCACCACACTACCACGCATTCGATTGGTGATACCTTCTGCGGGGCAGGATGAATAGACTTGATGATCTACAGAACACGTAGATTCAACATTGTCGACCTTTTTAGTCTCAAATAGTTTTAACTACCTAGGTAGGCATATGCTCCTCCGTATTCTACATGATGATATATATGGCAAAGGGTATCATTCTTGGGTATCAATCGTATCAATGATCAGTCAAGTCAAGCCTGGTCAACTGTTCAATGTAGCCTCCAATTGTGCATTGAACGCCTTGATCTGGTTCAACAGCCCGCCATGCGCCCCCGGCGCCGTTGAGCTGACCCGCTCGGCGATCGTCCGTAGGAGAAACTCGGGGTTGCTGGCTTCGGGCTCGTGTTGCCCCTGCTGGCCGTGGTGACTGCGGTCGACTGCCAGTTCGAGGTTATGTAGTGCGTTGTTGATCGATGCGCGGGTCTAGATTATTGAATCAGCTAAAAAATAAAAAGAGAGAGAGAGAGAGAGAGAGAGAAAATACCGATCTAGACCGCTCCTCCTCGGCATGCCGCCGCCTCACAGCATCCATCTGTAAAGCCACGGCCTCACGCTCCCGGCGCAGGTGCATCAGACGCCCGCGCAATTCGTTCGCCTCGCGCTTCGCCCGCCGCAGCTGCACCGCGAGTCCGAAGTTGCTATCCAACAGCTCGCTGAGCTCAAACAGGCGACCCTCCAGTTCCGCGCCAAACGCCTCCACTGCCTTCCGCTTGCGCGTATACTCGGCCCGGCGCGTCGGGTTCGTCTCGTTCTCGATCCCGCCCTGTAGCGCCGCCGTCGCCTTCTCCAGCGTCTCCCGGCAGATCTGGTTCAGCACATCGACCGCGTTGACCCCGCCACGGCGCGGCAGCTTGGTTTTTTGTGCCAAGAGCTCGTCTGCGGACTCCTCGTCACCCTCCTCTTCGTTCTCGTCGCCTGCGGCTGCCTCCCCCAGTGCACCCGTGTTTGCCAACCGGTGCACCGTGATCGGAATCATCTCGCCGCGCGGTTTGGGCTGTTTCCGCCTGGGCTGGGGTTCGCCCTCTGTGTCGCCGGCTACTTGCAGCGATGGCCTGCCACGACCGCGTTTCCGCGTGGCTGGCTGCTCTTCTGTAGGCTCTCGAGGTTCTGTTTCCGGGGGTTCTGTCTCTGCGAGTTCGGTCTCTGGCGGCTCCTCGGCTGGAGCAGATGGCTGCCGACGGCGACGTTTCCGCGATTTTGACTGCCCCTCTGGCGGTTCTGCTGGCTCTGCATGTTCTATTGGTCTTGTGAAATCTGTCTCTGGCGGTTCTGTCTCTGCATGTTCTACTGGCCTTGCCAGTTCTGTATGAGGTTCCTGGGCTGGAGCCAGTGGCTGCCGACTGCGAGCTTTTCGCGATTTTGACTGCCCCTCTTGCTGTTCTTCTGACGGTTCCGGCTGTGCGACTGACTTTCTTCGACGCCCACGCTTTGGGGCTGGAGATGTCTTTTGCTCTCCTCCTGACAGCAGCTTCTCCGTTTCCGGGGGCTCCCTCGGCAATGATGGCTGGCCACGACGACTCTTTCTCGTGACAGGCTGGTCGGCATTGAGCTCGGGTTCATGTTCGGGTTCAGGCTCAGGTTCGGGCTCCGGCTCTGGTGCAGCTTCCTTCTCTACTGGAGCTGCATGAGCTGCATGTCGGCCTCGTCGCCGTTTGGGTACAGGTGATTTCTCCGGTTCTTGATGCGTAGCGGGTGCTGCATCCTCTGTCTGGTCGGCCTTTTTCTCCCGTTTCTGTCGCCCGCGCTTCTTTATCTCATTCTTTGCTGTAGAAGCTACAGACTCAGCTGTTTCGTTTCTCGATTCCTCTGCTTGACCATTTGGTTGTGGAGGACTCTCGATTTCCGTAGGACCCTTGCTCTGCGAGAGTCTTTTATTCGCGCGCGCGGAACGTCGCGTGCTCGGAGATATCTCGTCATTCTGGGTGTTCTGGTTCGCATTGCCCCCTTCACCAATCACCGGCGGTCGACTTCGAGCGCGTCTCTTTGGTGGAGAGCTTGTTTTCCGCAGGTCTGTTGACTCTTCCTGTGGAGCCTCGCCCTTCCGCGCGGCCTGCTCTGCTCCTATATCCGTAACATCCACCTCCGCGCCGCCATTTGGTAACTGGTCAACTTCTGTAGATGATTTCTCTGTCTCATTTCGAGCAGCATCTTCTTCAATCACCGGGTGAACGGCAGATTCTGTGTCTTCTGTCGATTGCACGGTCAAGTGTTCATGGGGTACAGATTGAATCGGGCTTTTCAAGCCATTCGACGCGTTTTCGGACTGCGCGACCATCAGAGTGTTGTCGCCATTCTGTGTAGGTGTAGGTGCAGAATCAGCGTGTTCGATCGACTTTTCGCCGGAAGTTGGAGGCACTGGTTGCTGGATAGCATTTTCTATAACCAGTTAGAATGATAAATCCATCATAAGAGAAGTCTCTATGGGACTCAACAAACCAATCCTCCTCCTTTTGCTCGGATGTTCTTCCTCCTGATTGCCCTTGGCGACGCTATCCAACGCCAGCAGCCCTGCTGACAATCCATTACCCACCTTCGCACCGTCTGGCGTCCCGTTCCGAGATACAGACGCAGGTCTGGGTGGTGAGAGCGGCTGAGGTTGACCAGAGACCGACGCGGCTTGCGGCGGCAGCGCGGCAGGCTGGGAAGGGAGCGTATCATCCCCCAAGGGGGCCGAATCCAAGCCAAACGAGAAACCAAAGTTGACCTCCCTTGTCTTGTGCGTTCTATATAGAAAAAAAATTAAAAAAAAAAACTCGCGTGTTAGCTGCGTTCGATCCCGCGGGGTATAGGTGAGGGCGCGTCCTTACCCAGCTCCGCGCTGGCGCATCTGGCGCCGCTCCTCTCGTGCTATAGACAAAACTGTTAGATCGACTGCCCTTGAAATGGTGCCGAGCCAGACTTACTAGACGCCATCACACACAGACGACACGGCCCTTCGCAGATCGCGACGCAGGCAGAAACACCGTGGGTTTTGGGCGAGTGTTGCTGTTGAAGGTGCCTGGCCTTGAAGCTCCCAGACGCGGGCGAATCATTCGGCTTGGCGCTCCGCATGCCATTCTGCCCCGACCAGGCGTCAGATAAGGTATTTTTTTTATGAAGATTTATTCTACGACCTACAAGAATATCTGGAGATTTATCCATCTCGTTGATTTTTATTGTGACAGGAAACCATTATACTCTATTCTGTTAATTAATAGTTCAACATGGGCTGGTTCTGGGGCGACAACAAAGACGACCCTGTCAAGAAGCTCGATCCCAATTTGCGAGACTATCTTGAGCACCAAGGCCCGTCGAAATATGTGCCTACCACGCCGATAGAGCCGTCCAAGCCGGGAGAGCCGACGAGGCTCCCGAATAAACCGATCGCAGCCTCCTCTGGCGAAGGCGAGGAGGCAGATACCCCGCAGGTTCCGTCTGCCTCGCTCTTCCCCGATGGCCGCTACGCTCACCTGTGGAAGACGTACAAGCCGCCGAGAGAGGAGGAGCAGACGGGGATGAACGGTGCCTCCCGCGTGGTCGAGAAGTACAAGGAGCACAAGGATTCGGTGCAGCGGGCGGCGATGGAGAACTGTGCGTTGGAGCAAGAGGCCCTGACCTTCTGTTTCCAGACGGGCAACTGGCAACAACGCCTCAAGGCACGAGCGACGATGTGCTCGGAGGAGAACGGAAAGTTTTCCCGTTGCTTTACAACACAGGCGGTAAGAAATATATATACATAAACATATTTATTTTTGCATCATCTGACGAAAGGTAGAAATTCCTACAGGCATTAGGCTACGCTGCCTCGTTCGACTACGACCCGGAGCGCGAGGAACGGATCCAGATGCACGCCGACAAGCTCTACCACGAGATGCTCGACTATGAGAAGCAAGTCAAGGACGCTCAGGCGGCGGGGATGGAGCCGCCGCCACTCACCTCGCTGTTCAACCCAGGAAACACCGCGCCGCAGGAGGTCCAGGCTCCGAAGGCAGAGAAGCTACCGGCCGGATTCAAACCCTCGAAGCCCTGGGAACAGCTGTCGCCGCACGAGCGCGAGCTGGAGCTCCGCGCACACAATGCCCAGCTGGCGCAGCAACAATTATACGTGCAGGAGGCGTCGCCCTTTATGAAGTCGCAGGAAGACCAGAGGGCCAAACGCCAGCAGCGGGCCACCAGCTGGTTCGGCGAGACGATTGGGAGATGGGTTTCCTAACCTTGAGGATATGTTGTTGCATCTTCATTTGTGTATATTATTATCATGGCGGGTTTTTTTTTTAGCATACCGGGTTCAGGCGTCGAAATATTCTACATACTGTGCTCCAAAGTCGTAATAAAAAAAGTTATCCTAACTGTGTAATTATTATAACATCAAAGAGGTTTCTTAGATAATAATTCTCAGTAGAAACATCCAACAATAGTCGCCAGAAATTCGCAAGCTTCGTGGGACCGTCGCGTCCAGCCTGCGAAACACGAGACGAACACGGAAACGACATCACGACTCTCATTTGTCCTGAGGTCCGCTCGCTGCGCTCTACCCGGTTACAGGGTGAGGATTGACTTTGCGAACGTAATCGTCGATCGGCGACTGTCTGGTATCTTCCGCCGTTGAAAGTTTCCACGCCGACGCTTCTCCTGCCTGCTCCTTCATTGATTGTTCTTCTGTTCTCCTTCGACCCTTGGCTGCTACTGCTCGCAACCCGCCGAAAGTCCCCCCTCAAAACAGTGAGACTCCCGTCCAACACAGAAAAACAAACAACACACTTCGGGTCTCTCCTACGACCGGATCGCTCACAGCTATTAAGAAACGGCCATCTACCTGCTTCTGTGGCCTCCGAGAACGGCTGCTTCCCTTTGTTGGCTTCTCCGGGGGGCATTGAGCTGCTGTGGTGCTGACAATGAAGGCGACTCCGCTGCTCATCTCGTGGCACAACGACAATGCCCCGATATACTCGGTCCATTTCGATCCTAATGGCAAGGGCCGATTAGCTACGGCCGGCAAGTAAGTTTCTCTATTTGTCCTGGGTTTTGGTGGGTTGCCGCCGCCCTCGTCGCCGTCGTCGTCGTCGTGCTGGTGGTAGCAGTGCAAGCTTCATGATCAATGCTGACCTTTGGTCTCTCTCTCTTTACAGCGACAACAATGTCAGGGTACGCCTGCCCTCCCTCCATACCTCTTCCTCTACACAACCCCCCCCCCCCCCCCAGTTCCCTGTCCCCGAGTGTGCATGTTGAGGCCAGGCGATATGTCTGATGGTTGATCTGATCAATAGCTGTGGCGCGTGGAATCATCGGGTGACGAACGGAAAGTCACCTACTTGAGCACACTGGTGAAGCATACCCAGGCAGTCAATGTGGTGCGGTTTAGTCCGAAAGGTAGGATCGGTTTACCTTGGTCATCTGGTGAAGGGCTAGGGCTTGGTGCTGACCCCGATGGCAGGCGAAATGCTGGCATCCGCGGGCGACGATGGCAACGTGCTTCTTTGGGTCCCTTCGGAATTGCAGACGCAGACCGGGCTAGGGGAAGACAGGTCGGACGACAAGGAGACCTGGCGTGTCAAGCACATGTGTCGGTCATCGGGCGCGGAGATTTACGACCTAGCCTGGTCTCCGGACGGCGTCTTCTTTATCACCGGCAGCATGGACAATATTGCTCGGATCTATAATGCCCAGACAGGTGAGCATCCCTCTCTATATCTATCTTCGGTTTGGGAGGCCCTACGGTGGCTCACACAAAAGCTCTCTACAGGTCAAATGGTCAGGCAGATCGCGGAACATTCGCACTACGTCCAGGGTGTGGCGTGGGACCCTCTCAACGAGTTTGTAGCCACACAGTCGTCCGATCGCTCGGTCCATATCTACAGCCTCAAGACAAAAGATGGCCAGTTCACCCTCACCTCGCACGGCAAGTTCCTGAAAATGGACTTGCCTGCGCGGCGCATCTCGTCGAGTAGCCCTGCGCCGCCTGAGCTCGGCAGCCGCCTCCCACCCACGAGCAACAACACCATGGCCATCGTCTCACCAGCACCCTCGGCCCCAGGAACGCCAATGGCATCGAATCTACCGATGGACCCTCCCCCGGTGTCACACAGCCGGCGGTCATCGTTTGGTTCGTCTCCCTCCATCCGGCGCTCCGCTTCGCCGGCCCCGTCGTTACCTTTGCCGGCCGTCAAACCCTTGGAAGTATCCTCTCCCGCGGGCGTTTTGAGTGGATTAGGCGTCAAGAATGCCAATATCTACGCCAACGAGACTTTCACCTCGTTTTTTCGACGTCTGACCTTTGCTCCCGATGGGAGTCTACTGTTTACGCCCGCAGGGCAGTACAAAACATTGCACGTATCGAATACGGATCCGACCAAAACCACTGACGAGATCATCAACACGGTCTACGTGTACACTCGTGCGGGCTTCAACAAGCCGCCCATCTCTCACCTTCCAGGTCATAAGAAGCCGTCTGTTGCAGTCAAGTGCTCCCCAGTTTTCTACACCTTGAGACAACAAACCCCCAAGCCTGCCAACCATATCGTCCTCGATACCTCGTCGAGCGAAGAGGCATTCTCGTCCCTTCCGGACCCGGTGGTTTCGACCAGCAGCTCGATGGATCCTCCTTCGTCCTCGACTGCGATGACAGGTGACGCATCAAAGCCACATCTGACGCCCTCTACCAAGGACGGGGACCATGAAGCCACCGCGCCATCGACTCAAGGGCCGACGCCGGCCTTTGCCCTACCTTATCGCATTGTATATGCGGTAGCAACGCAAGATGCTGTTCTGGTCTACGATACCCAACAGCAAACGCCGCTCTGCGTTGTGAGCAACCTCCATTTTGCGACTTTTACAGATCTTGCTTGGTGATTAATTAAACCCCCCCCCCCCACTCTCTCTCCCTTTTCAGTGCTAACGACAACGCTAGGTCAAATGATGGGCTCACGTTGATGATGAGCTCGTCCGACGGCTTCTGCTCGACCCTTACATTTGCCCCGGGAGAGTTGGGTCAAGTGTATACCGGTGCGACGTCGGTCCCCCAGCCGCACACTGCCTCCGCAGCCTCCTCGGCCAACAACACCCCTTTGCCTACGCCAACGGTTGCTTCCTCTCCTGTGAAGTTGAACTCTACCACCGCACAGGGGGCCACGATGCCTTTAGTTCAACCACCTGCGAGTCCGGCGCGGTCCAATTCGGTATGTTCAGTCGCCACCCAGTCGTCCCAACAACAGCAATCATCCTCTGCCACGGTGGTCAACAACCCCACGCCCACCATGAGCACCGTTCCCCTGGTAACAGCTGTTCACTCGTCGCAACCACCGGTCCTCCCGCTCACAACCCCCCCACAAACGCCATCATCGATGGTCTCGCAGCAGAGCGCTCCCAGCAGCACAGTTCTAGGCAAGCGAGATTCCACAGCAGCGGCCAACGACGCCGATGACAAGCATCATGGCAAAGACCATGACCCGCCGGCAGTCGCACAGCAGCAGCCTAAAAGGAGACGAATAGCGCCTACTTTAATCTCAACTGAGACGCAATCTAAGGATAGGAATCATCCATGATTCCTCTCATCTTGTTAATCCCTTTTTTCTTTTCTTCTATTTCTTCCGCCCTTTTCTTTTCTTTTCCTGATATTCTAGGTTATACTTTGATCAAACTAACGGCCGGCGCTGGAGAGGTGACCATAAACCTTTCCACGATATCTTTCTGACGACTCATGTTCTTATTCTATTTTAATTGGCTTGTGTTATCACTCGGTACCTCCTCTCTCTCTCTCTCTCTGTTTTTTTTTCCTTTTTTCCCTTTTATTTTGTCTTTTCTCGTCTAGCATGATAAGATAAATGTATAGGTAGGTGTAGCTTAGTATTTTTTGAATAATCGTTCTTCTTCTATTCTTGTCAAACTAGAATATTAATCACCCCTTAAGATTCATGGCACTGCGGTATATATGTAGTAAGAATGGCATTAAGCATTTCTAAAAGGTATATAAAGATAATTCGATACGTTTGCTGACTAGGAAACAGAGCACGAAACTAGGTAGGGAAACCCCCCATCGTCCACTACTTGCCTGATCCTGCCACGCACAGATCACCCAGCACGTCGGAAATGTTCAAGTCGTCCGGCAGGACGGCTTTCGCCTCTGTGGCGTGATGACCCACCGTCAAGGTGGTCACGTTCGGGGCTCGGCCATCGATGACCAGCTGGTTGGCCCAGCGGAACAGAGCTTCGTCACCGCGAGCACCTCCGGCGACGAAGACAAAGTCTGGAGTTTTAGGCAGTCGTTGAAACGCAATTTCGGCTGCAGTCGCCTTGGTGACGTCCAATGGTTCGAAACTAACAGTCCCCTGGGTGAGCACGACGCGGATGGCTTCGTTGCCTCGCGAGCCGTTGATCTGATCTGCCAGGTCGGACGCCTGTCGGCTCGCAATTTCAGGATCTTGTGCTTGATCGTACCGGAAGGTCAGAGAGGACCCTCTTTCCTCAACCCAGCTTCCCTCGGTGCGTTCTTGGAAGTACTCGACCACGCGGCGGATCCCGTCTCGCCAGTCTTTTGTCTTGGTGGCGTCAAACAGTTCTTCCCATGTCGCTGCACCGTTCCCCCGGAGGAAGCACCCATTTTCAGTAATCAGGCCTACTGTCGGTGGCAAGTCCGGGAGGAGTGATCTGAGCTGTTCGGAGCTTTTGCTGCTGGTGATGTAGACCACGTTCTTCGGGTCTTGGAGCAACACTTCCAGTTGGGCAATTGCCTTCTCCGAAGGGACAGAGTTCGCAGGGGCAGTCGTGCTTTCATCCTCAAGGAGGAAGAGCCTCAGGCTAGATGTCCCATAGGACTGTTGCAAGGCATCCAGGGACAATGCAGAGAGATGGCTTGGCTCGCGAGACAACTGAGCGCTATGCGCAGCATCAAGAGCCTTGCCGAACGATTCACACCATCCGGTAGCTGTAAATGGGGCCTTCTTATCCATGAGAAATTCCCAATTTTTCCATTTCTCCTCCGGCGACATATCCAGGGCTTTATTGATCGCATCAGCACATTGTTGGTAATCCCACGGATTGACAAGCAGGTCGTGTCCGCTAAAAATCGAGGCGCTTCCAGTGAATTCACTTAGAATCAAGGAACCATGGCACTGGTTGCTGATCCTACCATCCTGGCAGTTGATATAATCGTGGCTGGTGAGGTTCATACCCTCTCGCAGACTAGTTACCATGAAGATCTCGGCCACGCTCATGAGTGCCAGGAACTGCGAGTAACTGATGTCTTGTCTCAGAAGAACCAGCGGTTGGTGTGTCAGCGTCGAGTAGACCGAATTTACCCTCATGGCTATCTTGGAGACCTGAGCTTCAAGCTCGGGGATTTCCGAATTTGAGGATGAAACCTGGATCAGAACGACCTATCATAAATACTGTCAGCGCAAAGTATCATCGGCATGATTAAATGTTGGTCGCCTCACATTCTCTCGCCATTTGGGATACCTCTTCAGGAACAGCTCGTAGCCCAGCAGCTTCTGCTTGATGCCTCCTGGTCCATCAAGCCTGTCTCGAGCAACTATCAAGTGTTTGCCCTCATACCTGGAGCGAATGTTGGCTATCCAGTTCTTGACTTCAGTAGATTGTCGGAGCTCATCAAGAGAATTAGGGTCTACACCAAACGGTAAGGTTTGGACCCGAACAAAACGATCTCTGAGCTGGACACCGTCGACAGACACTTCCAAGCCGAGGAGGCGACTGCATGTGTGAAGGAAATGATGGCAGTACTCGTCGGTCTGAAATCCGATGAGATCGGACCCAAGGAGGCCATTGATCATGGAATTACGCGCGGTGAGACATCGGAACACCTCAGAGGATGGGAATGCAGCATGCATGAAAAAGCCAATTTTCACATGGGGCAGCTTCTCTCGAAGGAGGGTCGGAAGGAGCAGAAGGTGGTAGTCGTTGATCCATATACTATCACCAGGTCTCCAGTGTGCCAAGATGGTGTTCGCGAATGCCTCGTTAACCTTTACATATTGCTTCCAGGAGTAGTCATCATATTCCGTATGGCGGGGGGACTCTTGCATCTGATAATGAAAGGCAGGCCACAAGACCGTCCGGCAGAAGTGAGAGTAATGACCTTGGAATTCGTGATCGTCGACAAACACTGTCAGGGAGTTGAATTCATCCTCCAAAGTCTCGGAGATACTGGCACGCGTCTCGTCCTTGAGTAAGTCAGTTGGCATGCCGAGTGTCCCAACCCACATCTGGTCTGTCAGCAGGCCGGCGTCGACGGCAGCGTGGACAGCGTTCCGCAGGCCCCCATTGCCCTGTTCTGCGGCTTTGACGACCCAGTCCATATCCGAGAGCGCCGCGCGCGGGCTATGCCCCTCTTCAGGTTCTGGGTTGGTCAGCGAACCATCAGCCGCAAACTGGCCGTCAATCTGGTCGCCCCCGGAGCGGCTGAGAATGGACGGGGCGGGATGGATCAGAGCCTTGGGTGGCGGTTGATTAAACTTGCGGCTCTGACCCCAGGACACGGAACGAGGTTCGCTTGGTCTGGGTCCATTGGGGTCGTCTGCGATGGGGATTTCCCCGGCAGATCGGGAGACGTACGATTTGAAGATTCTCTCATCGTCGGTTGTCGCGCCTGGGGTCATTGAAAAACTAAGGGTCTTGCGTCTTTGCCGGCGTGCATCTGCTAGCCTCCCCACCACGCTGCTGTCAATAGAGCCATGGCCATTTGAAGAGGTCCGACGAGCATGCCGAGACTCCGTGGCTTGGAAGTCGATTGTATATGGAAGAAAGCTGTTTCAAGAATTAATCAAACGACTTGCCACGTCGTTGAGCCAGAGGGGGAGGGGGCACTAACACTGAAGCAACAAAGACCGTCATGATGTTGCTTTATAAAACCATGGCTTTCAAGGTCTTCTGTGTATATAGTTGAGGAGCAGACTGAACCGGTCTGTTTCGGTGCTTGTTATGTCTAAAGGCGTATAGTTTCCGGACCAAGGGATAATGGAACGCCCGGTGTTATAAATCTCCTCGGCAAAACAGGGAGAAAGAACACCCTTGGATTGTTAGCCAGCAGTCCAATATCCAGAAAAAACCGCATCATGAGGATTGCAAGGGGTAGTGATTGGACAGGGGATCAGACAGGGCAGCCACAGGAGGGGCAAAACGAAAGAACAATATATACCTCACAATTTTAATGCCCTCCGAAACCCAACCATGGACTATTATTATGTGCCGCCTGGTGGTGGTCTCCCAATATATTATTTGTACGGAGTCTGTCTCCCAACCTGGCTGGTCAAGTCACGGAGCCCGTTGGCTGACGCCCAGTGTCGCCGTGAGTCGAGATTAGGCCGCACTTCAAGGCAAAGGGCATCTGTCTGACATTTGATTTAGCTCAGTATCGCCGACAACAATCCTTAGCCTCTTGTTCGCAGCCCGTGCCGCTGCCTAGTTGGAAATCTCTTGACGGGTTGGCCAGTCTGGGCCAGTCCATGGCAACACCCCGCTATGACGAGGTCTACCCCTCCTTCCTACAGTCGTTGGGCAGTATCCGGAGATTATCTCCCGGCTCGGACCGGATCGAAGAGGGAGAAAATAAGACGGAGTGCAGGGGACGGACGGGGGCCTCCAGGGAACCGAATTCGTGCGCAGTTGGCAGATACTGTAGATAGAGTCGTAGGGGTCAAAGAGGGGTGACGACGGTCAGAGCTACGCTAGGCGCGTGCCTGCCAAATCCGGATATGGCAAATTACTGCCACCCACCGGGTAGGCACCTCACTCGAGTAGAATGAGATTTCTCTATATTAATATTACTACTTATTCTCTTTCGAAGAGTCTTCGTCGCGGCAGCTATTCAGTGATCTTTGATAAGATTGATGATAAGTGGTAGCTTATCGCCATATTACTACTGTTGTTATTATCGTTGCTGTGCCCCTCCAGTTGCACCACCGTGTTCACCGCTTTGCAGAGGGGCATCTTTCTGCAGTACTAAATAGTACGGAGTGAAGATCAACAGCATAACTCGCAGTGTCCACGGTCCAATGTCTCCTGCACTGACTGCTGATCCGTCACTGGGGGGTGACTCCCGGCTGCTGCTGGTTTCGAACCGTCTGCCTATCACGATCAGACGGTCCGAAGGTGGGAAATATGAGTTCTCCATGTCCTCGGGGGGGCTGGTCACCGGTCTCAGCGGGCTGTCCAAGACCACCACTTTCCAGTGGTACGGATGGCCAGGCCTCGAGGTGCCCGAGGACGAGGTTGAGATCGTGCAGCAGCGACTGAACGACGAGTTCAACGCGACGGCCGTGTTTATTGACGACAAGCTGGCTGACCGTCACTACAATGGTTTCTCGAGTGCGTTAGATTGATTGCCATCTTGTTCCACTGTTTTCCTATGGCTAGAGTTGCTGCTGACATGGGGCTCTAGACTCGATTCTTTGGCCCCTGCTTCATTATCACCCCGGTGAGATCGTGTTCGATGAGGGTGTGTGGGATGCGTACCGCGAGGCCAACCAGCTCTTCGCCAAAACCATCGCAGAGGAAGCTAGAGACGGTGACCTGATCTGGGTTCATGACTACCACCTGATGCTGCTGCCACAGTTGCTCCGCGAAGAGCTTCAATCAGCGGGCAAGAAGAACATCCGCATTGGTTTCTTCCTGCATACTCCGTTCCCCAGCAGCGAGATCTACAGGATCCTGCCTGTACGAGGTCAACTGCTGCGCGGTGTCCTGCATTGCGACCTGATTGGCTTTCATACCTATGACTACGCACGGCATTTTCTAAGCAGCTGCGCACATATCCTGTGAGACTTGAGTATTTGCCGCAAGACTTATGGTTTTTCTTTGCTCGCTAATTTTCTCGTCTCTCTCAGAGGTCTTGTGACAACACCAAGTAGTGTCAAATTTGAGGGCCGGTCGGTAACCGTTGGGGCCTTTCCGATAGGTATTGACCCCGACAAGTTCACCGAGGGATTGAAGAACCCCAAGGTTCAGAACCGCATCGCCAGCCTGGAGAGCAAATTCCAGGGAATGAAGCTTATGGTGAGTGTCGATCGGCTGGACTACATTAAGGGGATCCCCCAGAAACTGCATGCCCTCGAGGTCTTCCTTGCCAATCATCCAGAATGGGTGGGGAAAGTGGTTTTGGTGCAAGTTGCAGTTCCCAGTCGGCAAGATGTCGAGGAGTATCAGAACCTTAGAGCTGTGGTCAACGAACTGGTTGGCAGAATCAACGGCAAATTCGGTATGGTGAATCCTTGGCTTGAAAAAAAGAGAAACCATGAAGGCAAAGCTAGACAGAGAAGACAATCTGACTGTCGGTCTTTTAGGAACCGTGGATTACATGCCGATTCACTTTATGCACAAGTCTGTGAGCTTTGACGAGCTCATTGCTCTCTATGCCGTGTCCGATGCCTGTGTGGTGTCGTCCACTCGGGACGGGATGAACCTGGTGTCCTTTGAATACATCGCTACGCAGCAGAACCGCAACGGGGTCCTGATCATGTCCGAGTTCGCGGGCGCGGCGCAGAGTCTTAATGGCAGCATTGTTGTCAACCCCTGGAACACCGAGGAACTTGCCGACGCCTACCATGAAGCGGTTTCAATGAGTGATGAGCAGCGGGCCATCAAGTTTGAGAAGCTCTACAAGTATATTTCCAAGTATACCAGGTATGATAAGAACAAGCACCTTATATATATATATATATATATATATATATATATATACAAGAGTCATACTTACGTTTCTAGTGCCTTTTGGGGAAAATCGTTCGTGACTGAGATGTCTCGGTGTTCGTAAGAACGGCCGGGGAATTCTTCTATTTGTCCAGACATTGATAGCGTTCAGTTGTAGATCTCATAGACCAATGATGAGTCATTGGAATCAAGCGAGGGCGAACTATATCAGCACTCCCGTGCTTTGTATCAATAGTAGCATTGAGTATTGAATGATGATCCCTCTATACCCGGTGATCTACCTAGGAAGTGACCCCTTGCTCTGTATTGTATCAACGGTGGGGACCTTCAATCAAGTAAATGGGCTGCAATAGAGCTATGACTTTCTGTATGATCAGCCGTGGTTACTGCTGCAATCCTCAATAAATACTGCTGGCCGCAGGTGTTTGTGCTTGTAGATCAATCTTTAAACCCCTTTGACAAGGGTCTCAAATGAGGCAGTACGGTCTGCGGATCGGAGAGGTTCTTCTTTCAAAGAGACACTGGGCGATCTCTCGCTTTGTTTAATGGGGTTGATAGAGCTTGGCTCATGCAGAGTGAGATGCCTAGTTGAAACGAGATAAGAGGACCTACTCTTAGGTAGTCAGTCAACTACTCCATACCCAGGTGCTTTGTAGTAAACGTAGCACGTGCTGGTAAACGACACTCTTCAACCTCAACAGAATGACTTGATATGGTCTCGAGAGCAGTGACCGCCACGAAATTTTTCGATGGCAAAAGAGTATACGTATGTAGGTAGTACGTACTCAGGCACGTACGTACTGACTTCGGAGTACTCCATACTATGATTGAATCAATGCATACCGTTGGATCTGAAAGAAAAAAGCTAGTTGACTCGTGACAGATGTGTAGGCGGTAAGTAACGAATAATCTACCTAGGTACTCTGTACTCTGTAGCCAAGGTCTGGGAGAGATCCCTCCAAGATATGGAGTACGTAATATGCACACATCACTGCATACACTATTGATGATGACGAAGATGGTAGTACGTACTATTACTACAACTCCAAGTACGTACGTCCACTTGGAAGTATGATTTTATATCTAATTTTTATATAGTTATAGTTAAAATTATAGTTAACTACTACATAAATAAATATTATTAATGCAAGCATATTGTAAGAACTCGTACTCGGACTAAAATCTCTAGCCGTTAATGCCGATACAATATGCCGATCAAGGCACGGGTCCCACCAGGGTCTACGGAGTATGGAATACGGAGTATTTGTTAGTTGGCATTATGGAGCCCAAGCTAGAGTACGTTGTCAATATTATTAAAATTTTAGAGTTATTGCGTATTGTGTTTGTTGATTATGATAATACTTGATTGAAATTGTTGCCGGTAGTTGATTGTAGATTCCGAGTCCTCTCGACTACTTGAATTTTCTTCAATTAAGGACTGACGTAACTCCCTAGGTACCTAAGAACCTAGTTGACTAGAAAGTGAAACATCCTCCGTATTATCAATTTAGTATGCAGTACTCCGTACCTAGATGTGTACTGTAGGTCTCTAGTACACCACCGAGACCACATAGTAGGTTCTACTCACTAGTTGACTATATACTATGTATGTACTCCGTAGTAGAACCTTACTACAAGGACTAATCAATTATTGCATGTACCTGACACTTGTTCCTAACAGTCTAACACTAACAGATATGAGGCTTCGGTACTGCGGACCATCGCCTCGGTTAGATTATTAGTATCCCTCACTAATTATTGGCGGGAATACTAGATCCAGCCCGCACAGACCAGGCACCGTCACAGACTGAGACCGCCCAAAGCTCAGACTGACGGACAGCCCCTGGGGAAGGATCTTGGCCTTTGAAATGGACTCCAGGCCACGTAAGATGCGCTAACTACATCAGGCAATTTTACCAAGACAGAGGTCCTCCGTACAGGCACCAGCCTTGGCATAGAATAATAGAAACCATCAATTGGAATGGGGTATATGTTCCGTGAGAGACAAAAAAAAAAAAAACAGTAAGAAATAGTATAAAATATGGAGTAGTTAGGTAGTTAGTCTTCTGTACTCCGTAGTTAAAGTAGGCGAGTAGGTGTTTTTATTACAGAATTCTAGTGTAACAATACAGTGTCAGACATGCACTGCCGCGCGTACGGAGTATTGATGGCTTGATAGAGAAGGCAGATGACTCGAATAGTAAATTAACTGGTAGGTAGTAGGACCAGTCCCTAGGTATCTACCTAGGTACTATACGGAGTAGGTACCTAAGGTATGGAGTACGGAGTAAGCCATGGCATCCTAATACCACTCCTGATCGGCGAGGCAGCAGCATTATCAGGACTACAGGTTTATTGTACAGAGTAATCAATCAGTAGAGTGAACTTCCCAAGTCAAGTAAATAACAACTAGCTCATATCAATACTACCTACATATTCTATCGCTATTCTCCACGTGGAAAGGGTCTCAGGCAGGCAAGTTGGGACGAAGAGGGCCATCTCGTGCGACCGTTGGCGGTCAGAAAGACCTACGGACCCGTCCGCCAAGCAATTTCCATTTATGGCGACCAGCCCTGGGGCCTTTTGGGCCTTTTTCGTTGATCTGTCCAAGGATCTTCCGCGTCATGATTCGTCATGTTGCTAATTACAGTACTCAAATAGAGTTGCTGACTAACATATTCGGTCTTCTGGAATAGGGGTTATTGGTTAGGTAGTAATATACTAACTGCATACAGGTACAGAGTATTGGGTACCTTACTTAGAGGCAGTAGTGAATTTTACATGGCTCCGTACAACCTTGATAATATTTCTGATGAACGCTCTTTAATATCCCAGATCTCAAGATAGCTTTCTGTCAGCATCTAGATGTCGATCGGGTGTTGCTGATCGGACATAGGTTAGTGTGAGCCGCGTAATGCTCATTTGGTGACGTTCGGCCGGCCGCCAAGCCGCGTATGTCTTTATAGCATGCAATTATAGTACAGCTGGATAGTACCTAGTAGACACTGGAATATACAACTATAACCAATACCATGACTCTTCACTACCTAGACCCAGTATACCAGATATCTATATCGTTTTATCTATCCTACTCCCTAACTTAGTAGGTATACACACTGTATGGTATAGTACAGACCGTACTGCCAAGACGTGACTAAGCCAGACGCGTCAGGAAGGAAAATAAGGGTCTTGGCCTAAACTCTTTCTGGACTCTGGTCGGGCGGGACACACGCGGCGTCAGCGCTCGCCGCGGGGCCATGATTGGGGCGACGCACCCAGGGCTGACGACGCTCTTGCTGGCGTGGACGTCCCCCGAACAGCAACGCTGCGAAAACTCCTCCAGAGCCTCTAATTACTGTCCACCACCCCCCCTGGGACTCGTTTTCCTCTTGACTCTCCTTCCTTTCCTTTCCCATCGTCGCCGTCTCCCTTGTCGCCCATCTCGCCCTGGAGTTTGAGACGCTCCTCGCCGTGACTCCCCGTCGTCGACCGTCCCTGAGGTTTCGAAACCAGCGCCAAGAGTGGCGACGGCTTGGCTGGGCTGTGCAGCGATTCCCCCATTTCCAACCACCATTTCACCATCACACCTCCGACCGTCAGACACATCTCGCTCGTTTTTTCCTGTCGTGTTGAGAGAAGGAGAATCATAATATTGAGGGAAAAGAGAGAGAGAGAGAGGAAGGAAAATAAGGACAAAAGTTACAGAAAAAGATTCAACCTGGAGCACCACATTCCACTGCCTGTCATCATGGCGGACAGCAGGCACCACTCCCGCCGGGCACCTGCCCCAAACGCCTACGATGCCACCGAACTGTCGAAAGAGTTTGAGCAGTTGATGCGCACGAAACGCTTCAACAGACTACAGGAGAATACTGGTCCTCGGTCTCGCACTCGCTCCCCGACTCCCTCCTCTCACATGTCGCCTCCCAGAGTCTCCTATCCGCCGCACCCTTCGCGCACACCGCCGCCGCCCCCGACCGCGGCCTTCCACCACCACCCGCCCTCTCCTCTCCCATCCCAGCCTCCGATGCCTTCCTGCTCAAGCAATCCGGCGTTGAAGGGTCTCCCGATCATGCCCTCGCCGCCCCAGGATCCCGCCTCGCTCAAGTTCCGCAATCTACTCCAGGTCCTGTCCGTCACACCCACCAAGTACGAGAATCCGGGTCTGCTCGACGAGGCGCTCGCTCTGATCCCTCTCGACCGTCTCTATTCCGAGGCAGAGGAGGAGAGCCAGATCATGCAGGCGCAGGCCGCAAGTGTCGGCGGGAAACCAGAATGGGGATACCAAGATTGTGTCATCAAGGCATTGCTACGGTTAGTCTTTGCAATAGTTCTTATTTTCCCGGAGTATTAAAATCCAACTAACGATTTTTTATAAGATGGTTCAAACGATCATTCTTCCAGTGGGTTAACAATCCACCCTGCTCGCGCTGCTTCATGCCTACGATCGGCCAGGGCAGAACGCCTCCGATGCCGGATGAGACTGCCCGCGGTGCGACCCAGGTCGAGCTGTATCGATGCTCCGAGCCCACGTGTGGCGCCTACGAGAGGTTCCCGAGATATTCGGATGTCTGGCAGCTCCTGCAGACGCGCCGTGGTCGGGTTGGCGAATGGGCCAACTGTTTCAGTATGTTCTGCAGAGCTGTCGGAGGCCGCGTCCGATGGGTGTGGAACTCGGAAGATCACGTCTGGACGGAGGTCTATTCGGAACACCAACGCCGTTGGGTTCATGTCGATGCCTGTGAGGAGGCATGGGATCAACCCCGTCTATACACCGAAGGTTCGTTTTTTTTTTTTTTCGTCTTCTATCCAATTAATCAACTAACCTGACTTGCATTAGGATGGAACAAGAAAATCTCTTACTGCATCGCGTTTTCGATCGACGGTGCGACCGACGTAACGAGAAGATACGTGCGCTCCCCCGCCAGGCACGGCGCGCCTAGGACCCGTGTCTCGGAAGAAGTTCTGCTTTGGGTCATCCACGAGATCCGGCGGATGCGTCGCGAAACTATCAGCCCCTCCGATCGCAAGCGCCTCATCAAGGAAGACGAGCGTGAAGAGCGGGAGCTTCGTGCCTACACCGTGGCGGGCCTGGCGGCCGAGATCAACGGTCTTTTGCCATCCGGCTCGACCAACCGCCGACCAGAAGATCAGAAAGTGCCTGCGTCCATTCAGGACGGGGCGATGGAGTGGCTCAATGCGCGGCAGCGAGGTTCGGGCCATTCGGGCTCTGATCGCTCGCGAGACGGACGATAATCAACAAGCTGGCTCTTTCTTCAACAGAGCTGCTTCTTTTACTTCTTCCTCCTCCTCTTCCATCTTCTTCTCCGTTGTGGATCCTTCTCCATGTCGACTTGTTTTTTTTGGCCAGAAGACACGATTAAGACGACACATGCCGGCTATGCCGCGTGAGCCACGATCTGCCTCGGTCACTTGCGCAATTCCCCTGGCGGGTATTTTACGCCTTGACCTCTGGCCATCGCCCCCCTCAAGTGCCGCGTCTGCATCAATTAGCCTGCGGTGGTGAAAGGCATTGTCTCGATCCTCTACATTATTGCCAATGATAGACCTCAAGGCCTATTTTCAAAAGTCTTGGACTGGCAAGAGCGACAGCAAAAGCACCGCCGAACACCACCCAACCTGCCAAGGGTTTGAAAACAACCACCACCTTGCAAACACAAACACAACCACATGCTCTCGCATATTTTCTTATTATACGAAGACCTTTCTCCTGGATTTCCCAGAGAACATGCATATCGCAATCTCTTCCTTTTCTTTTTTCTCTACCTCAATACATAATCATGACCCGGCGTCTGGCGGACGGATCTTTTCATATTTGGATACCATTTAGGGGTCATACTGGGTTGACATGGGAAAATCTCTGGCATGGACCTAAGCGTGACGATACTTTATTCTCTCGATACCTTTCTTTTTCTTCTTTCTTTCCCTTCCTCTTCCTACCTCGACCTACCTCTCTTATTTTCTTTATTCTCTTCTTTCTTCTATGCAATCGAAGACTTGCTCAGATACTACCTTTATTCAATCAACTCAACGCTTTGCGTTTGACCCTTTCTCTGTAGTCATGTACGGAACGAAGTATTGGTAGCCGTCTGTTTGAGGAGAATAAAATAAGAGTAGGGCACTCCATATGTATCATGCTAGTTAGGGATCTGCAGTAGTCGAGACGGATCTGAAACACTGGTCACTGATAAGTTACTTACAGTCTTGTTCTTATGTTCCGGCCATGTTCCGTATAATCGGTACCTCAGATTAAGCTAGCTATGCTAATGCTAATAATAGAACTACAGCAGAACACAGTCGATCCCCCTACTCCGTAACACGGAGCCAATACTCGCCATCTCATGGAGATAGTACGGCTGTTCAGGCAGATGAACAGCCCACCCCTTTTTCAGATTGAGATCCCGCAACGGCTCCAAGAAGACGGGAATCTTCTCGACCGGCTCGCAGAACCAGTTCACGCTCAGCGAAAGAGTGAAGGCCTGTAACCCTTTCATACGGGTGAGGGCCTGGCAGGTCTCGACCCACTGCGCTCTCCCCGCGGAGAAATACACGCTCTTGACGGGATCCTTGCTCGGAAGCCAGTGGCCGGGAAACGCCCAGCTGAGTTCCACGGCGCGAATGCTTTCCCATCTTTCCGCGGGGATCGTGGGGCGTAGATAGGTGAGCGACCAGGTGTTGTTGAACTCGAACCGGTTCAGGGCATAGATCATATGGATGCATTCGGTGTATCTTGATTTATTAGCACTTAACCCACTCAAGTAGAAGTATAATAATAGAGGGGAATTACATCTGTCTGCACGTCATAGGGAGGGAAAGCAATTGATCCCCATGGCTTGCCTTCTTTACCACCCCGAGACAGACGTCACAGCTCCCATCCTCCGAGCAAATGATATACCCGAGCCGTCTGTGTGGTCGCTGCACGATATGCAGTCGTCGTCCGCCGAGCACGTACTCCCAGATTATCAGGCGTAACTCGGGCGACAGCCGGGCGAGCAGTCGGCATTCCTCTTGCGTGGAAGAATCAGGTTGCTCCTGCTGCTCCTGCTGCTCCTGCTGGTGGCCTGTCAGGGTTCTTCGGCGGGGTCGGAGAGCATTCGGTTTGTTGCCTAGTTATCAGTACGCTACTTTATAAGGTTCTTAGTAGGTAGTAAAGTGATGCTCACTCTGGTATCTCTGAGTCAACACGTCCTCCCATGAAAACACCCCCTGCTTTAACCGCGCCATCTCGAATACACACACACACACACACACACGGGAAATGCAGATAATCAAAACACAAAGTAATATTGATGCATCAGGTTAACAGCCATGGTCACTTGAAGCTCGGTCAACTGGAGAAAACATTCGCGAGGATCGGACAGGCGGCGCAGGTAAGTAAACAGTAGTTAAATATGTAACTACTCCGGAATAAGTACTTCGTAATACTTGCTAGTCAGGGGGCCGATGCTAAGCGGTAAAAGGATTACTCGTCCATCTTGCGCGTGACTTGAGTGAGTTTTCTGAGTGAAAAAAGGAAGAAACTAAAAGTCGGTGAGGTATTTATTTAGAAAGCAGGCTGAAGATGAAGGGAACTACTGCTTCTAATAATACTATCGATCTAAAAAAAAAAGGGGTGGATCAGATAGTAGTAGGAGATAGTCTTATCAAGAATATCCACCGAGATAAGCGGAGGTTCCGGAGGGGAGGGTGGATAAGTCGGTTATCTATAATCTGACAGGTTAGAAGGGTTGTTGTACGGAGTACGGAGTATCTTGTTTGACTAGTTGAGATAACTAGTATTGCCAAGGAACTTGCAAACAGCGTGTTCGTTAGACAACGGACCTCAGGCTGTAGCTGTACACCGTAATAGCAGTAGTTCTACTCCGTAGTTAGTACTAGACTACTGGCCATCTGTAAATCCGGGTACGCGCATCGACGATCTCCTTCAGACTGTCCCGTCGGACGGCGAGACTGCTGCCCAACGCCCATGGGGACGACGGCGAACGCTGCCACACCCGCGGGGGCGCCAAAGGCCCGCACTATGTTGTCTCTGAATGTAACGGGACTGGAGCAGGGAGACCTCGAGGCCGTCATCTGTATGCGGAGACGACAAGGGTCTGATGTAGTCGTTCTAGGTGACAAATCCCCACGAAGGGAGTGTACCTAGATTCAAGATCTCCTGTCGCCGATCATACCAGAGGAAATCTAGTGAAATACCTCGGTACTTACCTAGGTACTGTAGAGACCTCGGCGCCAAAGTGGGTAGAAAACCAAATCGAGACAACCATCACTGTTGGTTCCTCTACCTGAAAGTTATAACATAGTTATATGCAAGGTATCCATGTAGATTGGTCCACATCTACCATGCTCACAATGTGGTCCGAGATCGGCGCGTTGGTGTTCGCCATTCGTTAACCCACGCTGTTCCAGTTCAGCGCGTTGTCAACGACGCTGAAGTCTCCCCCCCCCCCATGGCCGGGTGAAAGTTGGAGCTGACCGCAGCGGGGATACGTCGAGGTTCATCGCCTGCAATCGACGAGACGAGAGCTTTTCTCGTCCACTTGGAGCCGAGCCGTGAGACACGCACATTCCTTAAATCTTGGCGCTTGTTGTGCTGGCCTGGCCTGGCCGGTGTTATACTAGTTGAACTTGAACGATAGAAAAGACCGTCATCTCGTTTCTCGCTGCGTATCGGTATGAAACTGGCCGTCCCATGCGACTGGTGATTGGTATTCCTATCGATTTGTTAGCTTAACTGTTTGCTTGGGACTCAAGCACTCGCCAGTAACGAGGATATCCTTGACAGCTAGACTCTACCTCTAGTTGGAGCTACTAGCTCATGGTCTGCTATTATCTGATAAGACAGTTATCGACAACAGCAAGAAAGTTTTCTGCGATTAGCGTTATGTAGGTACTGTGCTGGAAGAGAGAAATCAGTCTGTCATGCAGCTGGCGACGGGTGGTGGTTCAGATCAGCGGCAGAAAGGAGAGAACGTGACTTGAAGATCTCAAGGCTCGAGTACGCCCACCATGGGCAGAGTATATATACCTTTTTCTTCTTTACACCATCAAGAGTGGTTACACTGCCTAGATGTTATATAACTTTTAAATCCTACTATTTGTACTACGACATAGTAAATACTAACCAGTGGTATGTATGACATCGTTATCAATCAAGTCTGTAGTAATCTACAAGACATGGCTAGAAGAAGAGGCTACAGTACCGCAAAGGCAGAGACATAACTCACCGAGCTGTCTGTCACGTCCACGACGTCAGAGCTGCGTTCGTAGCGCACGAAGTGGAATTTCCCCTTCTTGCCCTCGTCTTCGCTCGTGATCTCTTCCAGAGCCGCCATCACCACGCCGATCGGATGGCGCCCGCAGACGGTGTTCCCCGTCCGCTGGATGGTGCTGAGAAAGGTCTCGGTGCTGCCGGTAGTGATGGCCGCCATTGTGGCCATGTCAAAGGCGGAGATGCTTTCGTGGATCGCTGGGGCATGGGTATGCACGCGGTCTCGGCGTTGGAGGGAATGGCCTGCCGAAACCAGCTCGATGTCATCCTCTACGTCCTCCATCTCCCCTCCCGGTTGAGGTAGGGCACTACTGGAGAGGGGAAGCCTTGGTCCAGGCTTCGGAGCCTCGGGGACATAGTATGTGTAGTGGAACCGCAGACCCCAATGGCAGAAGTCGGAGCTGATGACAAACGCATTCGACGGGTCGGCCAGGTAAGGGGCCAGCAGGCTTCCAAAGGCCCGCTCCGTCGCTGCGGACGTGCTGCCCACCATAATGGGGACGAGTGGAGGGTACGAAGAGGTGGGTTTGTTGGGGTATTGCAGCTGGAGCAGACGGTGGATATAAGGGAGGTGCAGTTCGATGCTGTGTTCGTCCTCGTCGATCGACCGAGTCATGGTCGTGAAACTGATATCGGTCCCGTTGGACCTGGTCACCTTAGTGGAAAGCAGCGACGCAATCAGTTCCGTATCCAGCGGTAGAGGGTCGTTTGCCAGCGGCGTGTAGTAGGCAGTCAGCTGTGGGAGGGCCAGCGTTGACAGCGGATAGTGGTGCGAGGGACCTAATACAAAGATACGCTTCCTAGGGAGTACCATGTGAGCCTAGAGTGTTCTATTCGGACGGTAAGTAAGGTGGGTGGGTATGTGGTGACTGCTTACGCCTTCGACAAATCCCAGGCCTTGTAAGCATGGGCGGCACAGGGCCCAGAGTAAGCATAGCCAGCATGGCTACAGGCATATCGGTCAGAGAAGAATAGAAGAAGACCAAAAAATCCCTTCTGCAGCCCGTCTGTCTGCCCACCGATACCGCCAGGTACTTACGGAGCGATGATCACTCGGGCTCCAGGCACAGGGAGCTGTCCTATCCCCTCAACCTCGCTGGGGACCTGGGCCAGCCAGGCGTCGAGCTGTCGGCTGAGAGTCCGCGGACTGTCAGAGTACCAGGAACCCGCATGGGAGGCTTCTCTAGGCGGAGACATTGAATTAATTAAATAGTATGTTTCCTTCTCTCTGGATTAGCAGCAATAATATCAGGAAAGAGGCGTTTGGGTGTATCAGTGAAGTGAGGTGAGGGGGAAGCGGGACAAACAGTGGGGAGAGAAACAAGAGGAGCACCTCGTCATAGTGGAGAGACGCAGGAGCTGCCCATAACTATCGAACGCTCTGGCCAGCGGCATGCCGAGGGATCTCATATTACAAATAGAGCGTGCATATCAGAAGAAGTAAAGAACTCTAGGTAAATGAACATGATACTCCATATATTCCAGAACCTGGCAATAAAGCTGATAGCTAGTGAGCCCATGCCTATGAACAGATAACTGTTCCCCACCGGTCAGTCAATACACCTCCATATACGCAGTCCAAGAAGGCAACTTTTTTTGATCTCTGTCGGCTAGTGGTGTATCTTCAGAACAGTGTCGGAGATTCGATGGGAGGAAGGCACGGGGATGCTGCTGGGTACATCGCTACCGTACATAACAACAGGTCTTCATAGATAAATTCTAGTAAGAAGAATCAGCACGTCTTATTACCATCACGTTTGGGAAATCTCTCATTTTTGAAATCACTCGCTTGGAGGAGGGTACCGATTGCAACTCTCGAGTTCTGATGGAGGTCTGATATTGGCTGTAGCTTCAGCCTCTCGCCAGTGACATTGGCTTGGTTTGTCAGCTTCTAACATTGTGGACTTCTTGGTAGAGAAAGAAAACTAGATTTGACTGTGTTGAACTAGATGTCTATTAAAGAGGTACAGTCGGAGAAAGGGGTTGAGACAAGCGTTGACTAAGTAGATACATCAAGGTCAGTACTGAGGAATTTATATATCTACATAGATCAGGTAGCTGACCACCTAGGTATATACCAATAGCCACACTACTCTGTTATTACCTTTTTATAATAATACAGGTACTTAGGTAAGTACTCTCTAGTTCCTTTTTAATACTGTTGAAGTATATATAGTCACCTGCTCTACCTTAGCAATACCATTATTATGCTTTGACTTGAAAATGCTAGTTGTGACTGTAATTAAGCCTGGCTCTTCATGCAACAGTACAAGAAAAGAGAATAAGATATCAACTACCCTGATATATCGAGAACAGTCTTTACATTAGTCCAATGATTTTACATAAATATAATATTCCCTTGGAGCCATTCATATTCAAGCATGAATTACTTCCTTCAGATACCAATTAGTCCTAGTTTGGTTTAGCGCATGGCACGCGACGCGCTCCCTTGCCTACACAATCTCCGGCCCGCCAAACACATCAAGGGCTCCTGCGAGGGACACAGTACAACGTAGGGGCAGAGACTGGATGGCAGATGCTTTCTATCGAAGCTCTCACCGATCGAATCAGAATCATCTTTCTCTGTCAACAAAGCCAATTGCGGAGCAAGAGCTCTCCTTTCCAGAAAAACAACCGAGCAAATTCACCACTGGAACGATGTCATTGAAACGCAAAGCGTCGTTCCCAGCACTAATGTCGCCTGAGCCGATGGCTATTGATTCTTATGATTCTACAGTCGACGGTACTCCTAAGCATCTCCATAGTCGAACACGCAAACGCTTCAGAGACGACCGTCCGAGTGACGAGACAATATATGGTAAGCAATGTTTCTCGAGAGGACTACATCAAGGCTGTTCATGTTGCAACGAAAACTGACAAGAAAAGAAAAAACTTTGCGCTGGCTCTTTTCTGCTCAGAAGCAGCAGCAACAGCAGCAGCAGACTACCGTCGACGAAGACATGGATCTCGAGCCCCTTCCCTCGCCTGAACCAGTTGATCCGCGCCAGCAGACGCTACTCAAATTCTTCCGACCCTCTCGACCGACTTCCCATCATTCTATACTCGCTCCCGACTCGTCGGCAACGTGTTCGAACACCACAAGCGGCTCGAACAGCCCGATTTCACAAGACACAGACATGGACCGCAATGCCCGGACTGACGGAGGCTCCGGCGGTTCTAAAGCGTGGGCGGGAGGGCTCCAGTGGACGTGAATTTCCCTCTTTTCTTTAAAACTTACTTCAAGTGCCTCTTATTAATTATGGCGTTGAGTCGGATATATATATATATATATACTCGGAAACCTGCTGGGATCTGGTCATTCCTCATGGCGTTCTTGTGTGTTCTGCTCTGTATTTTCAGACAGCGATATGTTGACGTTTGCATGGAGCGTTTGAAGGTGCTTTACCTCGAGGATAAATTGTCCTCGGATGCTGATTAACTATCAGTTATGTGATCTTCTATGAAACCTACTAGTTAATAATGAATCAAATATGGTCAAATCCGGTAACGACTGTTGCGAAGCCATCATATCGGTCGAAGAAAAAGGTCGGAACCTACTCAAGGCTGACTCAAAATGAATATTATATCCACCTAGGTAGTTATATTATTCCGCAACTATGTATGAATAGGTAGGTTACTAGGTCACGGTGGGACATGTCAAGAAGTCTATTTATGCCTTAGGTGTCGAGTGCGGATATAGTTGTTCCGCGTTTTGGCCTGGTCCCTCCCAACCACTCCAGCTCCGGACGTTCAGTTCCAAACACTCGAGCTGTCAGCCCTCCTACGCTCTGAAAACTCGACATCCGAGTCAGTTGTCATCATGGATGCGAGCAAGGCCACGCGGTATCTGGAGTCTTTGCTCGGTCAGACGCTGCGAGTGCACACGACTGACACTCGTATGTTTGTTGGCATCTTCAAGTGCACAGACGCGGTAAGCAAGCGTCTATTGGATTCGTGGACAGGGCGAAAAAAAAAACAAAACAAAACAAAACAAAACAAAAACATAGAAAACACCGGCCGGAGGTCACTGTGGTTAATTGCTAATTGGTATCTGGGTTAGGATCGAAACATCATCCTCGCAAGCACCTACGAGTATCGTTTCCCTCCTCCCTCTGCTGTCCAGGAAGCCGCTTCAGCTGCGGACAACCAATCCTCATCTTTCAAGATGAACATGACAAGCCGTCTCATTGGTCTTGTGGTAGTACCGGGCCAACACATCACACGGATTGAGGTGGAAGAGACTGCTGAACAGGCCCGTTTCCGACAGAAGCTTGAGAAATAGCACCCATCATCTTCTCAAGTGGTACCGAATGGGATCGGTCTTGGTACTCTTATTGCGTCCATCTCTGCCCTTAGCTCCGACATGAGGGGGGTTAAGCATTCGCCTATTATTCGAACTACGGATTACAGCTTGCATTCAATGGTGTGGGGGGTGGTACAAGCTCTGTTCGTCTTCCTCTCGCTCAACTCATCATCGCGTAAATGTTCTTCCCACAGCATGGACGGTTGTTTTGGGATTATCCACTGCAATTCATCATATCAGATGACTTCATTTCCCATATGAAACTTGGGAAATTGGCAATCATGTTGTCGACAAACGTGGCATGCACGAGGCTGTTGTGGCTGCGCACAGCGTTCAAACGGGGAATACTTGGTCTAGTTCTAGGTCTAGATCTAGTCGAGCTGAAGTCGGATAGAAACGGGACCAGAAAACGCGAGGCAATGCCGGTATTGTCCAATTTGGGTAGATCAGTGCCAAGTGATTTGCAATCTGCATGGCCCGAGTTTACTTGTTTGGCACAAGACCAATCATTGGAAACACACTCGCTACAAGAAAATTTTCCCGCATTCTGACCACCCTGAATATCTCACTGGTGAAGTGTTTGGATGAACGAAGATGAAAGGCCCGGCGATGCGCGGGTCAATCCCTCTTCATGAAATACCTATCCAGCCATATTATGGATAATTGGCCTAGCCGAACGGAGGGGGGGAGGGGCAACAGAGACGCCAAGACAGCGGGGATGAGATACTGCAGTCCGTGCCGATTAACTATGCTCTGCGCATACTACGGTTACGAGAGATGCTGAGAGCCTCTACCTAGGTAGTTAGGAGTTGATGTATCTCCACTATTTCAAGCACCGCATCCTTGGTTGGGGCGGCTGCCCGTTAACTCAATCTGCTGCCCCAGGCTTCGATACTTTTACTCTGTTTCCACTCGCCTGGTCAGATTCAGATACCAATTGGTAGTATGGGAATATAGGAATGACAAATATAGTGATTGTACACCCACGTCGAAGGAAACGTAGATCCTCTAGCCTCGATCCGAATTGACTTCTCCAAGGTCGGTCCCGCATAAGAGCTCTGGCCGCCTGATTATTTCCGTACGGAGTATTATATCCCCTATCTCATCTGAAATGATAGCCAGCACTGCCTCCGAGGGCTCGACCGCGGTGTTGAGCGTTGAGTTATCTTGTGACTTGTTTTCCTGTATCAAAAGTCGAGTGAGAGTCTCCATCAGATCCATCCGACACTCATCGTGTGGCTGGGCGGATACCATTGCATGCTTGGCACTAGACGGTCTGCCGTAATAACTCCCTACCGGTCCGTTTGTGTCACAGACCATCCATTAAACAGACTTTCCCGGAGGGTGCCTTGATGCCTAGACCAAGATGCCTAGGCAACTTGATAGTACGGAGTAGCTACGGCGCCCTCCGTTCGGAGTATCACTATCAACTTAGGCGTCTGGCGGTGAGGGGCCTGTCATCACCGAACTAACCTGATACGGGATAGCCTAGATGAGTCAGCCATGTGATAGTGGCAGCGCAGATCCGAGTGCAGTCTACCTATAATAATCCAACAGGGAAAAAAAACCAACCCCCAGCTTGATAATCGCTCGGAGTTACCCAGCATGAGCTGTAGATGAAATAACTTGCAGCTTCTAAGAGGTACAAAAGAAAGAAAACCAGACTCCCCACCGTGGGTGTACCCGACCTATCTCCCCAATCGACGTGTCGACATCATCACATCGAACGCCCCGGACACAGCCCGGCCCGACTCAAAACTCCGTGGCTGCCACAGGATCGAGACCAAAAGCGTCTAATCGGGCGCGGAGGCGACACCTGCTGCTTGCTGCTGCTTGCTGCTGCTACTCCTGCTCCTGCTCTGTTCTCCTCCCCTCCCCTCCCCGCGATACATACAAGTCCTGGCCGTCATCTGCCTCCTTTTCTTTTCTCCAACTGTTGCCTCCCTATACCGCGATAAAATATAGATCCCCTGGTAAGTTGTTGGCTCCTACTCCCGCCATCCCCAATGATGACGCACTCTATCACACTGTTGTCGCTCTGCCACTCTCCACGCACAGACAGACCTTTTCCAGGCCACACACTACCACCTACAGCTCCATATCCACTTTGTGTCAGCTGGCTAGCTACTTGTGTGGCAAACATATCCTCCTGCTATGCCGTTGAAATTTGAGTAACGGATGCTGATATCGGCTACAGTTTCGTGCAGAGAAAGAAAGACAGAAGAGTCGTTACACCGTAATCCTATCCCTTCCACCTTCCAGATTTTATCGGTCGTTACCATTGTGTGGATACTCTGTGACCACGCTACTCCTATTGATTTTTTTCTCCTCTCTCTCCCTCTCTCTCTCTCCCTCTCTCTGTCTTCTTATCTCCTACTTCTCACGTCCCATCGATATTTTATTCTGAGAGCGAATCATCGTCCCGCGGATCTTTGAAAGCCAAGACCGACCGTCTGCGAGCATTCCGACACACCACGTGGGAGGGCTTCGATATTCGAATCATTGTGCAATTCATCGGAGATCTAGGCTCGGCATACGTCTAGTCCTGCAAGGATGGGCCAGTCGCATTCAAAGGCTAAAGATGGCCCTGGTGATTCGCTGCAGTCGTATCCTTCGTTCACCCGCTCCGACACCAAGGAGTCTATCCGATCTCTGCGAGGATCAATCCGGTCCAAGATCCCCGGCGCGTCGCGGACGGACAGCCCCCGGGGATCCACCGCGGGCCTGTCTCAGGTTGACAGTCAAACCGACCGGTCGGATGCTGCGTCGGTCAAATCCAACGGCAGCCATTTACAACCGTCTCAGTCGGCAGAAGATGGCACTGCGCCACAGCCCGACGCCCTCAACCCGCCCCCATCTCCCTCCCTCTCCTCCAGCCTGAAGCGTGGCCACAAGGATGTAGACGCCATGCAGCAAAGTGGCGAGGTCGATCATGTCTCCGATGCTCCGCCAACTGGCGCAGCACCGTCCGGTACGCCTCAGAAGGCGGGCGAGTCAATTTTGATCAAGCGAGCAAACCAGCTGAATCCTATCCTCGACTTCATCTTGAATGCGCCGCTGGAGCAACACGGGTCGCCCGGGATGGGCATGGGTGCCCTCAAGTCGATCGATCTGGATGACATGATCTCACGCTTGCTGGATGCAGGCTATTCAACCAAGGTCACCAAGACTGTCTGTCTGAAGAATGCAGAGATCACGGCCATCTGCTCGGCCGCCCGTGAGCTGTTCCTGTCTCAGCCCGCTCTCCTAGAACTGGCCGCGCCGGTCAAGATCGTGGGTGATGTCCACGGCCAGTACACCGATCTCATCCGACTGTTCGAGATGTGTGGCTTCCCGCCAGCCTCCAACTACCTCTTCTTGGGCGACTACGTCGACCGCGGAAAGCAAAGTTTGGAGACCATTCTACTGCTACTGTGCTACAAGCTGAAGTATCCTGAGAACTTCTTTCTGCTCCGGGGTAATCACGAGTGTGCCAACGTTACCCGTGTGTACGGCTTCTATGATGAATGCAAACGGCGGTGTAACATCAAGATCTGGAAGACCTTTGTCGATACCTTCAACTGTCTTCCCATCGCCTCCATTGTCGCCGGCAAGATCTTTTGCGTTCATGGCGGGTTGTCGCCCAGCCTGTCGCACATGGATGATATCCGTGGCATCGCGCGTCCAACCGATGTTCCGGATTATGGGTTGCTTAATGATCTCCTCTGGAGTGATCCGGCTGACATGGAGGAAGACTGGGAACCGAATGAGCGCGGTGTCAGCTACTGTTTTGGAAAGAAAGTCATCATGAACTTCTTGCAGCGCCATGATTTCGACCTGGTGTGCCGGGCACACATGGTTGTCGAAGATGGCTACGAGTTTTATCAAGATCGCATTCTCGTCACTGTTTTCTCTGCTCCGAATGTGAGTTTTTTCTTTCTTTTTTTTTGCCACAAAGTTACCTTGCTAAAACTGGTTTCTATAGTACTGTGGTGAATTCGACAACTGGGGTGCAATAATGTCTGTTTCGGGCGAGTTGCTCTGCAGCTTCGAGTTGCTCAAACCTCTAGACTCTACAGCTTTGAAGAATCATATCAAGAAAGGTCGCAACAAGCGAAATAGCATTCTCAGCAGTCCTGTAAGTCCACCAGTCCCTTGCTTTCTTTTCTTCTTCTTCTTCTTCTTTTTGCCTTTTGCCAAGATCCAACATGTTACTCTTGTGTAACGGTGGCCGAAATATTACCCCTGCTGTAGTCAAATTGCTAACAAGCTGCGATAGCCTGCCGCGGTATCTGCGCAAAGTTATTAGACGCATCATTGCCAAGAATCACCTTTGCATCATCTTTCATCATGTCGGGTGCTCTGCACCACCGTGTTAACCTATCATTTGCATTACTGCGACCGTTTCCTTATCCGGATAAGACTTCCCAATATCTGTGCGATCTCTGCGCTCCAACCCCTCCTGTCCCAGGATATCATCCCGGGAGGAGCTCACGCGCTCTTCAATAAATGGAGAAAAGCCGACCCTCGGGCCAAGGTTCTGCCTAGAGGACTCGAAAAACAAATGGCTGTGGCCAGATTGAATACCGCCCGCATGGGACGAGTGGTGGAAGAAATCTTCTCTTCGCGAAGCGCCATAACTGCGCAAGAGAGAGTTTCTGCTTGAAAGTCCAAAAGGCAAATACAGGCCATGGAATCTTTTACTATAACGAGACGAGAATATAGAGAGAGAGGCCAGGCAGGCGAACGTGCACCGCCTCAGAGTTTTCTTTTCCCAGGGGAGTTTATTGGATTTTTTTATATGCCATGATATATGTACGCCGGGTTTGATTGCCATGACGATGCTGTTTTATTTTCTTGTCCTTTCCTTTTTACGTCTTTCTTCTTTCTTCTACTGGAGGTTCGGTCAGATACTTGGGAGTTGTGGCTACTGGCAAAACATCTATCACATCCATGAAATTCCAAATGATTAAGAATTCGCATCAGTATCCTTCTTGTAGGAAAATAGAAGCAGATAGCTTCCAGATTTCCTCTTCAATGCTGGGCGCTACCACCTGTCTATTCAAGTCTTCTGAGATTGGACCCAAGCCGAGCATGCCGAATCGGGGATCCTAAAACTATGTAAGAAAAAAAAAAGTGAATGGTTGGAAAGGGGGGGGGGAGTTTCTTTCAGGAACCATACATGCATGAAATATACTCCCGTCAGCGTCTCACCTGTAGGAATAGACGCCTTCTTCAGCCTTTGAGGGATAAAGGGATCGGTGGGTAGTTTGAGGATAGGCACCGCGCTCGGCTGGAAGGTGAAGGAGCGGTTATAGGTGGTGGAGACCTGTATACGTAAATATTGAAGAAGAAGAAGAAGAAGAAGAAGAAGAAGAAAAAAATAGGAAATATGAAACTGATACTTTCCTACCTTCAAGGAAGTGACCCCCCTATCAACGGAGGAATCGCAATGTAAACCGGTCAGACGCTCGCCGCCTGGCCCATCGATGGAGAAAGGGATCTTGTTTGATTCGTCCTGACTGGCGGTCGAGAGACAGGCTTGTAGACAGGGCAAGCCCGAGGATTGGGTATAGAAAAAATCGACGCCGACGATGGCCGCCTTGGAGACCGTCACGGAGAGGCGGTCTAGGTGAGGGAGGAGGGAGCCCTGGACGCCGCCGAAGGCGACGAGCACGAGGGGGCGGTACTCTGATGAGGATCTCGGGGCGCACCCTGCGAAGCAGTCGTCGTGGAGATTGAGATGGGTAGGCGGCGGGGTTGGGTACCAGAGGCCCATGGAGCGGAGGGAATAAGTCGTAGCCGTAGATGATGGGAAGAGAGGCTGCATGCTGGCCGGGACGGAGAGGGAGACCATTTTGAAGCCCTAGAAAGTACTGGTAATTAGGTTATTGTTCTTCTTTTTTTTTTTTAAAAAAAAAAATAAATAAATAAATAATTCTAGATTTGCTTACATCGAAACACCCTTTCAAGGTGTGGATAGCATCTTTCATGCACAGGCGGACAGTCTGGGGCAGTCCATCTGGCGAGCCGGCCCAGGCGGACATGGCCCCATGGCTGGTTACGGCACGGAGGGCCTTGATGCCTCGCGGGCCAACAGCGACGATCAGACCGGTCAGATCACTGCCGTCGGCATCGAAACAAAGCCAGGCTTCGCTGGAGGGAACGACGTAGCCCATGGGAAGATCCTGGGCGTCATCATCGAGCACGAACCGCAGGCCGGAGATGTACCGTGTGTTCGCAAACGTGCGAAACGAGACCGCGATGCTCTTCACCTTGGATGGGACAGAGACAATCTGTTCGTAGATGACCCGGCACGGCATGCCGGCGGGCGCTGCTGCTCCTGTTGTCGTCCTCGGCGCAAAGTCGCCGCCCACTGTTCTCCAATTGGGATCTGGGATTCCAATCTCATGCGGGGGCTGGAGGGCTCGTCGCATCCCCGGTTCTGTGAGGGGACATTCAAGCAGTAGGCTTGCCAGGTCTCGGAGGCACCGCCAGACTCGCATCCGGTTATGCTGCTGTCCGCTGGGCAGTCCGGCCAGGGCAGTTCTCTCGTAGAGGTCTTTCCAATCCCGCCTCCGCTGCTCAGAAGCCGGGCTAAAGGACGGGTGTCTCGCCTCGATGCAGAAGCCGCGTTCCTGCTCCCAGTCGAATCGCGACGCCCAGAAGGTCTGCGTGAGCGGGAGGGTGGCGAAGGACCGTGCCGCGAGCCGTGCGTTGGCAACGCTCTGCGACGGTAAAAGCATCTGGATGGCCTCCAGAATCTCTTGGGGCAGATTTTGGAAGCAGTCGGGTGCCTGCCGAAAGGCCACGGAGATGCTGCAGATCCCCTCCAGCTTGCCCGGTTCGCCGGATACTCTGCACTCGGCGAGAGCCCTCCTGATTTCGGGTGCATCTAGGGGTGTCGACTTCGAGAACTTGAGGGGAGAGACTTTGTTCGAGAGAAGGTACCGTCTCACAAAACCCGTGATGTAGACGTCTTCCCAGGGATACCCGCCGACAGGATGTCGCTCCATCAGTTCGCCATAGGTATGGCCCCAGTCCAGCCAACCTTTATGGTTCGCCGGACAAGAAAGACAGAGATCATACAGACATTCCACGTCCACCGAGTGCGGATGAAGTATCCTCTGCAGCAACTGCCAGCACGCATCATGAAATACGAAGCCAGGCTGCGGTTGCCCACGGATCCCGATCAGGGTGGGGAAAACATCCTCCTTCGACCAGACGAACCCTTCATCGCTCCATTGCGACGTGGGATCAGAAGGCGCCGCAATCGAGGAGAAATGACGCGGCACACGGGCGCCGACACCGGTTAAGAAGGGTCGTCCATCCAACGCTGAGTTGCTGTCGCATCTGACTGTTAGCACAAGTTAGTCTGGGTCGACATTATCGAAACGAGAGAGAGAGAGAGAGGGGGGGGTTTCAACGGACTTGCGCGGAACTCTGTCTGCCACGATCCAGTCGAATCCATATAAAGCACATTATTACCACAAAGGACGCAACAAACACGAGAGACCTGCATTGAGGGCAAGTAGATAGATAGAGCTCCAGTTGATAGGTGTGATAAGATAGACTAGATCGTACGGCTAGTCGACGAAACCGCTGCGTAGACTAATATCAGGGAGGTATCCAGAGGACTTTCGATGAGAAGAGAGAGAGAGAGGGAGGCAGGGAGGGAGGGAGGGAGGGAGAGGAACCAGTATCATCGAGCCTCGGACGAAAGACAACGCTGATGCCTAAGTTGGACGCGTTGAGTTTTGCAGGAAATCAACAGGCGGCGATGCTCTGACAACGCCAAGAGCATCAGTGCTCCTCCAATGATGAAGCATCTATGCAATAGGAGATCTAGGCTGTAGAAAGGATTAGGAGGAAAAGGAGGCAAAAGATTCAAAAGGAAAATCCCACTTTTTGTTTTGCTAAGCTTCGATATATAGGGAAAAAAATTCGCCTGGTAGAAATGCCAAAAAATCATTTGGTGACAAAATTAGGGAGACAAGGACAAGGGGATTTGTACAACATGCCCACGCAGGCTCCTGGGAAATAAATGCTCATGCTCTTTTTTGTATGGTAGTCGTCGCAATGGTGGCAGACAGCTCATCCAAGTCTGATATTGTAAATGCTCCGTTCATTCATAGTCCCTGACGTATCGCCCAGGCAGTTCTACGTCCCACATGGGCCGCTCCACGACTGCCACTTCCAGGTGAGTCGAGTTGACGCTATCATCGCTGAGATGACCAGCGTTATCTAGTTGAGGGAGAAGGCTGAGGGGGACGATTCCAAGGATGTCACGGTATTTGTAGGTATGCCACCACTGCCGGTTGGCTTGGGCGGCGGCATTCTCGAGATCAATGAGTGGCTGCGGAGCGGGCGAGGCGAAGACGTCAAGCTCGTCGAGCTTTCGACTTGGGGTGCCCTCAACCTTGTCGATGAGTGCCAGAAGTCTGTTGTGGCGAGCAGGCGTTTGCTTCTGCGGAGTGCCGGTCGCCTCAACGTCAGGGTTCTCCCGCCGGAGACGGGCCATGTCTGCCTCGTTGGCGGTCGCAAAGGCCTCGTCGTGTTCAAGGGCATCCTCCTCTTCTTCTTCATCAGCAGCAGCAGCAGCAGCACGGGGTCGCTCCCTTTCCAGTGAGACCCAGACTCCCTGCGAATCATCGTTGCCCGTGATCTTGCGGATTTTGGTCCCGATCGAGATATCTGCCTGGGTGTGGGGGATCCGGTCACCAGCGCCGCTGTTCGGCTTCTTCCTCTCGCGCTCCTCCTCCTCCAAAAGTTCACGCTTGCGTTTCTGGGAGGCAGACGCCTTGACAAGTTGGTCATTTGTGTTCCCCGCTTCCGATTCGAGCTCCTCAGGGGAAGGGAAATCCTTGGAAAGGTCGAACATCCACAGCCAGGAAGTACCGTACAGCCAGAGGCGTTCACGATTCCCAAACAAATCCCACACCCAGCCCATGGCTCGGTCCTTGACGCCCCGGAATTCTGCAGGGAGATAGGCCTTGGGGTTTCTTCGGGACCAATCGGACAGTTTGCCGTCGAGAGCTTCGAACTCAATCAGCTGATGTTCGCTTGTCAGGACCATGAGCCGGTCTTCGTTTTCGCGACGACCCTGAGGTCGGAATGACATTAGCACCACGCCTGACTTGAGACGAGGAATTGGTGACTCGGTCGCTGATTGACACCAACGCTCGCCATCGATTGCAGTCTGTTCATCGTCATCGTCATCAGACTCGTCGTCGGAGTCCCCGGCCATGCCACGCTTTGCGGGAGCTGCTGGGTTCGACCCGGTTACCGTCTTCAAGACCCAAGTATCCACGCAACCAGACAAATCGCCGGATGCCAGAATCTTGCTATCATCCGAGAACACCACGCATCGTATTGTACGCTCGTAATGGCCCAAGGTCCCGTGGGAGGCCTTTTCATGGCGAGTGTGCCGAGAAACCCGATTCACTTTGACGAGCTGGGGCAGAATTTGGGGCTTTTCCGTCGAGACAGCAGGGATCTCAAACCGAGCGAGGTAGACATCACTGTTGGGGCGAACAACGCACAGCCAACGAGAGTCGGGAGAAATGTTTAGCACACGCGCCCCCTCCTCAGCGAGCTCGGGCGGGATGTCGAGCTTCTGGATGCGTAAAACACCGCGTTCATCGCCCTTGCGACGACGAACGGCGAACACCTTGACGTTTGATATCGTTGCGACCGCCAGGATCTTGCCGTCTGACGAAAGAACGGCGGATGTGATGTTCTCCTCTCCCTGTTTTTGTATATTGTCAGCGTATTCTAATATTTACGTGACAAAGAAAAAGACGTTCTCCATACCTGGATCAGAACTTTCCCGACCAGACGATGCCTTTTCCCTTCTGTAGCCTCATTGGCCGAAGTAGGGCCTCTCAACATGCGCCAGATGCTGATCTCTCGATCCCAGAAACTCATAACAAGGCGAGAGGAAGGAGATGAAGATAATTGGGGAATCTGAGGCAAACTGGATAACTTTCTATGATGTTCTTTTCCAAATTCACGCAGAGGTAACACGACCGGGGCAGCATCGGGGCCTATGTATCATACGTTAGAATGAGGGGAGAAGGACAAGGAGGGAGAGGGTTCAAAACTTACCACCAGAGACAGCAATGCTGATATCCCTTGTCTCGTAGACTGCAAAGGCTTTGACATCATGAGAGTGGTAGCGACGATGCATGACCTCCGCCCATCTGGCTTTCTTGTCACCTTTCTCCGAGTCCTTTTTCCGGTAGACGACAGTCCGCTGGTCGGCACCGCCACTGATGACGGTCTCGCCATCGGCACTGACGGCGACATCGAGGACATCAGCCAGATGGCCCGATAGCCGCTGGATGAGAGCGTAATTCTTGCCATCCCAGAATCTGATCTCCCCGGCCGAGTCACCCGAGACGATGGTGCCATCGGGCAGACACTTGACCGACCATACCAACAGCTCCTTGGCTCCACCGTTGGGGCCCTTGCCCAGCGAGATCGTCCTCAGCAGCTGGCCGCTGCGGATGTCGAAGAGTCTGATCGAGCTATCGGCGTACCCGGCGACAATCGTATGGCGGTTCTGAAAGGTGACGCTGAGCACACGCGCTCTCTTGGTCGACGGGCGCATCAGTCGGAGGAAGGACAGTTCCTCGTTGGCGGTAGAGAAGATGACGATCGAGCCGTCCGCACAGCCCGCAGCGAGGTTCTGGCCCGTGAACTCACCCTCGGCGGGGGGTAACCACTTCCCATCCTTGCCGCGCTGGGTCGGCTGCCACCGCGGCTGCGCAGCCAGACACCAGATCTCGCCGTGGTTCCCGCTCGAATGACGCAGCGGCCGCCCCTGCTCCAGATCCCACTCGGTCACGGTCGTCGAGTATCCGATGCTGAAAAGACGCAACCGACCGGGCAGCTTGCTGCTGCTGCCACTGCCACCATCCGGACCATCTTCAGGCGGGTCGAGCGTCCACGCCAGCCCTTCAATGCTGCGGTCTTTTCCTCCCCGGAGAACAGTCTCTTGCACCCAGGCGCCACGCAGCGGGTTCCAGATCTCGATATCACCGTTCGCTCGGCCAACCGCGAGTCGGAGGGTCGGAACGCCGCGTCCAGCAAGGCCAGCGGACGGCGGGTGCGAAAAGGCAAGCGCGTTGATCGCCTGGGGGTTGTAGGGCATGAAGCGACAGCGGTGAATATCCATGATCGCGACTGTCTGTATAAAATCGGCACTAGACACAACAATAAATTGATTAATAGGGAAAAAAAAAAAGAGGAATAGCGAGACGAATATCCAGCTGCTAGTCGAAGCCAGCTGTTACACAGTCATCTCGCAGAAGACGGATTGCTGGTCAAATGAAAAAGGTGGTGCCGTGCCGCAACGTCGGTCTTTCTCTTGCGGCGTTGGAGATAATAATTTTTAGATCTTCCCTGCAGGGGAGTTTTTCCCGAACCCGCAGCGGGCACGTGATCGGCTACACCTGCTGTGGACGAATGCACCGCCTGCCCTATATGCTGACCGCCTGGCAGAACCTTGTTGACCTGCGACTGCAGTTGTGGACACCGTTTGGGCTATTAAGCATCTACAACTGTACAATTCCTCGATACCGAGACAATGCCATCGGAAAACTTTATGGATGAATCTGTATTATATGTGCGAGATGAATATATATTGATGA
The DNA here is from genome assembly GCF_001890105.1 of Penicilliopsis zonata CBS 506.65. Taxonomy (NCBI): domain Eukaryota; kingdom Fungi; phylum Ascomycota; class Eurotiomycetes; order Eurotiales; family Aspergillaceae; genus Penicilliopsis; species Penicilliopsis zonata. The sequence goes on from NW_019208916.1 coordinate 381,334, forward strand.
AAACGTTAGATGGACTTAAGCCATGCACCAAACAACCAGTGCCTTCTCCAGCGTTTTGCCGGCATTATATCGAGGCGGTCAGCCATAGAAGAAGAAAAAAACATCATCGTCTTGCCTCCATCCAGCCACCAGAATGAGGGCAGCTTTCCTCTCCTCCTTGGATAGTTTTATCTCTACGTGAATGAACCGGCCTGCTCCATGTAATGCACTCCGGTTACTTCTATTCTGAGGGGTGCATGGTTTCAGATCGGTACCCTTGCCGCTGACGCCCCAAGTGATGTCTCACTGATACACCCGACGTTTCTGCAGAGTCCAGCCAAGTAAGCAAGTACCGATGCAGTTCCTTGCTTTAAACCGTAGTACAGGTAAACATACTAACGGAGGATTCCTGCGGATAGCCATGACCAGTCTCTTTGACAATAGCAGCAGCTTACTCGGCGCCAACCCAATTCCTAGAGAAAGCTGCAGGCTGTCAAAAACCTTCAATACGAATCCACAGCGGAGCATAAAAAGACAGACCGGTACGTAGTTACCTAGTAACTGGAACGTACGGAGTATAGTTAGGTAAAGCTTCGAAAGCGAAAAAAAAAAAGAGGCGTGGAATTCACTCCACCGAATGTTTTCGAGCAATGAGAAAAAGCGGTATATAATGTCTCGCTCCACATAGGCAGGAAAACTCTGGTTACCAGATAGGGCCGTGCCGCAGACGAGTGGACATTTACTTGAATTCAAACGAGTCGACAATTCGCGTAGGTACATAGGTATTCGGTCTGACAGAAGTATTCCGTTAGAAGAGACCCGACGCGACTGAAGCGTCACTCGACTGTTTCGGCCGGTGGTTCGATGGACGGTGGACCGGTAGGAAGTCACGGGTCTGCGCGGAGTGGATTCGGAGAGAAATTCGACAGCCACCTTCTAGAAACTGCGAGATTGTCAAGATGAAGACAGTAGTTAGTAGTTACTAGTACTGAATAGTTGAGTAGTTAGTAGTTGTTCCGGAGTACGACGGGGTACGGAGTACTTACCTACTAAGATAGTTAGGTACTCTTCCACGTACTCCATACTCCGTATCGACGGCTGCCTAGTGTACCTAGGTTAGGTAGATCATAGCTAGGAGTAGTATCCTGGGTAGATTCTATACTGATAGACGGTTTTACCTACTGACTAGGTACAGAATAAAGAATGTATGCATCATGATTGTGATAGTGTGAGGCTAGAGCATTAGTCAATTAGTGTCTTTTTGGGATGACTCGTAAGAACCATCGCAGTTACCGTACCAATACCAGGAGAGAAACCCATCCGTACCGTACCGTACATACAAGACCACGTCCTGTACCGAACCCGAGACTCCCTCCTCTCCTCTCCTCTCCACCGCAGGCTGAGCCAGGCTGAGCCAGCCCAAAGGGGTTAAATTGGGAGGTTACGGTTACTCCGTACGGTATCTATTCCTGGCGTTGATTACCTTCCAGGTTAGTATCTGAGCTGAGATGCCGTCATCGATTCAACACTTCCTCCTATTCAATAGGGGTGGCTTGGCGCGAACCGGTCATGCCGGCTTTGTTGTACGGAGTACCTAGTTATCTACTAATTAATTAGATCCTAGGTACTCTGTAGATACTCCGTACCTAGGTACGGAGTACGGAGTACTATCAGGCTTTGTTCACAGCTCGAACCAAGTTTGTTGTTCCGACTTCAATTCATTCCGTGTTATCCCCGACGCGTCTAGGTACCTAGGTATCTAAACTACAGGAGCATAACAATTACCACTTCATCTACAATTTTAATATTATTAAATATTCTATCATTATTCTATTATCTACCTCTGTCGATAATTGGTTCTGGGCTGAGATGCTACCCCGCAGTCTAGATCGCCCCTCACTCGTGTCAGGCAGACAGGACAGAATAACCGATTCTGTGGCTCAGCGAACTTGGCTAGATAGTAGATACCACTCCAGAAACATCATCCAGTGGCTAGGGAACTCTTTCGCTTATGTCCATTCCATCTTCAGCTCGCCTCTTATCATGTCAATGGTTCTTTTCTGCAGATCGATTGGCCGGGAACCGATGACAAGCGCCTCAGGCCCGCCACAGTGAACCAGGGTGATTCTGACGTGGCATGAGCAATTCATCCAGGTGGAGGGAAAGAGTAGTTGCTGTATTATTATTATTCTTCTTCTTCTTCCTCTTCTTCTTCCTCTTCTTCCTGCTGCGGCCCGTGGTGGATTGAAGGGTTAATCTACGGGGATACGAGTTCAGCCGCAGTCTGAGAGCAGATTGCCGATCGAGTCGGCCTATTGGAGAGGACAAGATACTTTTTCTTTTGCCTTATGAACCATGGTATGTCTGTAGTAATAATAAAGAATGATTCTGACTATCTAACTGGTATGTGGAAGTATTGTCCACCTCGGCCGACTTAGACGGTAGACTGCTATGATGTCATGTGATTATCACTTTATATAATTATACTCTGTATACTCTGTAGTTACTAACTAGTTACTATGGTACTATTTATAATAGTTGTAAAGGGGAATAGTGAAGCAATTGTACTGTCTTTCAGTGCATTATTGCTGGGTATCTATATATCCCTTGCTCATGGACCCAGTATTCCAGACACCTCCTATCTACTCCGTAGACAGCCTCGGAAGAAAGTCAATAATGGATGACTAGTCATGGAACCACGTCAATAACCATCAGAAACAAGATCTAAAAGGATTAGACACGACCCAACACTGCCTTTAACTTTAAGCCGTGCCGTGTCGGTCGCAGGCACCTAGTAACACCAGGTAGGTACAGGTCCTATATCTATTTATGTAGAGTAAATCATCAGATCAATTAATAAGTAAATAGAACCAGTGATTATACTGGAGTAGTTCAAATCATAATTCAATTCTGCCATTATAGTAATTATTATTGTACTACTCCATGTAATTTGGTCGGAGATTTGTGCCTCAGCCTGGGCCACTTCCCCCCACAACGATCCAGGAGAGAACCTTGACCAGGATTGCTGGTCGGAATGCAGTAAGCAGTGGATAGAACATTATCATCTTGTAGTACTTGTATGGAGTATACGTACCTAGTAGTATACTATATACGGAGTATTACTTATACTACAGTGGTTACAATGTACACAGATACCTTAGGTACTCCGTACGGACAGGACAGTCTCATTCACTGACGCGATGAAGCCGTCCCATGTCAGGGCCAGAGCCAGTCAGCAAGCGACGCCCGTCCCAGACCCTGGAACGCGATCGTGTGCGAACCGCGAGTCGCCGACTCCGCAGTGGATAGTAGGTAAGAGTAAGTAAAAGTAAGAGAAAGCACTCTCTATGGTGGTCATCAGCTAGCTATTAGTGATTATTATTCGAATCCTCTTGTACTAGCTAGTATGTGGAACATCACCCACGCGTCGCGATGTTTTGCAGCTGCAGACAATACTACTACGAATAACTGGGTTAGGTAGGTACTTTTACGTCAATTAGTCGACTTATATATGAGGTAGTACTCTGTAGAGTCTGTACCTCTTAAAGCCTTAGTACTCCGTACCTTTTGTAAGGTACCTAGTTACTTAGTATTTAACTAAAGGTAGGTAATTAGTACCTTACACTGTCACGGCAATGACATAAGCCGGAGATCAGTCCCCCACTCACTGGAGCTGGCACGCGGTCGGCGGAGCTTACAGTACTACTGGTACTAGGTAGTAGTTTGTACGTTGGTACCGGCTAATTTGGTAATTTGGTAGGCAGTGAATAGAATGATTTCTAGACTAGAGTAAGAAGTACATAGAAGAGTTAATAGGTAGTTAATTAGTTGACAAGGTATGTAGTATGTAACTACCTGTAGTCTGTAGTATGTCCCTCTAATCTTGTTTCGAGTCCCTTCCTTTAGGAGTCTCCAAGTCGAGTGATTGGCTGGATATGAGGTTGGCTCTGGACTGAGACAGGCAGGCCAGCCATGACTAGCAGCAGCCCATACGGAGATGGTGCAGTGGTACGCTGCGTTTCGCCTCCTTGTATTCAGCCTCGTCAGTGCATAGTAGAATATTCAATACAGTACCATCCAGCTACCTACCTACTAGGTAGGTAGAGACTTATACTATAGTAGAAGAATTACATTAATCATTAATATTACTTCATATATAAATGTATCATTCAAATAACATACGCAAGCTACACTGTCTGCTAGTATTGAATACTGTATAATACTGGATACAACACCGTTTCTATACATACGTTACCATACCGTACACCTGCAAGCTAGCTGCTGCACCTCGACCGACCTCCATCTCCGGGCTCCTCTCGTCCTCTTATTTTCCTCCTCCCTCTTCTTCTTACTACACCCGCCTGGAGAGAGAGAGAGAATCACCTCCTCACCTTTCCCTCCTCCCTCCCTCCTCCTCCTTCCTCACCTCTTCCCTCCCACCCCCTTTATCTCTCTTCCCACCCCCCTCCCCCCCCCAATTTCTCGGAGAGAGAGAGAGAGATACGCGAGACTGGTTTTAAAGAAGGGGAAAGAGAAAAAAAAAAGCACGACTGCCCTCTTGGTTGACTGATCGGAAATTCCTTCCCCTCAGTTGACTCATTGTGCTGTCTGTCTGTATTTTTTTTGAACCTCGACACTCCAGTTCTCCAGTCGAGCCGTGTCCGTCAGCTCCTGCTTCGACGTTACCTCCTCACACACCCCCTCACCCCTTCTCTGTGGTCGTTGTTCGTTAAGTCAAACGACGAACCCTTCTCCTATTTGTCCTCCGGTGCCCTTTTTTTCTTCTTTTTTTAAAGATCTGTGATATCCAAACACCCTTCCCTAATCCAGCTCCTGCTGGTTAGAAGAGCGTTTAGAGAGGGGAGAAATCTTTTTGTCGGGGATCCATTCGCCTTCCGTGCCTTCGTGTCCAGTGTGTTCATGGTCAGCTTGATTGTGTTCCTTTGAGAGGTGAGAACAAGTCTTCTACCCCTTCCCTCCCTTTCCTCCTGCCTGCCTTTATTCTATCTTTCCATATCTCTGGATGTTCTTCTGGATACTGTCTCTCCGAAACCGAGTTCGTGTCGCCCTTCCCCCCCCCCTTTTGCAATACCTGGACGGTCGACTCGACATCACTCGGCGCATTGGCAGTCAAGTCTTGGGTCGATGCCCAAACTCGATTCAATCGCTTGATACCTCGCATAATGGGCTGTGTTTCTGGGTGGTCAATGGTCGTCAATGGGCTGAGCGGACTCCTCGTGGCCTGATGGGGGGTTGGGTGTCGGATATACTCAGGGGGGACAGGTTCTATCAAGGGTTAGCCAGCCTGGTTACTGGGTCCCTCGGACGCAACCTGCAAGTTGTCAAGTAAAACAATACTTGGAGGCTTGTCATGGAAATGGATTCCCGATCCAATAACGAGGTCAATGGTCAATGCCCCATAGATCGTGGCTCTCGAGCAGGTCCCATGCCTACCTTATCTATTGCCAGACCAGCCAGGATTTACTCCGGAATGATCAACCGCTCACTGCATACCACACTTCTGCTCTGCCTGGTTTTCTCCATTTCTTTCTCGACGATCATCTTCTGCGGGAAGCCAAAAAATTAATCTTGCCTTTGCTGACGTGTTCTCGATACACAGTATTAGGAGAAACAAAAAGGAAAGAAAGTGTTTTCTGGTCCTGGTCCCTGTTCACTCCTTTAATGTGGATTGGGTCGTCCATTGAATACTCCTCTCGTCGTCTGATATCCCTCCGGTCCTTCTCCCTCGAATAACGTCCCCTTTTTCAACGGACGCTACCTGGAAGAGTATGTCCTGTCATTCTTAATGCACGTTCAATTCCCCTGACGATCACCCACCCCTACCTAGGGTTTGTGCCTGCTTTCTCTCCACATTCCGCAGAACACAAGACTTGTTCGCTCCAACCCGACGTTCCTAGGGGTGAAGACGTTGACTCGTCCTTCATCTCTTCGAACTGGTGAACTCCAGTCCTTCACGGATCATTCTTTGCATCCTCCTTCCCAGCCTAGATGCCAGAATCGCCGTCACGGTAAGGGTTGCATTGTGCCCTCTGCCCGAAGGCCGTTACTCTGGGTTAGTATCTTCCTCTTCAAGGCTCGCCTGGTTCGAATCACCCTGATCTACCTACCTGCCTGCCTGCCATACCTGTCATACCTGCCATTGCTCTCATTTGTTGTCCTGCACTTCACTCACTTTACACTACCCTTCCTATCCTTTCCTTCACTTGCTACTATTACGTGCCCCCCTGTCGGGCCTATCAGAACTAATCACTAATATCTCTTCTCACATTCCAGCTTTGGCCTCGAAGACTTAAACCCGGTTGTCCCGACCGCGACTTTTCTTGTTCACACGCCATCAACACATTGTCTATTTCGACTTTGATCCACTCATTTTTTTTTTAAACAAAATTAATATTTTCCAACTAATTCCACTCATTAATCACCCCACACCATATCGACGACTGTCATTCACTTAATTCCGTCGTTGCCTGAATAGACATACAGCTCTTCCTCAGGTTTACTTTGGTCACCGCGCACCCACGATTTTAATTCGGATTGAGTTTGTTTTTTTAAAACTTCCTACGCCGTTTCTCTCTCGTCTGTCGTTTGTCCACCATGGCCTATCACCAGCGCCCAACCTCCAGCTATCAACCTTGCGATAGCTTCTTCGTCGAGTCCTATGACAACTTCCCGGCTCCTCGTATGGACGCCAAGGAGCATGCGCGACTGATTGCTCGCGAGCGTCAGTACGCCATCGCCGAGGAGCTATCCAAGGTTGCAAGCGATGAGTTCCGGGATGACATCCTGTCTCATATGCTGGATATGGATGTGAGTTCCCTCCTGTCTTGGTCTCGGCCATGTTGTCCCCCCAGGTCCCGGCTAACCACTCTCCTATCTCAGTTCGCGACCGTTCCTGACGTGGAGTCCATCGATATTCAAACCGAGATCCAATGGTTTATGCGGCCATACCTTCTTGACTTCTTGATTGAAGCTCACACCGCGTTCCAACTCCTTCCCGCCACGCTGTTCCTGACGATCAACCTTCTGGACCGGTACTGTGCCCGACGTGTGGTCTACAAGCGACACTATCAGCTGGTTGGATGTGCGGCCCTTCTGATTGCCGCCAAATACGGTGACAAGAAGGACCGTGTGCCGACCATCAAAGAGCTCAAGTCCATGTGCTGTTCACTCTACGATGACGATATGTTCATCCAGATGGAATGGCACGTTCTGCAGACCATTGGCTGGACTGTCGGCCACCCAACCCCGGACACGTTCTTGCAGATGGCCGTGATGGACACCCCGTATGACCCTGAGGTGGAACATCTAGCCCTCTATATCCTAGAGATCTCCCTGTTCCACCGTGAGTTCGTCTCCAAGCGTTCGGCCGACCTGGCTCGTGCTGCCTTGGCCCTGTCACGGTGTATCCTGAACCGGCCTCTACCCAGGCAGACGGACTGGGCCTCACAGTACGACTCCTTGACGCTTGTGAGCCTGTCCCAGTATCTGCACCAACCGTCCCAGGTGTTGTCGAGAAAGTACTCCTCGGCGCACTACTCGAGGGTGTCCAAGCTGCTGGAACAGTTCCTCGCCCGCCAGGCCTCCATTGCCAGCTACAGCCCACCCTCGCCTCCCTCGGAGGTGCCGGTGGAGTCCAAGCCGTATAACGGTGAGATGGGCCTCGCCACCCCGCAGAAGAACCATCATGCCTCCGCTATGCCCAACGGGTACCTTACCCCGCCCATCACTCCGGAGAACGAGGAATACGTCAAGGTCGGTGCGAACGCGTGCCCACCATCCCCGACTCCTCCTCCCAGTGCGCAGTTTGTCGGATCCCATGGGTATCAGCAAGGACCGACAAGCTACGGACAGCCACAGCAGTTCCAGCAGCAACAGCCCCAGATTGGCTTCCATGCAGGATACCAATAACAAGCCTGCTGGCTGGTCTTGCTTGCCTACGGGGTCATCCAACATCCTTGGCCCATACTCTGTTATTCTCTTTCTAATATCCGAGACGCCGTGCGTGCGATTTGTGTGCTATAGCTTACAGGCCTGAAAGGTTGTTGGTCAACTGACAACAACTTTATATCTGTCAGGGTGGCTCTTAAGGAACCATCCCTGGCATAGGTCTCTTTTTTTTTTTTTTTTCCCTTTTCTCCTCTCTTCTCTCTTCACCTTCTATTTCTCTAAAATTGCATACTCATTTTGTTGCGCTCATACCATACACATATCTTGGGTGTTACCAACTGCATTTTGTCATCGACATTCAATACCTAGCATTGCAAGCGCCGGCCGTTCTGGTCAGGAATGAACTGTTTTTAATCCTTTTTTTTTCAACTTTGTTTTTTCTTTTTTTCCCCATTGCTTGAAGAAATTCATCCGTCTCTGTTGTCTGTTCTGAAGCGTTCCGCAACATCATCTGCCCGACTAGCATTATAGTCAACATTTTGCTACCCCCTTCGATATAGCAGAACTTTCCCACCCCCCCAACCCATCTACACATCATCACGCATTACACATCACCCCTACACACATATCTCTCGAGGATTAATGTTGTTCCTCCCTGACACCAGAGCCACCGCCAGAAAGGGATGGAACGGCCCAAAAAAAGGAAAAAAGAACAAAACGGCAAAACCGAAAAAAGACATGCCCCGATGGAGAGGCGCAGAAGCGACATTATTGAACAAGGCTAGCCTTGAATACATTTCCTATGTTATTGAGTCCAGAGTATTACCATACTACCATAGGCTGTTGATGTAATCAGTACCAGTGACTACATAGTAATAGTAGATGTGATATAATTTCATATCATTTATGTAGAGTGAACTAATCTGAGACATCAATACCTAATAGTAATAGTAATAGTAATTGTAATTGTAATTGTAATAGTACACAATGTGGCCAACTTGGACAACTAGAAAATTAGATCAGACAGACAACTCCCATATTCCAAACCATTACCGTCCGAACCGCTATGCAAATTGAGTAATACATGAGTGAAAGAAAAAGAAATTATGATCAATATGAAGGGGGAAAAAAAAAATTTAAAAAAAAGCAACAGACTCATCGGCACTGTGCGGAATGCAGTTGCCAGGCATCGTACAAGGTAAGGGTAGGGAGGGTACTCCGTAACCGAGTTACCCTTTGGTGGTGGTGGTACAATTAATGGGATGTTCAGGGGGGAAACCCCCTAACCAGTAGGGGGGGGGGAAAGTAAGTAAACCTTAGGTGGGCGGTGGGTATGGAGCACCTAAAGCTAGGGTACGGAGGGACCTAAAGCTAAGGAGCTCCGTACTCCGTACCTCCTCCGTAAAGGTAACCCGTCGGATCCCTCCAGGGGGGGGGGCGGACATGGACAATCCGGGCGGTGAGCGTCGATCCGTCCGCCTCACTTTACCTTTCCAGAAAGGGACAGTGAGATTGTAACTGTTAGTCGTACCTGGTACTCCGTACTCTGTAGGACTGTCGTAGTACTCCGTACTCTAGCTTGCCAGCAAGCTACCTCCCTCAATAATCAGCTCATACACCAGCTGACTCTTGACTCTTGACTAGCCGACCCAGCCGGCCAGCCCCCATCATTTACTGAACACTTATCTTGTACGATAAGTGTCCGGTAAGTGATGAAGCTACTTCCACCGTTGTTTGTCCCAGTCGCTCGGTCTTGTTTCGTCGAACGTGCGGCCGCCCTGGTTGTGGACCACGACGGGCTTTTGGGTCTTGCGAGGGGGTGCTAAGTCATTAGTGTTCTGTATGATGAGATGAGTAGGAACTGGTATCGACGTACATCGTATATCCTGGACGACGACACGGCCGCTGCTCTGGCTGGATAGGGTGGAATTTGAGTCGTTGAGTTTGTGAGGCATGTTGAAGTAGAGTATGTAGGTGGTAGAGTATGTAGGTGGTAGAGTAGGTAGAGTAGGTAGAGTAGGTAGAGTAGGTAGAGTAGGTAGAGTAGGTAGAGTAGGTAGAGTAGAGTAGGTAGATAGTAGTAGAGTCTAGAGTAGTGATAGAATTAAGTAGTAGAGTTATGAGTAGATGATAGAGGAATAAATAGTTGACTACGCCTAGACAGACGGCAGCCATCCCAAAGAGGCAGCGAATACAGTTGCGCCTCTCCTGTACTCCGAACTGCAGTGCAGAATGGGAGCTCCAGAGCTGCTGCTACTGCTACTACAGCTGCTGCTGCTTCTCCACGCCCAGTCTTTAGACGTCAGTCTGCCTTAGACTAGCCTGTACTATACGATACCTCTATAGTAGGTTTAGGATGGTTAAATTACACTCTGTTTACACTCCACTGCCCCGGGGCCTATTGGCTCTCGGACCTCCAGGAGACGAGGCAGCAAACCAGGAGGTATCCCAAAATAGAGACACTGTAATTTATCAATACAGGTACGGAGGCATTAGTTGACTATGCTAATAATATTAATGAATATCATAAACGTCTTCATTCCTCGTGGTTGTCACGACGCGCGTAGTACTTGGCTGCTACGTAGACAGTGCAGCAACAGTACAGGTATGCTCTTCACTCCGTACTCCGTACAGACTATACTACTAGTACTCCGTCTAGTCCCTGCATAGCGGGTCGATCGATCGCCTAGATATCTAATAGATATGTAGTATATCCATGTTCATTAAACTAGGGGCTATGTACTTGCTATCATTCTTACTCTACTTGTAGTAACATATATGCTCTGTATCTAATTTCTTATTACTCCGTACCGACCGTAATGTCGCCTAACTTAAGGATCAGCAGGTCACCTGATGGTATCCCACTAGCCACATGCACACTAGCCTGCTTATCTAATACTCTAACCACTTCCAGTTAGCGGACAACTCATCATTAGTCTACACCACTAACTTGATTTAGCCTAGCCTATATTTACTTCACCGCTTCTTGCATAACCTGTACACATAAACATACTACATACAGGTACATACTACATACACTACTTAGTTATCTCTACTGTAACTACCATCATCATTAACTATAAGGAAACTTCTATCTTGTAACGATAGTAAAAAGACTCGACTCTGTACTAAGTGGATCAGGTACAGCTCTATCGCAGATCATCCATAGCCCGCCACGTCTCGCGTCCAATAACCTTTCCAACCACGGGGTACCAGACGCTCCACGTAGCCACGTCTTGCTCTGTTAGACCTTTACTAGTTACTAGTAAAGTAAACTATTCATGTACTACATAGTATAAGACTCAAGACTGTATGCCGTACTTGTGGACGAGACACGTTCTTCATGGCAAAAAGCATCATTCGTGCGGAGGGCCCGGACAGAGGTCTACGTGTTCACTCGGGTACGGAGGGAACAAAAACACAAAAAAAAAAAAAAAAAAACTATCCTGCGACGGGGTCATTCAATCATGAGACTCGGAGTAGACAGGTCATCTTGAGATCTCGGAGAATGGGAGGAAGAGGGGGGGTTCTTGTAGCTGTACGATTGCCAAGTATAGGCCTATTTTCCTCTCACGCAACTCTGCCTGAAACAAGGCGCAGCACTGCAGTAGTTCTAATTAGTATGTTAACTAGTCTATGTAGTAACTAATGTATAACTACTACATACTAATCTTACAAGTGCCATCACCGCTTCATCCGGTCCGCCCACGTAGTCGTCGGCCGCCCGCAGCCCAGCGTCTTCCGCCCCGTCCCAACTCCCGACTGGCCCAGGGTCGACATGCTGGTCGAATGATACGTAGCCACCGGCCGGAGTCGAGGCCGGCCATTCTCTGGGATCTCTTTATTATTGCCACTGTCCCCAGCCACGGAACTCGCACTTGCCCTTGCACCGACATTGACATTGACATTGACACTTGCACTTGCACTGGTACTGGTACTGGTACTGGTACTTGTACTGACACTTCCATCTATCCCTCCGCTGGCTGCTCCCGGTTGACTGCGCCGCACCAGCGGTGCAGAGGGATTCATCCACGTGTACGCGCTGGCATCCGAGGCTTGCTCCAGCGTCGGGCGTGAAAGATGAAAGGCCTGCGAATGAAGGCGATGGCCCGAGAACTGCCGCGGAACCATCACCCCAGTAGTAGGCCGTTTCAGCGATGACGTCGCCGATCGTTCGCCTGGCTCAAGATGAGGCGGAGGCGGCTGTGCCTGCGCCTGCGCCTGCGCCTGCAGGAGGCGGGGGAGAGGCGATGACGGATCTTTGGTGGTTTTGAATGTGCCTTGGCAGAGATAATTGGACAGACTGCCCTGTGATAAGCCATTGGCTGATTTGCGGCCCACTGGCTTCGCCTTCTTCGTCTCGTCACACAGGCCGTTCGAGCCTCGCGCCTCCATCTTCGGCGGATTATTGGCAATATGTTCTCGGGCAGTCGAAAATCCAATCCTCACAGTCGAGGCGTCAGTGCTGGTTGCCTCATAGCGACGGCGTTTGGCCAGCGGGCCCTCTGCATCATCATCATCATTCCTTTGGCCGTCGGCTGTCCACAGGTCATCTTGCATGGAAGGGAGTGAGTCGAGGCCCTGGACCATGTCTTCCTGCGACGGCCTGTCTCGGCGTAAGATGTCCGCGATCCCGTAAATCACTGATTCCCGCAACACAGGGCCCGTCGGGCGGAACCGCGCCTCGACGATCTGGTCCGGCAGAAAGGAGGTCTGGCTGGTCTCTTCCTGGTTGCGCGACGAGATGAGAGGCAGGCTGAGGTACAGCAGCGCCTGCGCCCGCGTCATGGCGACATACAGCAGCCGTCTTTCCTCATCGGTGTTTTCGGCTCGCGAGTGCGGGATGATGCCCTCGTACACGGCCGGGACAAACACGACGGGCCACTCGAGCCCTTTCGCCGCGTGGATGGTCGAGATGGTGACCTTGCCCTGCTGAACCTGCTCGCCGTCGCCGTCGCCCTCCTCTGATGCGGTGATTTCCGTCGACAGGGCAACGTTCGCCAGAAAGTGAGCCAGGGCTTCTTCTCCGCGGTGCGCCTGCTCCTGTGTCAGGCCCTCAATGGCAGGTAGACTGTCGTCGTCTTCATTTTCCATAGCAGCAGAGGCAGAAAGGGGATCCCCGGCCTGGGACAACAGCTCCTCGACATTGGCCCACCGATTGTCTTCGTCGTTGGGGTATGTCGTCTTGAGATGTTCTTTGAAATTGAGCTTGCGGATGATCAGCTCAAGGAGCATTCTTGGGGCGGTGGCACCGTCCTCGCACTCAAGTAACTTCTGCCTGCAGGTTTCGATCATGCCAACCAGCGTGCAGAGACCCTGGTCGGCCAGTCTCGAGATGCCCTTCCCGGCTGACCGGCGGCCTTGGGCGATATCCCTGATGAGCGTCCAGAGGGTGACGTTTGCCTCCTCGGCGCGTGCGGTGAGCACTTTTACCGTCTCGTCGCCGATCCGCCGCGCAGGCACATTGATGATACGCAGGAGCGCATCGCTGTTTCCCGTGTGACTGACGACCCGCAAGTAATCCAGCAGCAGCTTGATCTCGACGCGATCGAAGAACCGCGAGCCGCCCACCATCCGATACGGAACCCCAGCCTTGCCCATGGCCGCCTCGATTTCTCGAGACAGCGACGCCGAGCGCAGCAACACCGCGCAGTCCGAAAACGTGAGCAGCTTGCCCGTCATGGCGACGCACCGTTTGATCTCACACACAATCCACGCCGCCTCGTCCTTTGCAGACGGCAGCCTCCGCAGCACGGGAAACGTCCCGACCCCATGCGTAGGCTGTAAACTCTTCGCCGGGCGGGCGGTGTCCTGCTCAATGACATCCTGGGCCGAGTTCAAGATCGCAGCCGAGGAGCGATAGTTGTCTTCTAGCAAAGCCACAGAGGTCTCCGGGTACAGCTTATGCATGCGTGCCAGGTTCTTGATCTCCGCCGAGCGGAACCCATAGATGCTCTGGTCCGGGTCGCCGACGACAGTGATGCGTTTCTGCTTTGCCGCAAACAGGTTCATAAGCTCGTACTGGATCAGGTTCGTGTCCTGGAACTCGTCGACCAGCACGGCCTGTACGTTCGACACGCACTGCGGGTGTTGGCGCAGCAGGTCGGCACACCGTAGCAGTAGATCGTCGTAGTCGAGTAGGTTCGAGGCGGCCAGCACCCGTTCGTACTCGCTGTACACCTGCACAAACTCCTGCTGCTCCAGGACTTTTGTCTGGGCGTTCTTTGCCGCCACCTCTTCCGGGCCCACCGCTTGGGCTTTCTGATGCGAGATGCGTGCTCGAGCCGTGTTGGGCTGAATATTGAGATTCAACCGCTTCACTATCCTCTATCATCCGATCAGTATCATGATCAGAATTGGAAAGAATTTCAAAAAGAGATAGGGAAAAGCTACTCTGATGATTCCCAAACTATCACTCGAATCCGCAATCCCAAACCCCCTCTTCAACCCAATCAGATACCCGTAAGCAACCAAGTACCGCCGACAGATAGAATGGAATGTGCCCAGGACGAGCTTCGACTCGACCTGACTCCCCGCCAGCTTGGCGATCCGCTCCCTCATCTCCCGACTCGCCTTGATCGTAAACGTGCAGCAGATGATATCCTGCGGTAGGAAGCCATGGTGCGAAAGAAGATACGCGACGCGTGCGGTCAGCGTCTTGGTCTTGCCTGAGCCCGGGGGAGCAAGCACCTGCAAGATGGACGCGGGCGAGCTGACTGCCGCCCGTTGTGCTGCGTTCAGTCCATCGAGCGCGACGTCCATTGGGTTGGGGAAGGAGGGGGGGGGGTTTCAAGTGTGCTGTTTTGCTGTTTTGCTGCTTTGCTGTCCTGAGGTTCGTCGTCGACTCGAGAGACACGCGTTGGTATCGCGCTGTCACGTGATATATCAAATCACTCTACACTCTACAACTCTCGTCTATACAAAAGGAATATACGGACTATATTGTGATTGTCGAATAATACACTATTCTCTGAATACAGGCTTAAGTCTTGGTGTGATATGTTATTTGGTATTTTCGTGGCAATACCTAGTCATAATCGCTTAATAACTATACAAAACTGTTTCATCTATCATCACAGGGTATCATAAATTGCTAGTAGTCAACTGAATCGACTTTTCTGGTGATTTGTAGCCGTAGGGAACGTCTGAAGTGCATTGTCAGAGCGAAAACACCCCAAGAGGCAAGCTCATTGCGACCTCAAAGTTCGGCATATTCACGGCCTGGACAATCTGAAGATCGCCGGCTACGCTAGCTAGCATGTATGCTTCGTTGCGAGTGAGACCCTTGGCAACGACTAGCCACTGGATGGTATTACGGACCGCCTTCCTGGCGGCCTCGAGAAGATCGGGGTCGATCCCCGTGGCAGCGTAGCGGCCGCGGTCTGGGAGAATAGTCACCCCCAGCTGGCTCGCTGGTGGGATCTGAAAGTGCGGGGAAGTCACCCACGGCTGATCTTTGCACAGTTCGAAGCGAAGGGTCGCCTTGACCGACGTCTCGATGGCCGTGCCACACACTTCTCCGTGGCCCTGTGCGGCATGGCCATCGCCACAGCTGAATAGGGCGCCGTGGGTCTGGACGGGCAGGAAGACGGTGGAACCGACACTGAGCTCGCAGCAGTCCAGGTTGCCTCCGGCATTTGTTGGGGGGATGGTGGACAGGTCTTCTTCCGTGGCCGGGGCCAACCCCATGCACCCGAGGAACGGTCGTAGCGGGACTCGCACGGCGCCATTCAGCCGAGCGTACCCGTTGCCCTTGTCGAGTTGCCAGATCTTCAGGTCTGGATCGGGAAACTCATCTGCCAGTAATCCGAAGCCCGGGATGATGGCGGTCCATCCCCAGTCGGCGACCTCCAAATCCAGAACCTCGACCTTGAGCACGTCACCTGGGCAGGCATCCCGAACAAAGACAGGCCCAAAGACCGGGTTGGCAAGACCTAGGTCTAGCGACCTGATAGTCGACGCATCTGAATCAAGGGTGATCTGATCATTGCTGCTATCGACCGTATCAAACGTGACGACGTCGCCAGAGGAAACCGTCAGGACTGGGGCAAGTTTCTTGGACCACTTCAAATGATCATGATCCCGCCCAACATGAATTGATCTGCACTGCGAAAGAACACCCATACTGATGGTTTGTGAGGAAAGGGAGAGACACCTTCCTTTGGCGACTCGTAAATACTAGCGACCGCCAAGAAGAGCGGGAGGGAAGAAGGAGAGAATTCTAAGATTCTTTCCGTAGGTGAATGTGTTAGACAGAATTCCAGCAAGTCACACACGCCCTATCGACACCACGAGATATAAAAAGGGAAGCGGTGCAGAGAGAGTACTCCGAAGTCGTACTCATGGCGTTGCAAGTCTTGTCCCCACCACATTATTCTTTAATTTTTTTCGAATGAACTGCCTAAAACAGATGGCAGGAGACCTAAGAGAGAAATTTCAAATCAGTCATCCTCCTCCGAAGCTCTCTTCCAATTAGAGATCGTACCCGATAGTACTCCGTCCCTGTTTAGGGGTGGTATCCGGACACTGGAAGAAGGATAAGCGAATGAGCCAATCACCGATGCAGACTATCTGCTAGACCAGTAGACCTTGCCAGTATCCAGTGTCAAGTATCCAGTGTCCACTTGTCTGAGCTTGTCGAGATCAAAATGCAACTCCGAACGCAAGTCAAACAGTCGGAGCATCTGCAGAATCTGGATGTGGTGGGAAGGTAAGCGCTGCCAAGACGCCGGGGGCACCTGCCTTTTTGGGTTGTTGGTGCGACTAACTTTACTTGGTTAGCTCGCTTAACCATGCGTGGAAATACTACGTACGTACGTTGTAGTACGGTATGTACTATGTAGTACAGTTATTTAGTACTGCCACTAAGATAGAATACTATATGAACAATATAATAATATATCAGCTCTTACCTTAATATAAGGTTTGGTTATGAACTATGGGGATAATCGACTATATAGTTTGTTACTAAGTATACGAGGCTGTGGATATAAAATCGTATGTGCGCATAACCCCCCGCTTGACCTGATCAGGAAGCTACTTATTGAACCTGGTTCGACAGTGGCAACACTTATATTCTATGCAGTAACTAGGTATGTAGTTTGTAGTAGGAAGAAATCCAGGAGATAATAATATATAACTGATCCATTGTATTTTTGGCATTTTTTTTGAAAAAAAAAAAATAAAAAATCATGACTCCTGACCATCAAACAATGCAACAATACAAGACCCATTATCACTATTAGCACTATTACAAGTCGTAGTAGCAATCTCCTGGGCAATATCTCCGGCTCTTAACCCACGCATCGACAGTTTCATGACATGTTGGACCAGCGAGACGTCATCGACCCTGTCGCTGACCCCGTCGGAAACGGCGACGATCACGTATCGGTGGTCCGGCAAAAGAACCAGTCTCGTGAGATACGGCTCATTCGACAAGAAGTCGCCGCGAGATTCGGGGGAAACAGACGTGGCGTGACGGAGTCCCTGCGACGAGTCTTCGTGGTTGACGGGATTCTTGTACCGTAGATCTCCGATTGCTCGAGACATGTTGAGGGTGCCTTTTCATTTAGAGGGGAAAAGGGAGAGAGAGAGAGAGAGACAGACCTACACGGGCAGTTCCACTCCGTGAACTGACATTGCCGCCGGCGTCTTCGATCCGGGCCTGTTCGGACGGAACATCTGGCTTGTGAGATTTTGTCAAGCGTCGCTAAGAACCATATCAGTGATTTAACTCCTATCGTATAAGGCATATATATATCACTCACAATACGGTACGGTTGTTCTGTCTTCGGATCGCGCTCGGCCAAAATGATATGCGAATCGCCCAAGTTGCCCACGACCAAGTCTCCCTTGGTCAGGTTGACCAGACAGATGGCTACCGTAGAGCCTGACACGGCCGGCTCCGGGTTCTTATTTTTGAAGTAACTTAGCAAGATCCCATCCTCGTCGGCCAGTGCCCCTTTGATAGCACCTTCATAGTCGCCGGTCTGGAACTCGGGGCGTTTGGCGACGAGGAAATGCAGGTCCTGTTGTGCGTGGTTGGACACCAAGTCCGTACCACTTACCAAGTCAGTGGAAACCGTAATCTCCTCTCCTTTTCCTTTTTACTCCTTCAAGGGGATGCCTTACTGTCCGTCATAGACCGCAAAGAAGGCGAGCTTGTCATCGGTGTTGGCGGGGAACTGGTCTGGTAACACTACCGCACAGCGATCTTCCTGGAACTTTCTACCTCCTTGAGCCTGTGGTAGTCAGATAATGATTTCTTTGGAGATGAGTTCTCTTGAAGATGAGTGAGAGAAGTGGCATTGTCCTGCGAATTGATATCTTCGCACGTACCTGGCCATATCCTGCGTCAAACAAGAGGACGGCATCAGAGGTTGACATGAGAACGTTACGGAACATTTGGTGGTTCAGTATCCCCGGAACTCCAGGGCCATCTTATATACTATGTGACTGAAAGAGGCATGTTCCAAGCAAGAAGCCCCCCTCTCATCCCTCAGCTCGGCCTCATATCAACGGCAATTCTGCCAGCCATGATGGTCAAATGACATCATGAGCCCCTTCAGACAGCGTAGATGGAATCGAATTCCAGGGCTTCCACGGTATGACAGATTATCAGGCGGATTAATTCCCTTGCTGACTATAAAGCGTAGTCAGTAGACACTCTATAACTACTTGGTAGTGAGTGATCGGTGGAGAATATACATAAAGACAGGCAGCTATGACGTATAGATTATGAGATCTTCAAGGCTGTTTTGGAACCTTCCACCAGTTTAGACGATGGCAGTTCACGAAGGTAGAGGTCGAGAGGTAGATTGCAGCCTAGACCGCTGTTGTCTTCAGATGCACGTGCCACTATATAAATTTACATGGGTCTTTTTACAAGTAGAGATTGACACTGAGAACACCACTTTTGATCCAGAGCAGCTCCTCTTTGATTCTTATCGAACCAACAGGATATCATCGGCTTTCGATTGAACGAAGCTCTCATCCGATCTGGTCGTGTCGACAAGAGAATGTGAATTTCAGCTTGCCAATGGGGATGTAACCACGCAGCCCTATCGCTTGTCAGACCTTAGAATAGGAGTTCTCTCAGCTGTCTATTTGTGTAATTCTGCTTGTAACCACTCATCCATTTCTAATTGCTTAGCAGAGCTCCGCTTTCCCGGCTCCCACTGCAGCATTTTTCGAACGAGACGGAGAAACTGCTCCCTTTCTTCTCCCTGGAGAGTAGTCTCCCTCTCTTCGAGCGGAGTGTGTTCTTGTACTGGGATTCCAGCGCAGAAGGTACCTAGAAGGCCATGAGTAAATATACTCTTGCCGCATAGATAGTGATGAGGCGACCCACCTTCCTCCGAAAAGAACTTTGAGGTCAGATTCCCTCGTGCAAGAAGACTGGGCGGCGGCGGACCAAGAAGGCGTATCATTTCGGCGAGGTGTGCTCGACTCCGATAAGTCTGAAATTCTGGATCCTGGCCGGTGAATAAGGATCCTCCTTCGAAAATGTTCCAAATCTGCAAGGTGAGTTTTTTTGAAGAGCTTTGGCACGGGGATTGTTGGACTATTGTCTTACCATGCATCCCACATTCCATATATCAACGCTGTATGTCCATGGAACCTCCAAGATTACCTCCGGTGCTCGATAGATATCTGGCTGGATGTCTTCTGAATGTTTTTCGTCGCCGAGAACAGCAGAGCCAAAGTCACATAGCACCGGGGGACCTAATTGCTTGGGCATTCTAAGTTCCCGGGAGATATAAATGATCCTTCCATCTTCCAGCTCTTTCCTAGGGCAGGGATCCTGAAGTTCATTCTCTTCAAAATCACTAAAAACCGAATCATCGTTGATACTGAACATAATATTGTCGGCCTTGATGTCTGGCGGCATTCACAGGTAAATAATAGAAACAGAAGGCCCCAGATAGGCGCACATACCGGTGTGTATAATGTTGCATTCTGTATGTAGATAATCCAGAGCCAAAAATAGACGGTGAAGCACCACCGCCACAACAGGTGTAGGCAGTCTTTGTACTGGATTGCGGAAAAGAAAAGCCAACACGCTCTCCCATAATGGAGGATGCACGAGGCACCGGTGTTTGTCGTCGGGTCCATCAACATCAAACGAGTCAAGTAATGATCGGACATATTTATGACCTGGGTGTTTCTGTGAGGCCCCATCTATGCGTTTATATATATTGAGCTCATCATTCAGCTGCTGTCCCAATGATGCAGACTTGATGTAGATCTTGAGGGTAACATAACGACAGCCGCTGTACTTTCAGTTAGCAGGTAGACGAGTAGAGGCAAAATAATCATAAAAATGGATTCCATTGGCATCTCACTCCATGTCCCGTGCAAGCCACACAGTTGAGCTGGCTCCAAACCCGAGCTTTCCCACGACTTGGTATCGGTTCTTCAGTGTCTCCCCTATCCGAACAGGGTAGTACCGGGCTGCAGCATACCCTGGGATAGTCTCCTCTTCGATTGCCTGGCTTGCAGGGATCCGGACGACGTTCGGATTCGAGAAGTTAAGTGGCGTCCATCTTCGTCTGAGAAGGGGTATGGAACGTAGAAAAGACGCCAGCATCTCCTGAAATGGGAGCAGGCTAGTAGGAGCTGGGAATGTCGAGACGAGAGTAGGAGATGGTGTAGACTGTAGACTTAGAAGTTAGAGATCAGCGGGTCAGGTGATTAGTATAATATGCCAGTCAATACCTTCAGTAATGCTTCAATAATGCTTAATATAGTCGTCGGTAGATATTGAATCTGATCATCAATATATTTCAATATATTACCAAACACTCGGTATAATGTACGAAGAGCTGATTCTAAGCAATAGTAATTATAGGCCGGCAATTCCTGCTGCGTATTCAATTATTCCTCAATAATTCTTTATATTCTTATATTCTTTATATTATTTATTCTACTGTCCAGAAACTAAAATGCCTACTTTACAACATATTATTCTCATTTTAAACTTATTATTAGAAACGCCCTGATAAGTGATATGTATTTATGTGTATTTATGTATTAGTGATGTAATTTTCAACCCGCGACCAGATGCTCCTTTTACAAAGCCAACGCTGCTCATTGCTCACTCCTTGACGGTCGTCTCGGCACTTCCAACCACGATAGCCACTCTGTGGGCATAGACAGCCTGGCATGGGCTGGGTCGGAGTCGGGGCTTTGATTGCAACTGCCTGTTTTCTGCTCTACCAGTTTCCTCCCAAGTGGACAGTGTCGTCGAAACCCACGCCTACCTGCGAAGATGGCGACGTGAAGGTGCAAGAACCTGCTGAAACACCTTCTAAAGAGATCACTTCCATCGATACACACGATGAGAGTACAAATGAGTCGCCAACTACGCCCAAAGCCGCGGCTACCACACCAGACCCCTCCCTGACGATACCGGCGTTCCAGTTGAACGACGAGACTACAACGAGCAGCAATCCTACTCCTATAACTCGTTCACCAGCGCCGACAAATGACTCGAGACCGACATCCACCGCAACTGGGGTCATCTCCAGCATGCCTCCTCCTCCTCCTCCTCCACAACCACCGCTGCCGTCGTCACGTCCAGACACCGCGTCACTGATGCCGCCTCCTAGCGTCCCCCGCCTCCGACCTCCGACACAGCCGACACAGCCGACACGGTCTCCAAGCGTTGTAGCGCCAGGAACAGAAGGACGATACCCTCCACGGCTCTCTCCCGGTAGCAGCTCTCTACGCCCACCACCGTCTGCGGCCTCCTCCCTCCGCGTGCCACCGAGCAACAGCCTAGCGCCGACGAAGGTGACGTTGAAACCGTCCAAACCAAAGCGGAACAACAAGGTGAACCTGCAGCCCGGGTTCTCGCCGCTGGACTGGGCGGCGCTGACCGCGAACCCGAACAACAAGCTGCGGGGCGCGAACCTGCCGCCGGGCCTGATCAAAGTGACACCCTCGATGCTCAAGGCGCAGAACGGGCGCAAGGGCACCGACGTGTGGACCTCGTACCAGGGCAAAGTGTACAACATCACGCCGTACGTGCCCTTCCACCCGGGGGGGACTGGCGAGCTGCTCCGCGGCGCAGGCAAGGACTCGGGCAAGCTGTTCATGGAGATCCATCCGTGGGTCAACTGGGATGCTATATTAGGGGAATGCCTGGTTGGCATTCTAGTTTCGGAGAACGAAACCAATGTCCTAGATGAGATGGACTAGTCGTATCACTGTACATATCCAATATAAACATAAGTAACTAAATAACGAAGTAACTATTATCAAAGTTCATCCTTCTTCACGCCATCAATGCCCACCAACTCGGTCTCAAAAATCAAGGTCGACCCGGCGGGAATCGGGCCCATGCTTCGCTCCCCGTATCCAAGTTCAGGCGGGATAGTCAAGGTGCGCTTTTCGCCAATGCACATGTCGAGAAGACCTTGGTCCCATCTAAACAACGTTAATACCATTCAAACGAAAAGTAATAGCAATCGCTGAGCTGTTCGACTCACCCCTTGATCACTCTGCCCGTTCCAAGCTTGAACTTCAAAGGCGCGTTCCGCTTGAAGCTCGAATCAAACTCGCTGCCGTCAGACGCCAATGTGCCCCGGTAGTGCATGTGGACGGTATCGCCGTTGGTGGTCTTGCGCGTGCACTCGACTGCGTGGGTGGTTTCGATCTGCAGCTCGGCGGTGACGCTCGCTGTCAGCGAGAGCAGGGAGAGGAGAGTCACGGATAGGAAACGCATTGTCGATAGATTATCAATAAGGTAGCTTATGGATGACAGATGTACAGCGGTTGGTGTTGCTGGTTATAACAGTTGTACTCCGTAGCTGCTTGTAAGTTAACTAACTCGTGTCCTGATATCTCACCGCCTGATAAGAATTCTGCCTGAGGCATAACTATATATCAACCTACTCTATATGGTTAAATACAAGATTTCACTAACCGTAGGCTTATCTATTATATGTATGGATAGATGAAGCAAGTGGAAATATGACATCTCTCATAGTCCGTATACTTCGTATACTGTACATCAATTATATAGTAACTAGTGTCTACTTGTCTAGGTCTAGAGCTTGTGCTCCGCCTCTTCAAGAGTAGCAGGGGGAATGCCCTGATCCGCAATTGCCCGCAGATCATCCTCGCCCATCTCGCCATCCCAGCCGTTAGCGACCAGGTAAGCCCGGAACTGTTCGTCACGGATGCGCAGGTCCTCGCCGCTGATCTCGGGGACGAAAAAGTAGGTGACGAGGATACCCACCACACCGCAGATGGCAGCGATGATGAAGGTCCAGCGTTTGCCCAGGTTGTCTTCGATCGGGGTGAAGGCTTGCGTGCCGACGGCGGCGCCGGTCTTACCCAGCGCCGCGGAGATACCGTAGCAGGTGCCCCGGACACCAGTGGCGTACGATTCGGACGAGAGCAGGCCCAACATATTTCCCGGGCCGAGGTTGCCGGAGCTCTGCATCAGGCCGTAGAAGATCACGAACAGGGGCAGGATCTTGGTGATCTTGTCATAGGAGCAGCCGATGATCAGGCCGAAGACGAGGTAGCCGCTGAAGCCGAGCATCATGACGTTCTTACGACCGAGTCTGTTGCAGAGCATTGCGCCGATGAAGACACCGGGAAGAGAGATGATACCCAAGAGGAGTTGCCATTCACCCGTCTTCATGATGCTGCTGTCCTTGACGATCGAGCTGATGATTGTGCCGGAGAAAACGCTGTTGGGGAAAGTAACAAAGTCTGATTATTTAGCATGCTATCAGGTGAAGCTAGCAGGTGAAGACATTATTATTTTAGGAGGACCTACCATAGAGAAACCATGCGCCACAGGTTCCAATAAGAGACTTCCAGTAATAGCGAATGACCAGCAGGTAAGGCACGCGTTTCTTGATCGCTCCGCGACGGTAGAGGGTCGAGTTGAGCATGCGGATACGGAAGTAGAAGACGGTGAGGGGCCAGATGCAGCCGATGCCAAAGCAGACACGCCAGACGGTGCTGTAGTGCGACTGGTGGCAGGCTGAAAGCACAATCAAGAAGACGATGATGGCAAAGGGTCCTCCGAACGATAAGGGGAGGTTGGTGACCATGATGAACATCGGACCACGCTGTTTCGGCGTCAATTCGTTGGCCGCTTCGGAAGCCGACGTCGACGAAGCAGGATACTCGCCACCAGTGCCTGAAAATTAGCAAGGATTACAACAACAACTGCGAGATATCTAAGCTAACTCACCAAAACCAACAATACCACGCGCAACAGTCATCATCCAGAACATATCCTTGATGGTAGCTCCGTTCGACGCAGTAGCCAAGATACCTCCGATGACGATCATCAGCGTTGTGAAGACGATGGCAGCCTTACGGCCCATATAATCGCACGTCAACCTGACTAGTATCAGCATTGAGTCAAGAGAGGGGGGGGGGGAGAGAGAGGGTCCTACCCGATGGTGATCTGGCCGATGATCTCGCCGATCAACAGGGCATTGGATACACGAGTGGAATTGTATTCCGTGGGGTATTCTTTGTCGAGAAGCACGTTGACCATAGTCCTAGAAAGTAGAAAGCAAAAGGTTAGAACCATGACTACCACTCTGTAGTTGATTTGACTACTCACATCAGGTTGTTCTGATATCCATCACTGATCAATGCAAAACCACTGCAGAACTAGAACAATCAGTTGATTGCAAACACTCAAAACCCCAAGGCTATCAACTTACAATGGTAAACAGATTCGACATGCTCTGTTTCTTCTGCGACACCTCTGGCGAGGGATCAGCCTCGACGGAGCTCACGATCTGAGCCTCCGACGGCTGGAGACCGCTCTCCTTCTCATTAAGCTGTGTTTCCATCTCTGCACTATAGTATACCTTATACCTTATACAGTCTGTATAAACTGTATAAACTGTATACACTGTATACACTGTATGTACTATGTAGCACGGTAAGACGGTAAAACCTGATGAGCACACATTCCAAGGAAACAGGGGACTGTCTGGAATAAATACTACAGGGGGAGGGGGAGGGTGAAAAATAAAAGAGAATTTCACATGCAAACTGCAAGCCTGCACTCCTCCTACCTAACCACCTAAACTACTCCTGCTAATTCGGTCTTTACCCCATTAAGGCAAAGAGTCACGGTCAGAGGACGAACCTCTCGACACCGTAAACGGTTTAGCGCTGTCAAGGGGTACAAGCTACCTAAGGTTCAGGTCGAGACGCGGGTAGTCCGTCCGAACCAATTGCAGGCAAGCATGGAGGGCACGTTCCGCTGGTGGCAGAGCACAGTGGCTGGAGACGATCAGATCAGATAAAGAGATTTGCAAAGCTGACTGGACAGGATCCAATCCTTCTGGCAGGGGAGGATGAAGCTTGAAACAGTCATGCAATGGTTCAAGGTTTAAGGTACCTACCTAGTAGCTAACTACCTAGTAACTAGATTGTACTTAGGTACCTAGGTAGGTACTTACTTACCTAGGGAGACTAGTTAAGGTTAGGTACTAGATACTAGGTAGTTACCTACTAACTACTAGGTAGGTATGTACCTACCTATTTACCTAGGTAAGTACCTGTTTCAAGCTCTAAACCAATGTCGATCAGTAGACTGCCCACGTGAAGGTCGTAATATTCATATGATAAAAAATTAGTGGAGGTTTCATGATATCTGTCTACCTGTCGGCTCACTCTTACACGTAGGTTTCTCTGTAGAGTCCTCGTGTACCATGTAGAAGGAATAGAATACCGTTGGCAAAGGGAGTAGGCACGTGGGCGGCTGTTGATCGCTGCTGGAGAAGGCGCTCGCATATAATTCCTTGAAATAGTGGTCAGTCTACTCTACTACTACTAGTAGTATAATAAATTGTCTCTAGGTCCATGCACATGAGTCGTAACTGTATGGAATTTGTCTAATATAAAGAAGAAAAAAAAATCAAGCCCATTTTCCGAGTAACGCCATCAATGCTGCCCCCAGGCAAAGCAAGAAAAATGCACCCAGCACCGTGCGGATTGGGGCCTGGCGCATGGAGGTGCTGAACATGAATTCGTGCGCCATCAGCTCGACGAGCGCGGTGTAGATGAGGATTCCCGCCGAGATCGAGTCGAACACGCCGTTCACAATGAGCGTGGTCCGCCCGTCTGGAGGGTACGTCTTGCGCACCCCGAGGCCGATGGCAATGGCGATGGGAGTCGACACGCCGAACGCCATGCCGAGAAAGTACGGCGTCCACCGTTTCGAGTGGGGCCACGGGATGGTCGCCAGACGGGACCCGAGACCTAATCCTTCAAAGGTCTGGTGGAAGATCAAGACAATGTAGAGGGTGGTGAATTCGGAGCCGGAGACGGCAAGCGTTAACCCGATGAAGACGGAGTGGAAGATGATTCCAAACTCCAGGATGAAGATGGACGTCAGCTGCGCCATGTACTCTTCCGTGGCAGTTGGGCCTTGTTTCGTCATCTCGGCATCGTGGTGTTCGCGCGAATGACCCAGGTGATCTTGTCCGGGTATATGACTCTTTGACATCTCACTAGGACTGGACTGACCAGACATTTCGAGGTCATGATTGTGATGATGATGATGATTTTCTTCTTCTTCTCCTTCTTCTTCGCCGTGGTGATGACTGGCGCCAAACCGGGAATACCGCATGACCATGAGTTCGACGAAAAATAACACCACAATGGTCATCAGAATGATCCCCTCGCACCAGCTATAGGCAGTGATCGGCCCCGTCAGGCACGGATCCGTCAGAGCCTCTTCCGCGGGGGCTAACAGGTGGATAAACGCCGTGGCGATGATCACCCCGGAGCCAAAGTACTTGGCGATAAAGAACGCCCACGAGGGGATCCCCGCACCGCCCAACCGACGAGCCAGCACGGGGAAGACGGCGCCGAACATCGAGCCCACCATGATCACGAAGATGGACGAGATCCGTAGGCCCATCTTCCCGTCAAAGTCATTGCCGGTCGAGCAGGCATCCGTGTCTCGGGGTAGGAACCTGTCCATCTTGACTGACTCGAGGGCTCTCTCTCGTTGGTTCCTTTCTACTGCGCTCGTCTAGCTTGTCTAGCTTGTCTAGACCAATCTGCAGTCCGGAGAGAGCCTATTCGACTCTTCAGCGAGTACCCGAACAAAACCCAGTCTGGGAATCCTCTCAGCAAGCGACCCGTTTCTCTCCAGCACCGAGTCGATCACCGCAGGTAGGTTTCCCCTGGAAACGATTTGTGAAGATGAATAGAGACAGCAGCCATGGCCGACCATCAAGAGAGTTCGTCTGGGAGAAAGAGAAGGGAAAGAGGGGGAGGGGAGGCACCCATCCTGGGGACCTTGGAGGAAAGCGCCCGCCGGATCCATCGTCCACTTTTCGATTCTTCTGCGACGTCAACCACCGGCAGAAGGGGAAAAGTCTGTGACTTGGTGAGGACCTTGTGCGCCGGTCCCGCTAGGCGCAAGACGGCAATTGTGTGTCATGTGATTGGCTGGGGGTCACGTGTGGCTCCCGGGACTCCGCAGCGGCCCTCGGCTCAGAGAGTGTCGGAGAGCGGGTGAGGAGTCCGCTTTGGGATGGGCACCGTGGAACGGGGGAAAGAAAGTATAACTATGTTGCAGTCACGGTGTCATCGTTGGTTTATAGTAGATGCTAGATACAGGTGGCTACTGTGAATGATACTATTAACTTTTATTGCTGCTTTCTCCGTGTACGTTCAACGATCGGAACACAAAAGAGCGACGGCCAGACCAGCTCTACCTCGTCCTGTTTGCCGTTGAGACAATAGCGAAGCCAAATGCTCCAGGTGAGGTTGAAGTAAGCTGCAATACCGGTCATAATGTGCCTAGAATGAGTTAGACACACACACGGGGAGGGAGAGATGTACCACCAGCCGTGGCCTTCAGCAAGAATACCCCAAGGAAGGCCCACGTCGCGACGCCAACGACGGAGCGACGGGCAAAAGATGTTGTCCAGGTTCCAGATCAAAAACCCCGCAGCAATCGAGGTCAATCCGCAGGCAATCATCTGCCACATGTTGCGCAGGATGGCGGTGTCGCGGCAGTCGATGCGCGCCTGTTCGGCCGCGGGTCTGCTCGAGCTGTCTCCGGCTGCGCGTCGTCGGGATGGCCGGAGGGTTTTCTCCATGCTGTACATGCTCTGGAGTACCACGACGGCGGTCAACAACGCGAACGCGTTCTGGTGGAACACCGGGTTCTGCAGGTAGTGGTAGTATCCGGTGATGAAGGCCGCGAGGGCCGTGATCGAGACACCAATCACCACAGCGCTCAGCGTGGAGCGGCCACGCGAGAAAACGGCATAGAACAAGACACACGCCGTGTAGATCATAGACAGCTCATCGAGCAGTTGCATTGGGTCTAATGAAGGGGTTAGTCTGTTAGTCTACTGTATCTCTCCCTCTCTCTCTCTCAACCTGTCCGAGACCAACATTTCAAAGTCGAGTGGAAACAGAAGCTGCCTAGACCAATGACAAGATAGCTTAGAAAGGCGACCAGGAAGACCCGATCATGTCCGTTACGGAGGCAGCTCGAGATCCCCTTAGCCGCCAGGTACACAAAGATGAGGTTGGTCAGCGAGTTGACGATCTCGGCCGAGTACTGTGTGGCATAGTAATCCTACAGATCGATCAGCATGATGGACGGGACCCGGATAGGAAAGAAGAATAGATAATTAGTTAATGAGTCACCTACCTCCTCGCACCAATTGAGAGTCGAAGTCACTGAGCCCCAGTACCCGTCGCCGGCAGGCGGGTACGGAAGCGACGGAAGGTCGGAGAACATTTCAGGCTGTGACGGGCGGATTTGTGTGAACTGTGACACGGTGACGACTTGGGGGGAGGATTTAAAAAGGACACTGCTGCCAGCAAATAATACGCGCAAGCTCACGTTCGTCCTCGCAAGCGGATCCGCGCTACTCCGGAGTCTGTCTGTACTGCGTCAGTGCAGCGTGTATCGATAGACAAGCGTGGATCCCGAAGGTTCCAAGACGGTCAAAAATATCGCGTAAAGGGGGGTTACCGGGGGTTACCAGGTGGCAGGGGGGTCCTGTCTGTTGCCTTGAGCTTCTGGAAGTTGGATGCTTCACAGACAGCCAATTAGTAATGTGCCCTGCACCAGCAGCGAGCGTGTTCACTGTTTATTTCACGTCTCCTCGCAGTGGACGAGGATGACGAGTGGAGCCGTCGTCGGTTTGGTAAGCAGGTCCTTTTCCAACAACTCCTGAGTGCTTCAGTGCTATTCAAGACAATTGTCTTACTAAAATATATGTAAGCTTTAGATCCTTGCAGGGATAATTATGAAAATTGATATCTAGGGGTTTGATTACTATCAGTATAGGTTAGAAGCTGTAGGTGTAGCTATTTCACTGAATACCCAAGTATATCAGCTCAATAGCGATACTTATGAAATAGTGGAATATCAAATTTACCACGAAGACAATAGATTTATTCTTTCTGTGATCCTTTCTTTCTCTTTGTAAATAGATAATTTCATGTTATTGCAGATCATGTGAATCAGGCTTGGCATTGATGAGCTCATCGAGTCCTCAGACTTCAGTGGTTCACCTCTTCGCCTGTTTATTGCAGCTTGAATTCAGTTAATCCCACTCTTCAGCTACGATATAACGTCTACGATGGCTCCGATACGCCGGTACCTTAGAATCAGCAAGTTCTCGGTGCTCGAGTGTCGCATTTACCTCGACAATCCCTCCGACACCAGATGGCTGCTCGACCCGCGAGACCCGGTTCTTCCCCGGGTTTTTGCCTGTATCCGGCCTTTGGTGCTACCCAAGTTGCGGGAAGAAAACGAACGGGCGATGGCTAGAAAGAAGAGCAAGCCAGTGAAGGACGTCATTGCCGGGGGTTAGCATTCCTACATGCTTCTACAAGGTTAATTAGTAACTACGCCAGGCTAACGTGAAGGCTTAGATGATTTCCAGGTCTCCCTTTTCCTCCGCGAGTCCCGTACACGACACTCCCTCTTGACTCGACACAAGACATTCGGCAAGCACTCGGCCCCAGCCGGACACGAGAAGATCATCGATAATCCTGCAGCCGACACTGCCGGGATTATGGTTGAGAGCGATAGCGAGTCCAACGACATTAGCCTGCGGGACGTTCCCGAAGTGGAGGCGGACGAGGAGACCACTCTCGAGAAGAAGAAGAAGAATAATAATAATAATGCATCCGGGGCGACGGATGACAAGAAGGAAGCGGTCAGAACAGAATATGAGAGCTTTAATATCCATGGGTGGGTGCTGTGTCTGCTCGTCACGCGCAAAGGAGAAAGGGCGAAAACGTCGGCCATTCCGGCATCACAATCTGCCCGTCAGGTGTTGATGGAGGAATGGATTTCCACGCAAGCCCAAGCGGACCTTGACGATGAGTAGAGCCGAGCCTACTGAACTGCGCTGACTGACGGGTTTTGACATTGAACTGTCAAGCGCACGAACCACCAACCTCGCCCCAAGAATGGCTAGGCGATATTCGACACATTAGTATTGCGACGGATTCTACTCGTCTATTGGCGACGTGTCCCCGACGTGTCCCCGACGTATCCCCCGTTCTCTGCTACTCGGTACTTCGATAACCGGCTACGGAGTATGAATATTTCGGGATCACCCAAGCTAGCCATTTCCTTGATTCTAGAACGTTCATACGACGTTCTCTGCTCCGCCAGGATTTAGGAGATCACCGGAGTTACGGAGTAATTAACTATCAACGCGAAACAGCCGGGGATGAGAGCCAAGAACGATTCTCCTGCAGGGACATGCTGCGAACCCCTTTCGGATCGCAGCTCGTGATATTTCGGGGGGGGGGGATCAGTTGATCTGCGACGCATGAAGCACGGAGTATTTCTGATTTGTGACACGGCTTCTTTGCAGATGCAGTCTGCGCAACATGCATGTTGCAGTACTATTCTTAGCAGGGAGTATTATGATACTTGGAGTACGGAGTATTTTGATACTTTAGAGTACTACAGACCTTGCAGTCTGTAATGGACATTGAACGTCAAGGATATTTATCCGGTTCTCCGGTAGGATCCTCCTGACGATCTGCTCATGATCAAGTGACACTCTTACTCCGTACACAGTCTGACGCACGGTTCTACGGAGTACGGAGGATGCTCTACCGACGTGTTTCAGATTCGAAGATCCATCAGTGGAGAGTAGGAGTAGGAGTACGGAGTACACCATACGTGGTACAGTGTACGGAGTCAGTAGACTCCTTGGTATTCTGTAGCTAGAGATAATTTCTGTATACAGTGTTGCTGCAGTAGTTACTACTACTACTGCTGCTGCTGCTGCTGCTGCTGCTGCTGCTGCTGCTGCTGCTGCTGAATAATGACACTGACTAAAGCTGTATCGCCAACCGTCCAATCCATTCCCAACGGCGCGGCATCGCCCCAAGTGGAAACCTTCATTTTAACGAGAGCTCCTTTTTTCGAGGCTTTGCCATGTGGCCTGACCCACTCTAGAGAGCAGGGAGGGTGCGTCTAGGAAGGATGTAGTTAGTCCTTCTCCATTAAGTGGATGTCGGCCGTAACTAAATACGCAGGTAGCTACATCGGGTAGTCAGGTACGGTACCTGTACCTGTACCTGTACTATGTAGGTTAGTTATATGAATTATGTAGCTGGTTCTTATCTCCTACTAGTGAGCCTTGTGAATGAATGGCAGGATTAACTGTTGATCGAGTTTGCCACGCGGGGGTCATCTCATTTCTTTTTCTTCAATTCTTAGCTCCGGAGTCGTACAATTAATTCATAGAGTACTCCAGACATATACAGTGGCTCAATGATTCTACTAAGAATCTGACCTGTATAGTCTATAGTTAGCTACTTCTACATAACTACATAGTTAGTTAGTTGCTATGTAGTACATACTTAGTTATAACTAAATTTGAACAAAGAAGTCACTACTACTAGAATGTACTCCGTACTCGCTAGCAGGGGTACTCCTAGTGCTACCCCACAGCGCTTTCAGTGAGGCTGAGCTGCCCACTCAACGGAGGATTATTCTATGGACTAGAGGGAAAATTCGACAAGTACTTATTAGTCTGTCCTACAACCCTGTCTTCAGCTATGTACGGCGTAGTACATAGCCTACGGAGTAGTTACTACTAGGGTACTCCGTCCTCAGCTTGTAGTACGTACACTACTGGTAACGGTACACCGTACGATCTGATCTCGTATTTTGGGTTTCCGGTCAGGGCAAACCAAGATCTCCTGCAGTGGCAGCCTGGAGTACCAAGGTAACCGACCTATGGTACGCAGTATGATAGGTGCTTGCTGCGGGAGTAGGCGTACTCCGTAGTGCTCACTGCGCAGTCATGAATCATCATTATGTACCTAATAGTACTCCGTACCTGGTACCTAGGTACAGGTAGTACCTTGTACCTGTACAGTAATCTACACACCAGGTATAACACCTACCTACCTAGGTAGGTACTACAGTACTACCTTACAAGGTACCTACCTAGTAGTAACTGCTAGACCTCCTAATACTTGATCTACAATTAAAGAGAAGGGAAAAAACCTCGTAATGTATTCCGTAATATATTCATAATACGGGTAAGAAGCCGAGCGGCAGGCCAATAAGACCCCGTGATCAGACCTCTTGTCACGAACGATTCCGACATTCTGGCTGAGGCTAGCAGGAATCCCGTCACTGTGTCGTCTTTGACTCGCCCCTGCTGAGGATCTGCGAACTAGTTGCACGTGTCGGCATTTGCTGTGGTCCTGTGGATATACGGAGTACTCAATAGTTACCAGGTATGTATACAGGTACAGGTACAGACAGGTACAGGTACGGAGTACGGAGTTAAGGGGAATACGATGATGACCTCACCACTTGGAGGCCCGAGTACTCTATGCAGTTACTAGATACTAAATAATACTACCTATGTAGTATGTAGGTGGTTACTACATACCTGTTACCTAGTAGTTAATACTAATACTACTACAGTAGGTAGGTACTACTACATAATACTGTACTATGTACTAATACAATACTGGATAGGGGCGGTGTGTCTCATTAATCAAACTGGGTGGGACAGACTTTTCTTTTTTTTTTCTAGAAAGATTCCCATGGTCACAAGGCCCGTAACGTTAGATCATACCGCCGTCAATCGAGTGGAGCTTTTCTATTGTTTTTATTGAGAAATCAAGAATAATTAACCCAGGCTATAAGTATCAGCCCTGCCTCTGAACCAGACTAAGTTACTCGAGTCTACTCTACTCTACTCTACTCTACTCTACTCTACATAGTACTCTACCTAGTACATACTCTACATACTCTACATACTCTACTCTACACACCACACCTACTTACATCTACACCTACCTACAATGCCTTCTATCGGTGGCTCGAACTCTCAGTTCCCTCCCTGCCCGGGCCCGCCGCCCAAGGGCCCTCTGCCTCCCCTGCCGAAGTAACACGGTCAACCTCTTCCACTCACGATAATGATTTCGGCCTCTGCTCTATCGATGATACCGAGTGAAGCCATCTCCACCTACTACTATCTACCATCATCTACCATCGACCATCGACCATCGACCATCTACCAACCTATTTAATACCTTTTTCCATCCGAAACACGACGCTGGCTCTCGTCGTTTCGCCTTTGCAGCGGCGCTATTCTCCTTCTTTGTTTTTAATTCCACCATCGTTTTATTTCTTTTCAAATCAACCTCGATCGGTTCTGGCGGCTAAAGGGACCCACGTCCTACAGAGGGGGGACTCAATGACGCAAGTCAGACAGTCTCACAGTGGACTGGAGCTGCCATTATTATCTACTTTTATTATCTACTTTTTCTCATTGTCATGTACTATAGACTAATATACCCACCACGCATTGCGAGCAGAATTCACTGCATTATCATATTAATTCTGTCCTCTTCATCTTCCCTAGTTACCACCAACTAACCAGGTAATTAGTTATGTACACCATAGTACTCCATACTACTTGTTTCACCTGGTCAAGTTTCCGCCAATAACATGCCACCCCATGCTCATCATGCATAACATTACCTCGGAGTATTTCCTTGATCTTAAGGTATATCTAGGAGGCTTGCGCAAGCATGCAGAACTAGTTGGTAGACAGCATTACTAAGGTACCTATTTATCACTCATAATTGTTGTAATTAACTACTACTACTACTACTACTACAACCAAGTATTTGTAGTATATTATCGACTCCGTGGGGTACAAATTAAATGAGGTCAGACAGAGAGTACGGAGTACAGAATAGAACAAACCCAGCCATAGAATAGAGCATGTGCTCTATTGTTTAGTATGACTCATTGGTAAGCCAGATAACACTTTTATTAAGTACCTCCACAAGCTGCCTAATCATTAATTCATGTCAACCATGTCATGTGCGAGTGGGGTAGTAGCACATCATACTTGAAACGACCTCTATATAGCGTCATAATGAATACCCGGAAACTATCTTCACCACTGGATAGAATTTCCCGATGCCAAGGCACGGCAACAGAAGGTCATGGCGTATCTGTACACATGGCAATGGATAGCGACCCGAGATACCGGGATATTGCAGGTAATAGAATGATTCTGCATGTGGGGAGCCTCCCTGTATTACTGCCTTACCTCCTAGGTATACTTCCAGTTCTGTACAGCTGTACAGAATGCATGCAATGAGGGGTAGCTTGGGTGCCTAGTAGGCAACTAGTCATGTCTCATAAACTGAAACAATGATAAGCTGACTGGCTAGCAATTATCAGAGGTCATGAAATGCCTCATAGAGTAGTACAGACAGACAGAGTAACTACTCTGTACCTGCTACCTGAGGTAGGATACCAACTCTACTCTGTAGATGCATAAGGTAGTTATGTACATATATAATCCAACATTAAAAGCATAATATTATATCACGTGACCCCATCTAGCTCGCTGCTCACCTGACCAACACTCACTACCCTGTACGGTAGTCTGTCTGTGGTCAAGAGTGCCCTCATCATGCTCCTGGAACTGCATGTCTGGGGTCCGGCGTTCTCGCTGCCCTCCATCGACGCGCAATGTCTCGCGACCATGACCTATTTCTCTCTCGTCCTCCCCAAGGATGCCTGGGTGTTGGTTGCCAGCAGCGATCCCTCCGTTTCGCCAACAAGTACGTCCCTGCCCACCCTGGCACACTCTACCCCCTCTAACATGTCTAGATGAACTGCCTGCCCTGCGAAGTGGCGCCACCTGGGTGAGCCGGTTCCGGAATATTGTCGACTACCTCCGTCAATACTCGGGCGGCGAATGGGATCTTGACAGGGATTTGACCGGCGGCGAGAGAGCGGACAACATTGCGTGAGTCGGCGAGCTCTGAAGTTCTTTATTTTTTCTTTTCCTAGAAGGGTAGAAAGATCTACTAGCAAATTGCTAATAACCATATGCGCAGATTCTCCTCCTTTGTCGAATCTCGCGGACAATCCCTCGTCGATCTCTCGCTGTACGTCTCGAGCCAGAACTACTGGGACAAAACCTCGCCAGCATACGGCGCGATCCTACAATGGCCGAACCAATGGATCCTTCCGCCCAAGATCCATGCGCAGGCCAAGCTGCGTACCGAGCACCTCGGCCTCTCGTCGCTCGACCTCGAAGCCATCCGCGAACAAAAGGACCGCGAGCACTCGGCCGCCGTGGCGGCGGGCAAGATCCCCAAGACCCTCATCCGCAACCCGCGCGAGACCGTCTCCACCCTGCTGAGCAAGACCTCCCAGCAGAACCAGTTCCGCCTGGAAGCCCTGACGGCCGAGTTCTTCGAACCCCTCGAATCCCTCCTCGGCCACCAGCCGTATTTTCTCTCTCCCGACCGCCCTACCACCCTCGACTGTCTCGCCCTGGCCTATCTCTCCCTCGCCGATATCCCGGACCTGCCCTTTTCCTGGCTGCGCGATGCCATGCGCTCCAAAGCACCAGGCTTGACAGCGTACACTGACCGAATGCGCCGTCACCACCTAGGTCTCGAGGTCAAAGTGATAGATGCTTTATCTGCGACTTCTACTTCTTCTACTTCTTCTCCTTCTCTCCCCTGGCAAGCGCCAGAGCGCGCCTCCTTCGCAACCCTAGGCAAAACCCTCTACGACACCCTTGCCGACTCGACCCCCATCCTAAAACACATCCGTCTGAACAACCGTCTTCGCGAGGCCGCCCTAGCCCCGCACTCGGGCCTTTCAGGCAAAGAAAGCAAAGCGGTATCAGCGTACGCCCTCGCCCGCAAACACGACCTGTACCTTTCCATCGGCTCTGTCGTGGTCTCCCTAGCCGCCTTGGTAGGGTATATGGCGCACATCGGCCTGGTGGGCTTCTCTCTCGCCGAGCAGGAAGTACCCTCGGGCACAGATCCGGATCCTGATGCTGACATCGACGCCGTGGTTGATGCGGGGCAGGTCGGCGATTTCCTTTCCATGCTCTAGCATATAACTCTATAGTGTGGTATCTTGGTATACTTCACTCATACTTGGTATACACTCAAGTTCATCCAAGTCTACCTGTTATTTAGCGGTTAGTGTATTATTATCATCTTTGGTATTAATTATAAATTAGCATTGTTTATCCTTGAAGAATTCTCCATCCATGTATTTAATCATTCATCGTATGCCTATAGACTTTCCATGGGTATATGTCGTATAGGATGTCCAGTCTCTATACTTAGCAGGTATATATCTAGAAGCTTAAGCTTGGCAGTCAGATATAAACTGAAGCATGCTTGATCCATAGGCTATACAACGGTAAATGGTTACTCTGCACTGCTCTGCACTTTATTGCCTAGTACTGACTACGCGTACGGAGTACAGACTAAGTAAATGTCATATATTACTAGAAGTTGGTTATGTACAGGGACCACTTATGTCAAGATGTAAAGTCAGGGGTCTGAACCCTTGCAGTCCCCTTGTCGCCCTAACGTCAAAGTGTCCCCAGGACCGACCCATTTTGAAGAAAGAACATAAATGGAAGAGGTAGAAGAAAGAGTAAAAAGTCTGGAACGAAGGAGAAACAAAGAACAGACAAACGGGTATATCGGTTTAGTTGTAGTCAATGTGCACCTCCAGACGGACGGCCTCGGCGTTGGAGTTGCCGCCGAGTCCGTCAACTTCGCGAAGAGCGTATGTGTAAGCGTTGACGACGGCGGACGCAGAGGAGGTGATGTAGGAGCACGAGCTGCTGCTGCTGGTGGCTTCGCAGATGCGCATGCCCTGGACTTCCTGGCTGGCAGCCTGGGCCTGGATGGCCGAGACGTCCCAGCCGGACCAGCCGTCGTTGCTGGTGTTTCCAAAGTCGAATTCACCCCAGGTGCACGAGTAGCCACCATCTTGGTCGGTCGGGAGGGTGCTTCCCTTGGCGGCACCCCAACCACCCTGGGAGTTGGCAGCAAACGCCACGTATTTGACCTCGCCCGCGGCCAATGTAAGGGTCAAGGCCGAGTGTCCATACCAGCCATCCATCTTCCCATCAGGGCCGATCTTGTTCCAGAGGGTAAAAGTCCACTCGTCGGTGCTGCTGCCCACGATCCGCAAAACATACTGGTACTGAGAAGCAGCGGCCTCGGCGACTTCGATGATGTTGCTGCCCCATGGGTTGCCGACGTTGCCAGCATACTCAATACCACTGCTAGAGGAGGTCGTGGAGCCGCCAAATCCAGTGGTCGAGTACTGTCCATTCGATGGGATGGAGGTCCAGCTAGAGCTGTCACTAGAAGAGGAAGAAGAAGAAGAAGAAGAAGAAGAAGAAGAAGAAGAAGAAGAAGAAGCGGACGACGACGACGAGGGGGCTGCAAGCAGAGCAGCGATGGCAGTCGGCTCAGCCATCACAGAGGTGACTGCCGCCTCCACAGCTGCGGCAACCGGAGTAGCCTGACCAGACCACTCGTTGATCCAAGAGACGAGCTTGCCGTCAATAGTGGCATAGACAAGGTCGCCCACACCTCGCTTATCCTGGTGAGCGTGACGGCGTTCATGGCCATGCATACGGGCCACGGCAGAGCCAGCGGTCAGGGCCGTCAGCAGCAACAACGAGTTCTTGATTTGCATATTGTAGGTGTGAAGTAGACTGTATTGGTTTTTGTTCGGTATGAATCGATCGATCGTCTCGTAGGTCAGGTCACGGCAGTGATTGGTTAATTTGGCAGTCTGTTGTGGGAGAAAGACCGATGGAGTACTGATTCAAGGAGTGTAGCGAAGAAGACCCAAAATAAAGGAGTGTGAGATGTAACTCCCAGGGCCAAGGGAGAACAAGAACAGGAGACGAAGGAGCAAGACGCAAAACACACCAAACGAATGAATAGGAAGGCCCAACAATAGGGAGGAGGGGGGAGTAGGGAGATTTATCCCAGGTGAATAGCAGGTAAATACTAAACAATACCCAGGTCCTCCTCAGCGTGGACCCTGGAGGACCCTTTCCACGGGTGGCCAGGGCCGGTGCTGGAAGTCTGGGCGCTGATTGGCCATGTCCCGTGCAAGGGCCCAGGAACAGGTCGAGGCTTCCGTTTTTGGCCTCTATCGACAGGGGCTCCTGCAGAAAGCGGTAAGCCCGAAAGACAAAACAATCAAACCTGGCAAGTCGGGAACCCACACCACGTTCGGCGACTGGCTGGGATGCGTTTAGCTGCTGATCCTCACGGGCGCCTTCAGGTTTGGCTGCACTGCCATGAACCCACTGCTTGAGGGCTCAATTTCCCAGCTCCACAAAGACGTGAGACGGAGACGTGAGACGTGAGACTTTCAATTTGGCCAGGCTGTGTCGGATGAAACGGATCAGTCTGGAAATACGATTACGTAGTATCCTACAGGTACGGATACGAAGGGGAGGAGGAGGAGGAGGAGGAGGAGGAGGAGGAGGAGGAGATTTGAGTAAGTACAGCGATTTGGGGAAAAGAAGAAACAATGAAAAGTATTCGAGTATTGTCTTATGAGCTAATTAGTTATCTAGCAAGTATACGGAGTAGAGAACATTTGTTCGACCCCCTCAACGTTGCTGAAGCGATTCCCGTTACAATCCATGTTGACTCAGACTACCTACCTAGGTACTACCTAGGTACCATACTCCCTACGGCGTACTCCGTATAGTATCCTAGGTGATATCAAGCGATCATTCATCTCCTATTGTTGATCTTGATATAAAAACGATTAAAGAAAAATAATTCGGCTCAAACCTTGCTAGAATACAAAAAGTAAACGAGTGGTTACGGAACTGATCGTCTCTCTCCAATGCCCTATTTTTGTTCTGACCGCTAGACCATTTGACAAGCCGTGTCTACCTAACTGATTATAGCAGGATGAATGCTCCAATCCTGGACTTAAGATATAATAGTTCCATTAAAGGTCAAGCATCCCTGTTGCCTTTGACTGTGTCGTCGACTACGGAGTATCCAGGGTATATCATCTTCCCCCCCCCCCCCTTTCCTTCGAGGACCTGGGATACCTGGCGCCTAGAAAATGAATTTCGAGGGATTGAAAAAAATACACAGAAACTATTCCTTAGGCATATCATACCCTGTTCGAATCCGAATCACTCTTCTGGGGAAATCTGCCGGAGAAGTCTAGCCTCGTGCAGCCTTTGCGGCGTGGCCCATCGAGTATATTTTGTGCCTATCTGCTTTTCAGCGATGAGCTACTTTAGCATTTGCAATTTTTGACACCATATATAAACGTCGCCTGTCTTGCAAGACCTAAAATGCAAGTCATTTGAATACCGAAGTAGCATCATCGAACCATTCATATAGATCAGACTTTCAAATGAGGCACCGCAGCCCACGGCCCGAATGCTTGAAATATCGAGAAAGGAGGTTAGAAACTGCGTTGTAGGTTCAGATGCTCAAGTCAACGTTGAAATGCTCTAATAATGATGTCGTTTCGTTGATGGCAGTGGATGAATGCCTTGAATTTCTGGCTTTGGTCCGTAATGGGAATAGCCAATCATCTAGTCCAAAAGTAGATAAGCGCAGCCTCCACCCCGTGATTTCTAGGCCTCAGGTTCGAGCTAACCGCTTTGGGTACAGGCCGTCATTGCCGTCCATCTTCCACCTTCCCGAGTCTTCTCACTTCTCTGAGTGTCGAGCCTTCCCACGAGACGACATGAGCGATCATTGAGCATGCACCTGACATAGACTTCCTGAATTGCTAACTTAAGACACCTTCGATTTCCCCCGTTCCTCTTGCGCGGTCATGGCACGCTCTGCCATCGTTCAGGAATACGCCCCCCCGCCGCCCGCGAATCAAACTCTGAGTCTCGACCAGAAGGTCAGCCTCGAGCGCCAGCAGAATGGCATACCTCGTCCCCAAGGATACCGTGTTTCGTGGCACGCCAATCCAGCCGTCGAACCCCATCATTTCGGACAGTCACACCCCATGAAGCCCTGGCGGCTAACCTTGACAAAACAACTGGTGATGGCGTACGGGATGCACCACGCCATGGATCTGTACCTGTCGCGCGAGGCGACTTTCGAGGAGATGGCTGAGTTCCACAAGGAAGACTACCTTGAATTTTTGCGACAGGTGATGCCTGGGGATATGGAGAATCCGGACCAAAGCGAGAACGTCATCAAGTTTAACTTTGGCGACGACTGCCCCATCTTCGATGGCCTCTTCAACTACTGCTCCCTCTACGCTGGCGCTTCCATCGATGCCGCGCGCAAGCTGTGCAACAACCAGGCTGAGATTGCCATCAATTGGTCCGGCGGCCTTCATCACGCGAAGAAAGGCGAAGCCAGTGGATTCTGTTACGTCAACGACATCGTTCTCAGCATCCTGCAGCTGCTGCGCCAGCACCCGCGTGTCATGTACATCGATATCGACGTCCACCACGGCGACGGTGTCGAACAGGCGTTCTGGTCGACCGACCGCGTCCTGACTGTCTCCTTTCATAAATACGACAAAGATAATTTTTTCCCCGGTACAGGCGCCCTCGATAGCACCGGTCCGTCTCATCCGTTGAACCCCGGCGCACACCACTCGCTGAATGTCCCACTACACGACGGCATCGACGATGAATCGTACATCCAACTGTTCAAAGATGTTATCGGCCCCTGCATCGAGACGTACCAACCGGGCGCTATCGTTCTACAGTGTGGCGCAGACAGCCTAGGCTGCGATCGGCTGGGCTGCTTCAATCTCAACGTCCGTGCTCACGGCGCCTGCGTCGCTTACACCAAGACCTTCAACCTCCCCCTCCTCGTCGTCGGCGGCGGCGGGTACACGCCGCGCAACGTCTCGCGCGCCTGGGCGCACGAAACCTCGATTCTCATCGACGCCGAAGATCTGATCGACCCGAACATCCCCGACAACGTCGCCTTTCGCAACCATTTCGGCCCGGACTTCTCTCTCTTCCCTCCTTTATCTGAGATCCGAAAACTCGAGAACAAGAACACCAAGACATACCTGGCAAATATAGTTCAATCTGTGAGGGAGCAGTTACGGTATCTTCAGGGTGCCCCCAGCGTGCAGATGAGCTTTATTCCACCGGACATCCTTGGTCTGCGCGAGGAGACCGAGAATGAGATCAAGGAAGAGGCCATGATGATGGAGGAGGACAACGAAGAACCAGGCGTGTTTCATTCGGGCGGTGCAGCAGGCCGAGGCGGTCGACGGCGTGATCTGGAGCATGGTGCAGGAGCTCGAGGCGAGCTGTACGCTGCGTAAACTCTTCTTTTTCCTTTTCGTCTGGAGTTATTGCTTGCATTTTCAGGAGGCTCGGAGTATGGGGTAGAACGATGGCGTTGGTTGGCTGTCTGATCTCTCGATCTTGACTTCTTCTTTTTTCTTTTCTTTTTTTCGCCTTTTCTCTGCCATGATCGCTACGAAAGAGATATCCCTTTTGTCAATGGTCAACCTTTCCATATACAGGTCTATACATCAGAGTACATTAGATATTTGTCTTATGGATCTATTTCAATTGGAGTACCCTTTATGACCTAGATATTCATTAAAGCCTCTGCATCCAATGTATGATTACTACCACCTAGGTGTAACGTGGATATAAAGCGACCAGAGCATTTTCGGCGCTCCACCCAAAAAAGTCATCTAAGACAATGATCTGCGCTATGCACAAAACCAATCTATTACTTCACCCCCTTGGTGACATTCCCTTCCCTTTTTTATTTCTATTTTTATGCCTTTTATCCCCTCTTTGATATCTTTTACATGGCTCAACATAAATAGATTACGCCATCCGGCCAGGCTGATGCCCCCCCAACTGACACAGGTCCCCCTCCCCCATACCCGTGCCCGCGATGCTAGCCCCTCCCTCACTCGTCAGCGCCCCGGAGACGACATCCATCGACCAGGAGAAGGAAAAGGATAACTTGCCCACTGGCGCGGACGTCCTCACTCTGCCCTTCTGGCTTGTGAATGTACCTCGAAGCGAATGGCCGGAGGAGTGTCCGGGTTTCCTGCGCGATTTGCCTCTCAAGTCGATCCGGTGCTTATCAACGCCGGACGAGCTGTATCAGAGGCAGGGGTGGGAGACAGTTACGGAAATCGTTCGTATGTATTATACGTATAGCTTTGATTTAACTCGCCATTGAGACGCAAAGACGTGTGCTTATTTATTTGCGATAGGAACAAATCGAATCGATCGGTTCCAGCGCGTCCCTAGCGATCTGAGAAAATACCTCCAGTATACGGCGCAGATTAAGGCAAAGTACGGGTCCGTGATGAAGTTTGTTGTCAGGGAAAGACTGCGGTTTGGCGAGGGGGAGCCCGAAGACCTGCGGCCGAGAGGGAAACCGTTTGAATACGATGGTAGGGGTGATTGAACTGATTTGATTGGAGTTTTCTTTTTCTTTTTCTTATCTTTTTTTGAGATTCGACTTGGATTGCTTGTTAACTGGATGTTTCAGAGGATATCAAGATCCTATACAATGATTGGCCGTATGGGGTTGAGAAGGATATCGTCCATCTGGTCGTGTGGACGAAATTCGAATTGGAAGATGATCCGGCCACGGACGATTTGACGCCCAAGGCGAGAAGAGAGATTGAAGAGTATGTGCAGAAGACATTCTGCTCGCGAGTGCCTCCTGAACAGGTAAGACATACACCTTACCCACACATACGCATGCATGCACACTTTTTCATGGCTATGAGTAACCGAACTGTTAGGTCGTCTGGTTCAAGAACTGGAAGTCTCTCAAGTCCATCCACGCCGTCGAACACTTTCACGTCATGCTCAAGGATCCGGATCTGGATTTCATCAAAGAGATCACTGGCGGAGACGTTCCTTTGGTAGCCACGATATAATATAGATCTACGACTAGATATTACTTTCTCGGCTGGCCTACAGACGGTGAGCTTGCTTATAGGAGGCCAGCTATTCCAGGGCGCTCTCAACCAGAGAGCAGGCATGTCATTGCAGGAACTCAGAGCAGCCTATTTACATCTCAAGTCAACCCCCTCCGAAGGTTACATTCTCAGTATAGGCTCATGCTAACGAACAAGGGAGACTATTTCCTGCAGCAGGAGACAAGGGTGGAGCTTCAAAATCAAGGTATTTATAGAGATTTAAATATGATTGGTACCAGTTCGTTCTACGTCATTTGGGGTTCTCTCTGGACTGGCATAGCTGCTTAGACAGTATGTACTACACACTACATACTTTTATTACCATCTCCATGAACAGGGGATTCTAGATAGGCAACCTGACATCATTTCCTTCGATAGTAATAGCTCGAGAGCCTCAAAGCAGAATGAATACTCGTACAATTTGGTAGCCTTGCACTGCGAACTGTTAGCAGTCGCTGACTAAGTCGGGTCAAAATCCAGGGTAGCTGAGAGACGAGCCTTAGTTAGGCTACGACATGGTCGAGTCAGAACGTCAGCCAAGGAACAATCCATAATAAATAGTACTACTATCTGGCAGCCCACCATTCCGATTTCTAGAAATTTAACTCAAGCTCATCGAAACCCGTCTCTCGTCATCGAGTGAACAATAATGCCTGTCCCGCACATCCGCCATTCCTCCCTAACTAGTAAGTTTTTGTAGAAGAAAGAGGGGGGGGGGAAACCTGAGCTCCAGGCCCCGCCCTGGACCCAAAGGCTTCAGCTTCTTTTTCGCTGCCTCGCCATCCCACCTGTCCAACACCTTCTCGATCGGCAAGCTCGTCATGGCGGCTAACTGGGGCGCTTCTTTCTTCAATGCTACAGGCAACCGATCGTCGGTCGATGAGGTCCGGAATGAGTCTGGGGCCAGTGGTGAAGATGAGGTCGTGGAACCCGACCAGGGCAATGGTGAGTAAACTATACCCATGAGCATTTGATTGGCTTCACTGATTTAATAATGGCCTACAGTACTCTCTCATATCATTTCTCAACTGCGACCGGGCGCAG
The DNA here is from genome assembly GCF_001890105.1 of Penicilliopsis zonata CBS 506.65. Lineage (NCBI taxonomy): Eukaryota > Fungi > Ascomycota > Eurotiomycetes > Eurotiales > Aspergillaceae > Penicilliopsis > Penicilliopsis zonata. The sequence continues at coordinate 425,528 of NW_019208916.1, forward strand.
ACCTAAGCCGAGTGGTCCTCCCCACCTTCATCCTCGAACCGAGATCCATGCTCGAACGCATCACCAAGTGAGTGCTTCCTCGCGGTCAAACTATGTGTACGCTAGAAAAGACAATGGGGATTTCTCATATATTCCGTTCTCGAACAGCTTCATGGCCCACCCAGAGACTCTTCTCGCGATGTCCACGATCGACGACCCCCTAGAACGATTCGTCTCAGTTGTCAAGTTCTATCTGAGCGGCTGGCACATCAAACCTCCGTACGCCCCTCCCCCGGCATTTCGATTTAGTTGGATGGTTCTGATACTTTCTTTCGTTGTAGGGGCGTGAAGAAGCCGTTGAATCCGATTCTCGGAGAAACTTTTACCTCCTACTGGGATTATCCAGATGGCACGCGCGGATACTACATCTCCGAACAGACCTCCCACCATCCCCCGAAGTCGAGTTATTTCTTCATGGCACCCGAGCACAACATCCGGATAGACGGGACCCTGAAGCCCCGGAGCAGATTCCTGGGCAATTCTGCCGCAAGTATCATGGAGGGAATCGCCATCTTGCGCCTCTTGAATCGAGGTCACGACAAAGAAAAGGGCGAGAGATAGTACGCGGATTATTTGGAAATGAAAAGTTAATGGAAGCTCTCCGGCTAACATGCATTAGCATCGTGACTCAACCCAATATGTATGCGCGGGGCATTCTCTTCGGCAAGATGAAATATGAGCTCGGTGACCACAGCTACGTCAAGTGCCCGGAGAACAATCTCGTGGCAGATATCGAATTCAAGACGAAAGGATACTTTTCTGGCACTTACAATGCCATTGGAGGAACGATTAAGAACGAAAAGACTGGCGAAGTCTACTACGAACTCTCCGGCTTGTGGAACGAGGAAATGTATATCAAAGATGTCCACGTACAGTCAACCCCCCCCTTTCCTTTCCGCTTCATCTCGATAAACCAGGTCTTTCTAATCTTCTTCTAGACCCACAAAAAAGAGCTTTTGTTCGATGCATCTCACGCCAAGCACAGTCCTCCCTTGACGAGACCTATTGAGGAGCAGAGCGATCGGGAATCCCAGAAACTGTGGCTCAAGACTGTCAAAGCGATCATCGCGAGAAACCACGAGCTTGCCACGGATGAGAAGACCAAGATCGAGGATCGTCAACGAGAGGAAGCGGCAAAGCGTGCAGACCAGGGGGCCGAGTGGCATCCCCGACTGTTCCGTCCGGTCCACGGCGGCCCTGGCGGCCCGGATGAGGGCGAAGAAGATCTCGACTGGATCATCAATGCGCAAATGTAAGCATTTAGTTCCTGGAAGCCATTTTATCTACCTCTCTGCTAACTTGATTCCCAGCGATTCACACAACCCAGAGCTTGCTATCAAGCAAATTCTGGCTACCGCTCCCATCCTGAAGGGTCAAAGAGAGACATCCCAATTCGAGATTCCACCGCGCACTTCCCATGCTGTCCCCAAGGGCTCCGAAAATGAACAGCCCGGCCATCCCGTTCTACGACAAGACTCGACCACTTCCCGAGTTGATAAATTCGTGGACGCGGTGGAGAACTGAGCTCTTTTCCATGTGGCATCAACTGAAGTCAAAAAAGAATTCAAGCCACAATATGGTTCTGCTCCCACCATCTAAAATTATTTGAAAGACGCCTCTGGCAGTTGGTCTCGACCATCATCTGAATTGACATTATAGGCTGTTTTATAAGGACATCTTCCCCCTCCCTGTTTCCCTCCTTCTCATACTCCCTCTCAACGACTGTCTTCTACTACTAAATACTGGATACCCGATTTGAAATGCAATTGTTTTACTCACACACAAACACACAAACACACCTTTTTTCTTTTTTTCAACAAAACAAGAAAAGGAGATCAACGTGCCCACGGTGGAAGAGGAGTCTGGAAGAAGATAGTGAGACACTTGTTTCCTCTTTTTTTTCTTCCCCCTTATTTTGTCATCTACTTGTTACTCTTTTCTCTTTCGGAGCGAATTACGGGAAATAAAAAAACTCAAGAAATAGAAGAAATATATTAACATGAAATAACTTATTATTTGTTGGAGCCAGAGGTCTGGACATGAAACTTAACCAACAGACCTCGTAAGAAATATATTGGTAGACAGAATGTAAATCACTTCCCCAGACTCTGCAACTGCACCAACTCCCAATACTTGCCGCGTCGCTTCAGCAGATCCTCGTGCGAGCCGCTCTCAACGACCTGCCCGTTGGCAAAGACGTAGATCCGACGTGCATGCGCGATGGAGCTCAGCCGGTGAGCCACGGCGATCGTCGTGCGGCCTTTGGCTGCGGCGTCGAGGGCGCGTTGCACGAGTTTCTCAGATTCTGCATCTAGGGCTGATGTTGCTTCATCGAGGAGTCTATTTGATTGGTTAGTGCATTCGCTCTCTTTTATCAATGTCTTCGAGGGTCCTAAAGGACATACAAAATCTTGGGCTTGCGAAGAAGTGCCTTCGCGATGGCGAGTCTCTGCTTCTGTCCGCCAGAGACTCGGTTCCCTCGTGCTCCAATCGACGTATTCAGTCCGTCCGAGAGAGATACCTTTCAATGAAATGTTAGTTGATTGAAAAAAAAAAGGTCTTTAGAAGGCTTCGATCACGCACCACAAAATCATGTATGCTCGCTTCTCGACATGCATGCATAATGTCCTCATCACTGACATCCTCCGTGTCGCCTAGTATAGCCTCTCGAATGCTGCTGCCACACAGCGCCGAGTCCTGCTCGACCAGGGCAATCTGTCTTCGTAACTCACGGAGTTGGTACCGGCGGATATTCTTCTGGTCAACCACAATCGACCCGCCAGTTACATCGTAGAACCGTTCGATGAGGTTCAGAACAGTACTCTTGCCGCTCCCGCTTGCTCCCACGAGAGCAACGAAAGTGCCAGGATGGGCAGCCAGATTGATGTCCTGGAGAACCTGGCGTTCGGGCCTTGCAGCAAACGAAAAGTCCACATGGTCAACTTCCAGGTGTCCAAGTACAGAGCTGGCAGGTTCCCCGTCGGCCGAAGAGATGTCGATATCGGGCTCGTGTGTGATCAGGGAATGCAGTCGAGCGGCGGCTTCCTGGGCTCCAACGATATCCGGGGCATATGAAAAGATAGACCCGGCAGCCTGGGCGCCCCAAATAACCGCAGTGAAGCAAATAAAGAACTGCTGGACATTGTAGTCACCTGAACCGATCAGTCGCGTACCACCGTACCAAAAGAGAAAAGCGGAGATGAACAGATGAAGGGATTGGATCAGTGCATGGCCCAGGCTTGAGGCAAACTCGAATTGGATGCTTTTCCAGCGGTCCCTAGAGAGCTTTTGCTCGTAATCCTTGAGAATAAGCTCCTCGATAGCCAGGGCAGCAACGGTTCGAATCCCAGAGACCGCCTCGCATGCAGAGGCAGCAGCGTCGGTGTCTCGTTTAATATGGCGCTCGATCTGACTGACGAACCAGAATCTGAAGAATCCTCCGGCAAGTATGAGTGGCACAAGAGACATGGATACAAGAGTGAGCTTCCACCCAAACGGACAGGCTACAACAATGGCAGAAACGAGTGTCAAGACACTGTTGAGGATCGCCCCGAGAGTAGCACCGCTGATACCGGTAAGTTTGCTCGCTTCCACCGCCAGAAAGGCCGTGAGAGCTCCAGAACTGTTTTCTCTGGCGTCGAAGAAGGCCATGTCTTGCCGAAGAATGGAAGAAAACGCCTGGGTCCTGGCTCTCGAGCCCAGGCGGGATCCGACTATAGCAAAGCAGAAGCCTTGCAGTATATAGACGGCAAACAGGAAAATCCCAAGTAAGAACAACATCAGCGCCCAGAAGTTGAGAGTGTGAGACCCGGTGCTCAGTGCCGGATCGACCAAAGAGACAATCGCATTGCCGAAAAATATGGCTTGGACGGGGTAGGCTGGCCCTGCCAGCGTGCTGCAAAGAATACCGAGGATCAAATACATCTTCTCCGGGGCATTTATGGACCAAATGAGTTTCGTCAGTCTCCAGAGTGACGATTCGGTTGACCGAGATTGAAGTGGCAGCTCTAGATTATGGGGGGATGTCTGTGCCATCTCCGGATTGTTACCCATCTCCTCTGGGCTCATGATCCCGATATCTCCTGCGTGTTCCGTTGCCTCGTTGCCATTTTGGAGCTGCTGTGCTCGGACGAAATGCGCATATGTTGTTTCCTTAGCTAGCAGCTCTTCGTGAGACCCTTGGTCGGTAACCTTTCCGTGCTCGACAACAACAATAGAATCGGCCCTTTTGATTGTTGAAAGACGATGCGCAATAATAATAGTGGTCCGTCCCTTGGCTGCTGCATAAAGCGCCTCTTGGACTACGCTTTCACTTTTGGTGTCTAGCGCAGCAGTGGCTTCATCGAGCAGGAGGATTCGAGGATTCGAAATAATGGCTCTCGCGATGGCGATTCGCTGCCGCTGGCCACCCGAAAGAGTAGATCCTCTCTCCCCGATTTTGGTGAAATAACCGTTTGGCAACGCCGAAACAAACTCATGAGCATTTGCGATCTTAGCAGCCTCCTCCACTAGGGCCATTGCCTTCTTGTCGTCAAGCTAGTAGATCCTATGTGAGCATCTTCAGCCTTTTGGATGCTGGTTCAAAAAGGTGACTTACCTCTAAAACAGTGGTACCTAACCCACGGATGATATTGTCGTAGACAGTTGTATTGAACAAAAAATTATCTTGGGATACGAGTCCAATCTGGGAGCGTAGCCAATGGACATCGAGGTCTTGGATGGAGGCACCGTCCAAAAACACTTGTCCGTGTACTGGATCATACAGACGCTCGATCAAAGAGAATAAAGTCGTCTTACCGGAACCCGACGGTCCTACAATTGCTGTTGTCTTTCCAGCCTTGACACGAAGGCTAAAGTCATCCAGGATGACATGATTCATTCTGGCGGGATAGACGAATCTGACTTTGCGAAACTCAATGTCGCCTCGCACAGTGTCAAGCCTTGTTCCATTCCGAGAAAATGGATCGATTGGAGATACTCGCTCGATGGTAGCAAAGATCCGGTTGGCTGCGCCTCCAGCCTGAGTAATGGCGGCAATGAACGGAGCAGCATGGCCAAGCATAGTTCCTGCAAGGAAACTTGCAAATAGAACGGTGATGATCTGTGAGATGCTGGAGTTGCCCTGTTGAAGGAATCGATTTCCTTGCCAAAACTAAAAGAAAATAAAGGATGAGTGATACAGGTCATTGCCATCAATTTCACAGGACTAGAATGCAGGTGTAACATACTGCAAGACTGTATCCCCAGAACATGCACATGAACATCATAGCCATCATTGTGCCCATAGCCATCTTAGCTTTGAAGTCAAGAGCGGTTGCCAGCTCTAGGCTCTTCTCATACTTCTTCTGAAACCGTTCCTGGGAACCGTAGGCAGTGATAGTCCGAATGCAGGATATGACTTCCTCGGCCAGGGTTCCGCTTTCTGCATATTCGTTGTTGCTGGACTCATTATATGCCTTCGCTCTGGAGCCTAAGCCGCCCATGATCAAAATAACAGCAACAGGAAGACAGAGCATGACCAAGCCCATTTTCCAGTCACGGACCAAAGCAACAATCAGGGCAGCGAAAAACCCCGAAACGCCAGTTAGTAGAAGACCGACTTTCTGAGAGATACCATCTTGGATCAGATTCATATCATTGGTGATCCGAGTCGTCACCTCACCGGGGCCCGTGTAATCAAAATACGCAATGTTCTGGCGAAGAACGGCGGACAGGTATGCATTCCGTAGACGTTTTGTGATCGACTCGCCGACCAGCGTGAACCCAAAGGAGCTGAGGGTAGTAGTCAGAAGACAGGCGATTCCTATATGGTCTCAGCAGAGTATGAAGGTCACTCAATTTGTAACTTACCCAAGTACACGAAATCGAGGATCAGGTGTGTAGTTGAATGAAGGAAATCAGAAGACGAAGCACCCGTAAGGCTATCACTGAATTGCCCGGTGAGAGATCCCATAACCACCTGCCAGAGGAATTAGCCGCTTGATCCCATCTCCCGGTTAAGGATTCGTATCACAGTCATCAAAGGCATGGTGGCGCCGGCTGCAACTGACGCTACTGCTGCGATAATCAACAGCGCCGTGTCGAATCTTGTTCGATACCGAAAGATGGTTTTATACCCGGCGGAGCATGGTGGAATATGCACTTGAGCTTCCAGGAAGTGGAATTCTTCACTTGCCAGAGCCGAGGTGTTTTGCTCTGTTAATGGGATGTTCTCCATGGACGAGGCCGAAAGCAACTTGGCGAATTTATCCATAGTAGGAGTAAGGCATGAACCTTCTAGCAGAAAAAGAGGAATACCTAAAGACGATGGCACACACAATCTCAAAATTTGGATGAGCAGGGCATATTTCATCCGCTGTATATATATATATATATATATATATCCTAAGAAAATGCTGCAGATGCTTCCAAAATCAGGGTGCAACCCCTGGTGGACATTTCACATTTGTGTCCTACGAGGGAGGGCATAGCCATCCTCAAACCTCGTTTCTCCATCCAGACAAACGAAGGGGAGTAGAATTGAGGAGCACAGGCCTACACTCCAGTACTGGTTGGCATAAAACTACCCCCCTAGACTGACCATAAATGGATATCTCTTGCTCGATCGTCCTGTGTGCGAATGCGACCACGATGTGCGCGTACTCGGCGTAGTTCTGTCCGGTTAATGCTAATAATACCATTAGTATGTGGAGTCGGTGATCTCAAAGCCCACGAGTCTGGCCATTCATCCTCTAATCAGCGTAGAAGGCTCTGGGGGCCAATTCCAGCCCAAGAACGAAAGACATGAGGCTGGAGGTTGAGGAAGGATGAAGAAGGGGCCAAAGGAGGTTTAGCCTGTCCTATTTGGTCTAGACGGACAACGTGACCTCGCATTTCTCTTTTGGGAATGCGAGACTGCCTCCGCGATCACCTTGTTTCGTCTCGTTTTCAGCTCGTTCTTACATCTTTGCATTAGATATCTATCTATCTTGTTTTATTACAGAAAATTTGAATCTTGCTGCCTGTGGCTTCGACTAGTTTTAATCTAGATCGTGGGCTTGAACGCAGTGGCGTGCGAATGGGCTTCTTTACGAAGGTCTCTCTCTTTCTCGGTCAGTAGGAATGGCCTTCAATCGACTGGGTTTGAACTAATGGGTTTATCCTAGATCACCGGTAATATTCCATTTGATCCCTTCCCTGGCTCAGAGGACCCTGGTTGTCTCGTTCTTGTACTGTGCTCTGGTTGTACAGTTGAAGTCAGCTCCTTTTAGCTTGAGAGCCAGCCACAGTCGATGATTATATCATTAAACGGCAATTATGCCCACTAGGCCACCTAGCAACGCGAATCGCAGCACACCTGTGCTCTCTACGCCATTCGGCTTCTCAAATCTTATCTTCGCAGCCGAGGATGACTCGGTTCTACGTGAGATCACTGAACAGGAGTTGCTGTTGTCGAGGCGAAAACGACCGCATCAGAAATCGAGGAACGGTTGCCTATGCTGCAAACACCGTCGAGTCAAGGTCTATTCTGGTCAACTCTCAGAATAGAATATGAGACTAATTTATTGGCAGTGTGATGAAACCTTTCCCTCATGCTCGAACTGTGTCAAGCGAGGCGACAAGTGCAAATGGCCAAGTCACCCCCAGCAACGTGTTCGGGTGCGCTCTAAATCCCCGCCTGGAGTGGCTTCAATAGGAAGAAATCTTCCTGGATGCGCTTTTCCGAGTGTCAATTTACTACATATGAAGCTATTCCATCATTTCGGATCTACGACTTGTAAGACGCTTGTTTTCAAGGAGGTGTGGGAGGGGGGCCTCAGACTGTCATTTGAAAATGAGCATTTGATGCACTCGATTCTTTTCGTTGCGGCTAGACATCTCTCTTTGTTGTCGCCTAATGAGACAGCCTATTCCACTGCAGCACTGTCACATTTATCCCAGGCCTCCCGCCTGTATCGAGAAGCTCTTTCCAAACCGTTCACCGAGTCAAACGTCGATGCTATCCTCTGCACTGCAGTCCTTCTTTACTACGACGCATGGACGAACATGGACTTCATGCCTGCCGATGCCGATGCCGATTCTCCCGCTCCATTCCCTGACCTTTCCAAAGACCACCTCTTTACTTTCAGTGGGGGTATGCTGCAGATATTCATGAAGGCTGTTCCCCTCTTGACATACAACCAGTCTCCTTTCATAAAAGGGATTATTCATTCCCCTAGCAGATCCATCCAAGAAGTGCTATCAACGTCGCATGTTAATTTGACGAAATACCAAACTTTTCTGGCGGAATGGTATGACCGTCCTGTGGAACGCAGAGCTTTAGAACTTCCGAAGCTTTCCTTATCTGAAATATCAGACGATGGTGCCTGGGTGTCTCCCCCTCAGGACTATCAGAATACAGATGATCCGCAACAAGCCCATATGTGGGTCATTTGTCGACTCTCTGTGCTACTCGTTCTCCTAGAACATGTCTGTGGAGACTCGGGTTTCTCTTTAATAGACCATCCTGATCTCCTCGAAAATCTTTCCAGACTAATCTTCACATTTCCAATTTTCTGCCATGCACCTTACATTCGAAGACTTGGTGAGATTAATTCTGGGTCGTTGCTTCTCATGTACCACTTCTACCGCGCGGCTAGGATGCTATTGGCACCCTATAAGCAATGTTGGTGGGCTACTAATAGAGCAACTGTACTGGAGAAGGTCTTGGAGAAAGCATTACTTGGTTAAAAAAATACTTTAGAATGGGCATGTATAAAACTGTGTAATTTGGCTTGAAATACCTTAAAGTTCCCTGTAACTCACATATCACTAAATATAGTGACTGATTACTTGATTGGTATGTATACAGTATATTAAATGGCCTATTGTTGTTCGCTTAAGGATATAAGAGGATATTCTAAGGGTCAATACTCTATCAATGCCTTTAAATATGGGGACGTGGATTTCGAGCGCCGGCTGCTAACGGGCATGAATATAATCCCTTCTACAGGCTTAGAAAACATGTCAAGCCTATGTTCATTTGACTCGTTGAAGTTCCGGACCGTCAATGTGAATCACGCCAACGCCTGAATCATTAAGCTCATGCTTGGCCTTTTCCCAGCCTTCCCCTGGCACCACACACTTAGTGGCCTCTTCGATGACCCAGCTCTTGAACCCTGCCTTTGCAGCATCGATCGCGGTATATTTCACACAGTAGTCGCCTGCAAGCCCGACGACAAAAACATCCGTGACACCCTTCTCCACCAAATGGCTTGCGAGGTCCACATCCACCGACTTGGCGTTAACGGTCGGGTCGAGGTTGCCAAAGTTGTCAGCAAAAGCCGAGTACATCTCCACTCCCGAATGCATGCCCTTCTTGACATAGAGGTCGATCTTGCTGGTATCAAGCTCCGGGATGACCGACGCCCCAGAGGTCCCAGCTATGCAATGCGCTGGCCAGAGTTGCTGCAGCCTGGTCTCGGCACCCTTGCCGGGTGCTGGGTTTTTCATCTCGATGACCGACACAAACGGTTGGTTGTTCGGCACGGGATGATTGCTCGCAAAGGAGATATGGTCGACTGGATGATAGTCCTGAGTTGCTACTCGAGCCACGAACCCAGGTAGGGAAAGCAGAGAGTTGATACAGGGCGTGATTGAGCGACCATCCTTGACCGCGAGAGATCCATTCTATATGACAGGAGTCAATAGTATACTACAATGAACTTTTCTAGCAAAGCTTACCGGCGGACAAAAGTCTTCTTGCATGTCAACTACCACCAGGGCAGGCACGAAATCGGAATCAGACGCCATTACTGCAGGTACAAAGCAGTTCGTCGCATATTCAGCATATCTGGTCGGCGGCACGCTCTTCCCCTCATCTGGCAATCTATTATGATAAGGGAAACGCCGTGATAGGGAACACGTGATACAAACCGGCCCGAGTCCACGTGATTCGATTGTTATTAGGTGACTAAGCAATCAAGCACGGACCACCCAACAATATCCACCAAAGCGCGAGGAGCGAAAAACACATCCAAGCTTTTCTTCACCTCCTCGCCAGGGCTGCGGCCCTTTTCTAGCACACAACAGTCCTCTCAGAACAACTGACAGATGATGCAAGGCTTTCTCAAGGTATGTATATATTTCACAGTTTTCCCTATATTATTCCCATCTACTTTCCTGCAATCACTATGATGAACCTTTTTTATTGGAGCTGTCCTAGCTCTACGCAGTGAGGACAATCTTTTAATATTACGCAACTTTATACCTGAAATGAATTGCCTTGAGAGTCATTACATCTTGCAAAGAATTTGATTAGTTTGGACTTTGCTGACTGATACAACGCAGCCATTTCAAGGAGATATTGAAGTCGTATTCCATCCTCCCTGACTTTCGACTTGCCGTTAGTTGGAGAAGGAGCAGTAGAGATCCTTGACCATACGAAAAAAAAAAGTCAATCAATCATTGTATTCTGAGCTCGACCTCAGTGCTACAGGGTAGCAAAAAGTCGAACAAGAAGAGAGAAAAAAAATGGCTTATGATCCACGAGTCGCGGGGTCGTCGACTCCTGACGTTCTGACTTCGGCCCCTTCAGAAAGTATCAGCACCGACTCTAGTCTAGCAATGGCTACCGAGTCCGAGAAGCAGCAGTCCGTTGACGGACCGGCATCGGAATCATTTAAACTTAAGTTTTGCACTGTGTGTGCATCGAACAATAACCGGTCGATGGAAGGCCATTTGAAGTTGTCTACCGTGTCGTTCCCTGTCATCTCGTTCGGAACCGGATCTCTAGTCCGGCTCCCCGGTCCGACCATCACCCAGCCGAACGTCTACTCCTTTAACACAACCTCGTACAATCAAATGTACGAGGAGCTGCAGAGCAAGGATGAGAGGCTCTACCGTAACAATGGCATCCTCAACATGCTTGGCCGAAACAGGCAGCTCAAGTGGGGCCCCGAACGGTTTCAGGACTGGGTGCCCGGCTTGCCGCGGCTCGATCATGTTGCCAAAGGCGACAAGGGTGCCCTGGGCACGGAAGGCGGTGTTGTCGATGTCATCATTACCTGCGAGGAGCGCTGTTGGGATGCCGTGGTCGACGATCTCATGAATAAAGGTAGCCCGTTGAATCGGCCCGTTCATGTCTTCAACGTCGATATCAAGGATAACCACGAGGAGGCCTCGATAGGAGGGCGAGCCATTCTTGATCTCGCCATGAGATTGAATGAGGCGGCTACGCAAGAGCGTAAGGCGAACGGCTCCGAAGGCTGGGAGAACGGCGCCGGCGAAGCCCGTAGGAGCTTCGATGAAAAGGTCCCTGAGATCCTGGCTGCCTGGCAGGAGAAATGGCCTCACCTACCTGCTTTATGGACATTAGCATGGCTATAATAACCTCGCCCATGATACTAATAGATCCGAATGTGGAGGCAATATTAAGATTTTTTTTAGCTCTAAAGCAAGGGTATATATTAGAATCCTATCCCACCGTAACTCCTATATAGTAGTATACGCCAAGTCTTATTAAGTATATCAAGCGCTTTCCAGAAGCTGCTCGCGCCGCCACCGATACCACCGTTCAAGACAGGACCGGCGCTGTGCCTGCGTCATGTGCTCGACAACCAGGGCAAATTCCACTGCGTTCGGGAACCCGAGCCAGCGCGCCATGCTGCAGAACTGGCGGCGCATCACGGCTTCGGGCGGGTGGTATTCGAACCGAACGGGCCGGCCAGATTTTTTGTCCACGGCGTACCCGAACTGTTCGCTGCTTTGCGACGAGTAAGGACCGCCGAAGATCCGAACGTCGGCTGCGTTCTCGTCGGCCAGCTCGGCGCGTCGGCTGAGACGCTCTTCCACCTTGGAGGACCCAATCACTTCGTTGTTCAAATGGGTATACTCGACCCCTGCACCAGCTAGGATGGCTTGGATCGGGTCGTGCTTGGAGGCCGATGGCGTCGTAGACGAAGACGATGGTTGCTTTTGTTCTTGTTGTTGCTGCCGTTGTCGCGTTGGGGTTGCATTCTCAGCTCCCGCCTCGCCGCAGATCATGGCAGCGAGTTGGCTCATGGTACTGTCTTCTTCTTTCTTGATAGTACCTGATGTCACGATTGCTGTATCCTCGCCAACATGGTGGTCCTCCTCGTCGACCTCTATTCCCATCACTTGGACCCCGGCCTTGCTCTCGGCTACATTGGTCTTGTTGACAATATCCCGGAGCACAACGTTATTGTTCTGGTATTCAAACAGATTGGTCATGCCAAAAATTTCGCCCTTCTGGTCCTTCTTTTCCTGGACGCCTTTGAAATATCGTCGCTCTGAGCTAGCGTTATAGCCAATATTGGCTTGCTGTTGCTTATAGATCTGGCGCGCATAGACAATCTCCTCAATCGTCCCTGCAGAGATCAGTCGGAACACCTCGACATCCCGGCACTGTCCGATCCGGTACGCGCGGTCCTGCGCCTGGAGGTCGTGCGATGGGTTCCAGTTGGGGTCAACGACCACGACCTTGTTGGCCGATGTGATGTTCAAGCCAACTCCGCCAGACCTGGTGGATATCAAGAAGACAAACTGTTGCGGGTCTGAGTTGAAGTCGTCGACGGCCTGGGCTCGCTCTTCATAGCTCATTGAGCCATCCAAGTAACTAACATTGTAGCTGGTATGATGGAAAAGCATCTGGAGCATCTTCAAGAGCCGCACACTATGCGAGAACACCAGGACCTTGTCTCCGTTGGCGTGCCACCATTTCAGTAGTTTTCGGAGAACCTTCCATTTCCCGCAGAATTCAGGATTGGCGTAATTCATGATAGAATCCCTCGTGCTGTACAATTGCTGCCACTGCTCCGGGACTGCGATCTCAAGCATCTCAAGATCTTTATCCTGCTTCTCTTTGGGGTCGACACCTTGCGGTATAAGGATTGCAAGATGGTTGCTCAACTTTTGCAGATTGGCTATCGCTGGAAAGACGTAACTTTGCCATCTACCTCGCCCAGGAACGAATTGATGACAGCACCAGCCGGCCTTTTTGCGGGAACCGCAAGTGCAGGGCTCGGATGCAGTCTTGATACATTCCACAATGTCACTATTAAGGAAATTTTCATATGCATCCGCCTGGGTTTGGGTGAGAGGACAAAAGACCACACGATCGCTCTTCTTCGGAAGCTGGTCGGCGATCAGGGTCTTCATACGCCGGAGAAAGAACTGGGGGAGAAGGTTTTCCACCAGTTTTTTCGCCGTTCTGCGGGCCTTGCTCAGCTGTTGCAGGGTTGCATCATGAGACTGGCCAATCTTGAGCGGGTCAGAGATTGTCTTCTTCCATACGGATACGGGACCTAGTTTCCCAGGATTCGTCCAGTTCAGAAGTGTCCAAAGTTCTTCATATTTGTTCTGGATGGCAGTCCCCGTGAGGCCAATGCGACACAAAGCGTTGATTTCATTCATTGCCTTTGTCGTTTCCGATGAGCGTTCCTTGATGATATGGCACTCGTCCGCGACAACACAGTCCCATTCAACCAGATTGATAGAGCCCTTATGATGTCGATATGTCGTGTACGTTGTGATCAACACCTCAACCCGACCCGACTTGGCTGCGTACAGAGCCCCATCTTTATTTTCGCCATGGTAGACTTCGACGTGCCACCACCCCCACCGTTCGAACTCGTTCCTCCAATTTTGGATCAAGGTTCCCGGACAAACAATCAGGGTTCGAGGGTACCACTTGTTGTCCCCTGTCCGACGCATCTTGCGCATCCGCTTGGCATCACGTTCGTCTCCGGTCTTGCCATATGCTGCGGTTAGAAACGCGATGACCTGCACCGTTTTCCCCAAACCCATATCATCTCCCAGGATCCCGCCCTTCTGGTAAACGAAAAGTTCGTGCAAGAACGCAGCCCCATCTACCTGGTATTGACGTAGCCACTGCGATATCGGAGCGGGTATCAGCCCAAGGGAGTATGGAAGCGTGATATCTTCATATTTCCTGCACGGTTTCATAGTATTGAACACTGGCTTCTCATGTAATGATTCCAGTCGTTCATTATCAGAGAAGTCGACCTCGTCATAGTCCGGCGGCAACTTTAACCCGGCCTGCTGCAGATGCTCCATCCGTCTTTTGAACTGGGCACGGCGTTTCTGTAGATGATCGGGTAAGGTATGCTCCATGAGATCATCGTCTGATGATACCTCTCCATAGTCCCTCATCTTCCGTTTCCCCTTATTCTCTCTTTTGGGCTGTAGCCCGACGATTGCATCTGTTCTCGCCGCCTTTTTCGTTTTCTGCACGGCACCCACGCTATTGTGCTTGCGCTTAAGCTTCTTCCTGTTCTTGAAATCATTATATGCCGCTTCTCCGTCATTGAAATCGGCGTCGTCGCTGGTTCCATCTGCTTGTTCCGGCTGTTTTGAAAGAGGGTCAGGGATATCATGTATAGAGGCAGGCGGCGGAGTCGAAATCTTCAGCCGATTCGGAGGGCTCTTGTCTGTGAATAGTAGCTCGGGTCAGTTGGAAGTCTTGATATTGATTCCCTAGTGGGCTGTACTCCGTGGCGTGGCACGAGATTTACTCGAGACCCATGATATTTCAAGATCATCATCATCATCCGAGTCAATAGTAATGGCATCCGATGCCGGGATCTCCACATTTGATCCCATTCCACTCCGTGTCAATGGATGGCCAGCCTTGACGATAAGCAAGGCGCGTGTAACGCGTATGAGGAGAGCGCGAGGGGTACAGACAGGCCCATATATAGAACGGTGAACTAGAGTACGCGCTAACCTATTACAGCCTGACGTAATTTGCTTTTGCCCAAAATATTGCTGCGATTAGATAAGCCACACTCTTAGTGGCTCGAGTAATAATGAACCTATCAGTTTCCGAAGTGGGAAAAGAGCTTCTTCAAGTTTGCGCTCGACACCGCCAGAAGAACATCTCTGGCAACACCAATTCCACGGCCTTGACAGAGAAATAGCCGATCTGTACACCAAAACTCCGGTTGCCTTTTGAACCCTCTCTACGTGGATTTCAATTTTCGCCGATATTTCCTGTCGAACGCCGCCCCCCTCCTTCTACCAACCCACCGTCGACGAACGAGAATTGTTGGATAACGACCTAAAAAACACTCCTTTCGATTCACACTGGGGAGCACAGAAAAATGCCTCTCGATACATCTACAACGTACCCTTTAACCCGGTTACGGCTTGACGGTCGCCGGTGGAACGAGCTCCGGCTGCTGCAAGCGCAGATTTCCACAAACCCTGCCAGCTCCGGGTCGTCCTATCTGGCCATGGGGAACACGTCGATCATGTGCACTGTGCATGGGCCGGCCGAGGGGCGTCGAGGCGAGGCTGGAGGAGGTGCCGGAAACGCAGCAGGTGCCGTTGTGGAGGTGGATGTGAACATTGCAGGGTTTGCGAGCGTGGACCGCAAGAGGAGAGGCGGTGGAAGTGATAAGTACGAGATTCATTCTACCAAAAAAAAAAGAAAAGAAAAAAAAAGGCTGACGATATTCCTCTCAATAGACAATCCTCCCGGATAGCCACGACATTAAAAGCGGCGTTTCAGTCGCACCTACACACATATCTCTACCCGCACAGCACGATCAGCATCCACGTGTCTGTCCTCTCGGCGGACGGGTCCCTGCTCGCAGCGGCGATTAATGCCTGCACGCTAGCCCTGGTAGACGCGGGCATCCCGATGCCGGGTCTGCTCTGCGGATGCACCGCAGGGATGAGTGGTAGCGCGTCGACGGCGCGGGACCCCAAAAACGACGAGCTGGATCCGTTGCTGGACCTCTCCCTGCCGGAGGAGCAGGAGCTCCCTTCCCTGACTGTGGGCACGACGACAGCCATCCCTGTCGGCGAAGACGCCATGGATGACGACGAAGACGAGACGATGAAGGTCTCCCTGCTCAACATGGATGCCAAGGTGCACTATACCTACCTTGAGACGATGCTCGCCGTCGGCATCGACGGATGTACGCAGATCAGAGAGATCTTAGAGGGAGTCATCAAGGGATCAAACAAGATCGTGGTACCGAGAAGTGATATTCTATAGCATAACCATTTATTGGAACAAAAATACCCATTTTTTTAAAACATTCCCCCCAAGAACTATCTTAGAATGCATTACGATCTAGCTGTTCACGAAGATATCTATTAAAACATGAAGTATTATCATACAATACCCCACTCTACTATAATTTTAGAATACCACCTTGATATCTCAGACTAGAATTGCATCGGCGATGGTATCCTGGATGCTTTCTACCGAGGAAGCGAGGGCTGCCAGTTCCAGGTCTGTAGTAGAAACGCGGTGGCTAATTGGGGATAACTGGGCCCTTCCCTTCATCTTTGGCTCTTTGGCTCTTGAAAGCACCTCGGAACTGATATCATTTGAATCATACTACTGCTCCTGTTGAAAGACGTCATTGAGTCTCGAAAGTTTATCAGAGAAGTGAACCCCTCTATGCAGTCTGAATATTCAATCGATAGCTCACATGGTGCCAAGGCTGGAGAATAGTGTCTACAGCTACTGACGATTCGTCTACACTTGAGCAAGGAGCGAGAGCACACTTAGTATTGTACGTGGACAGCAGTAAAGCTGCCATCTATCTTGAAGTGGCTAACTAATTTACAGCTCACCGCAGTTGACGATCTTGGGCTTGACAGGGCTGCGGACAGTGCCGGAGGAGCTGCCGACGGCCTCGATCTCGGAGACGATGGCCTTGGAGGCCTCATCAGCAACCTCGCCGAAGACGACGTGCTTGCCATCGAGCCAGGAGGTCACGACGGTGGTGATGAAGAACTGGGAGCCGTTGCTGCGAGAGATCAGTCAGTATACAAGGATCTACCAATAGAAATGCCAGGCCAGGGGGGGGGTTGTATGTGTGAGACTCACGTGTTGGGACCAGCGTTGGCCATGGACAGAAGGAAGGGACGGCTGTGCTTGAACTTGAAGTTCTCGTCGGCGAACTTCTCGCCGTAGATGGAGCGACCACCGGTGCCCTGTAGAGAGAAGACAAAAAAAAAAAAAACGTCAGTTGTGCGGCTCCGGAATGATGGATAATAAATAGCGTGAATCAGGGACATACGTTGTGGCGGGTGAAGTCACCACCCTGGAGCATGAACTGAGGGATGATGCGGTGGAAGATAGAGCCCTTGTAACCCTGGCCCTCGGGGAGCTTGCAAAGCTGACGGAAGTTCTCGGCAGTCTTGGGGACGTCATCCTGGTAGAGGTTGAAGACGATGCGGCCCGTCTTAGCTACGAATTGTTAGCATCAATTGAAGATGATCAAAAGAAAGGGCAAGGCAGGGAGAGAGCCATTTAATCTCTATCTATCTAGAAGAAATGGGAAAAAGAAAATAGTGACGATGGAGAGGGGCAGGAAAGGCCTTCAGCAGGATGGAGGGGTAACAAGTGAGTGGCAAGGGAATTTTTCCCCCTCCTCCTCTTGTTCATTCAAAGAGATCCGTTCGACTTACCGGTGCTGGAGCCCGCAGGGGCGTATGAAACGTCGAAGTAGACCTGCTTGTTTCCGGACATCCTGACGGCGGTTTGATGGAAGGTACGGAAGGATTGAAGATGAGGTTGGTTGCAATTAAAGACGGAAGAGAGGGGACGAAAAGAGGAGGAAGAGCAAGGTGGGGTTATTGTTGACCTGAGGCTTCGGGAGAACATTGTTGCTGGTGCGGGAGGGGCAGTTTCCACAGAGGGGACTAAACCTGTTTAAGAGCCTTCACGTCAGTCTGAGGCGTCTGCAATATATGGTGAATAAGCACTAAGGCATTAAGGCACTAAGGCAGCAAAAACACGGCTGGGCAGGTTTCGACCACCTAAGCTTAATGCTAGGGAGGTAGCAGCGGTAAGAGAACCCTCCTGCACAACCAGGATGGCCGTCCAAGAGGACAGTCATAGCCTGGAGGAAAGATTCAGAAGGCTGTCTCAATGACTGACTTACTTGATAGTAATTATACAATTGATGAAGAGTGCTCACGCTGGTTTCAAGGGAGCTTCGGACCTCCTGGAGAGAAGAAAAAAAAAACAAGGGAAAAGCAGGGAGCTTGGATTACATAAGACACCCCCCAAGCCAAACCGGGAAAGGAGCTGAAAGGAGCTGCCCCTTTGCTTTTTTACTTATGCTACGGAGTACTCTCCTACATAGAAGGCTATGCACGGAGTATTATGGAGTACAAGGTACCTGTAGGAGATTTTTAATGCTGCCTGCATCATCACATGACTAAATGCAGATGCATCATGCACAGATTACAAGCTAGGTACCTAGGTACGGAGTACGCAGGTACGGATTGGAGGTGAAGGCTGCAACTGCACTCATGGAACATATCATAATTTACATGACCCGCCTCGTAGACAGGGGGAATAGAAAGGAAGCTGCATAGTGTCGGTTTGTCCGTCCCAAAAACCGAAAGTTAGAAAATACTGGAAGTGTATCCGATGCAGGAAGCCGTTAGAAGAGTGTCGAATATGCCGTTGCATATCAAGTAGAGAACAGAAGGTGATTCAGATAGAGAATCAGAAGAGAGGAAGATAGGGAGGGTGGAGAGAAAGAAAAAGGAAGAAGCAGAAGAAGAAGAAGAAGAAGAAGAAGAAGAAGAAGAAGAAGATATAAACAATATGGTCAGAGAAGGTTGAAGATGGATATAAAATCTCAAAATGGGGCTCCAAAAAGACAAGAAAAATGTCATGAATCCCGAATTCACCGTGAACATCTCACGTCAACTGTTCGTTTGACTCCCCCCCAAAACAGAAATGTGAAATAGAAAGGAAAAAGGAAAAAGGAAAAAGGAAAAGGAAAATCGGGTCCGAAAGATAAAAATATTATACTATCGACAGGTTGAAGCGAAGTTTGGATGGGCTTGAGACAAAATCGTTATGGGCATGAAGGTTTCTAGCGGAAGTCTTCGTCCTCTTCGTCATCGTAGTCGATGGGTTCGAGGAGCTGAACGACGTCCTTGGTGCCCCGGGCAAGTTCAAAGGCAATGGGTGGCAGTTTGCTGACGATCTCGCGGAATTCATCAGAATCGGGGACCTCTTGCGCTTCGGCGGAGGTTTCAACGAGGCGACCCCGGTGGTGGTCAAGCGCCTGCAGGAAGGACTCGGTGCGCTCTTGAAGAATAAGATCGGCGCCCGGCCGGGTCATGGTGTGTTCGGTGGAGGTGATGACATTGGTGACAATGGCAGAGATGGCGGAAACATCGTTCCGGATCGTGATGGGATCGCTCTCGGAACGAATGCTGGCAACTAGAGCCTGAATGGTTTGGAGGAGCACGTCGGTTTGGTCTTCCAGATAAAGCTTGAGCTCGCGGGTCTCCTCGTCCTCCGGTTCTCGGTTATAGCCCATCTTCATCCCCGTGGGCAATCCAGCGATGGCGACAGAATCCTGAAGCTTGGTGGACTCGAGTTGCGCCCGGGACTCGACGGAGGGGGTGCTGATGGCACTGTAGATCGACTCGTTGTTGCTGTATCGGTCTTGACTAGGCGCCATACTGAAGTAGTCGGGTGATTGCATCTGCGCCAGATTGGGATCATACACTTCTTCTTCGTCTTCTTCTTCCAACTCATCCTCGGGGGTTAGGCGGATCTTAGCTAGGCGGATGAGCTCCACAACAGCGGTTGACACATGGGACGCCGCGGCATCAAGAAGAGACACGGGAGAGAGGCCGTTGGAGAGGGCAAAATTCTTCGAGGCGGTGATCAGATTGTTCGCCGTGACGGACACCTGACCCTTGGCCTTCACCCGCAGCTGGACCATCTCGTCTGCGGGACTCTGAGGGATGTCAACGTCCTGGATGATGTGACGAATAGCGAAGATCACGGCTTTGATCTGATTGAGGACGAGATGTGGTTCGTCCGATCGGGCGACCCGCAGGAGTTCGTCGATCGAGATCTGGAACCTCGTCACGTAGACATCCTTGATGAGGCCGTCGGGGCGGAGGAATTCATTGCCTTTGGCATGAGCACCCGCATCGGGCAACGGGCCAGGCAGGCCCATGGAGGGCGTTTTCAGCTGGCGGAGCTGGGTCCTCGTCTTCGCGTAGCGGTCCTTCCATTCCTGCACTTCCTCCTCGAGTCGTCGCACGTCGGTGGAGAGCTGGTCCTCGCGTTCCCAGTTCGACTGACTTTGCTCCGAGAGCATCTTCATCTCCTGTAAGAAGTTGGAGGCTTCCCTTCGAACCTCTTCCGTTATTTTCTGTTGCTCGAGGAGCTCATTCTGCAAGCTGTGGTGTTGGCTCTCAAGCTCGCCGAACCGGGTTTGCCACTCATCGTCTCCTGCGCCGCGCTGGGAGGACTCCTCGATCTGCGCCCGAAGATCTTCTTCCATGGTTTTGTGCTCTGCTCGGACTCTGTCCAACTCCAGTTGAAGCGAGCTATTCAGATCTTCTGCCTGGAGGATTTTGTGCTCTAAATCCTGTTTCGTATCTTCCCAGTCCTGACGTTCGGAGAGGCTGACCTATAGCGTGTTGTTAGTGGGAAGGAGGAACGCTCTCGAATTGTGGAGAGAAAAATATATTAAAAAAAAGGTCAAGTTTGCATACCTGAGACTTGTCCTGTTCGTCCTGCATCCTGGCCAGCTCCTCATCTTTCGACTTGACTAATTCCTCGAGCCTTTCAACCTTGTCCTGCAAGACCGAAACCTGTGATTGAGTCTCTGCCAATAAACTCCGTCCGCCATCGCCGAGGGTGGTGGTGGTGCCGCGTCTGCTCTGCAGCACGCCATCCAGAGCGAAGGCATCGCTTCGTGCATCATACTCATCCTCTGTCACCGCTCCATCGTCATCGTCTTCGACCAATGTACTCTTATTAGGGACAATCATATTGCTCTGGAAAGTCTTGGGCAAGGGTCCGGTGTCACCATTCATCCCCGGGGGCGGACCGCCCAGGGAGCCCTGTCGAGGCGGGAAGGGACTGCCCATGGGGCTTTGAGGAGAGTTTCCGGACGGATAACCTCTGCCCATTGGGCTTGGGGGTGGACCGCGAGATTGGGAGCGGCGGGCGCTAGGAGGGCCATTAGGTCCATAGCCATGGGAGCCCGGGCGCGGACCATAGCCATTGGGAGGGCCGCCACGGGAGGCGGTGCTGCGGGCGCTGGGCGCTGGACTGGGCCTGCGCGGCATATCGCGCGCGGCGAAATGAGGGAACCGGCGTTCCAGCTCACAAAAGACATCAGTAGCCAGATCCCGGAAACGTTGATGCTGGAGTGAGGCGAGCTTCTGCCGGGCCTGATTGCGCTTCTCGTGAAACTCCTTGCGCGGCGGGAGGAAGGAGGGGACCTCTGGTCGCGGAGGCCCCGGGCGGCCAGGTGACGGCGGGATGGACTGCTGCCGTCGCAGGAGCTCGTCGTACACGTCGGTACTCAGCTCGTGGAACTGGGTAGGCGATAGGCGCAGCAGCTTGTCCCTTGCCTTGTTTGGCTTCGACCTGTCCTCCCGGTATGGATTCTGGAGAAAGCGTTTCAGAACACGATAGTGTTGCGAGAGAATCTCCTCGATCTGCCGATTCACTCTCCCATTCTGCGGCGGCTGCTGCTTTCCCCCCAAGGTTCCATCGCTCGAGCGACCCCTGATCGAATTCGGAGGCGATGGGTTGTCCGCATCCGCGGGAGGCCGGGGAGACACCGCGGGCTCGGAGGGTACGGTCGTGGGCGTCGGGGGCACCGGTGACTCGCCTGACACTGGGGGAGTGGCCAGATTACCGACAGTCGAGAAGGTAGGCGAGAAGGGCGGCTCTGCTTTGGCTCCAGCAGTGACTACTGCCTGGTACTGGTTGATTCCCGACCAGTCGCTGCCGTCGACGGAGACCGGCGACATGGTCCCCGACCGGCCATTCATGGGCAGTTATTATTTTTTTTTTTTTCGTGAGGTATAAGATCAACGAGTCGCGATGGTGCCAATGGTCGTCGACATGCGTTTTAATCGTAACCGAGCGTACGGTAGGCAGGCAGATAGGCAGCAAGGTCAGGTACCGGGGACAATCACAGGCGTGAGGGCAATCAGTAAGCGGCAGCGGGCGAGGACTATAGGCAGCCAAGGCACAGAGACAGTCAAACCAAGGATCGAAAAAGGAGAGGCAGTTAAAGGAAACGATCCATAAAAAAATAAATCAGGTCGGCAGAGAAAGGTAAAAGGGAAAAAAAACGATAGACAAAAGCACAGACAGGCGCGGTTGAAGCGTGGTCTGGACTAAGGTTAGGTTAGGCTTGGTCGGCCGTGTAAGAAGTGAGGCCGCGTTGTGTGGAGGGAGGGAAAGACAGAGAGGAGAAGAAAAGGAGGAAAAGAAAAGTAGGGATAGAGAGAGGATTTCTCTGTCGAGAATGGATGATAAAAGAAAGAGAGGAAGCGTGTGTAGAGAGCGAGTTGCGATGATTATTTTCCTTCGAACCCACCAGCGTCTAAAAAGAAGCAACCGCCAACGGATCCGCAGCATTTCGTTTCGCCCCTGATTGATCTTGTCCAGCCCTTCCGAAGTTCCGGCCCCTTTCAGTTTTCCAAACAGCCTACGAAGCAGATAGAATGGCAGAGGATTGGATTGATGATGATTTGATGCTATTTACTATAGAGCTATGCGGACAATAATACAGTGGACTGTGTAACGAATGAATGCCCAGACTACAGACGTGGTGGATATGCGATCTGATTACGCAACACAGGAGATCATTTCCAATAAGATCGGAGAGCAGATATGGGATGGATGGTGCCATATGGAGTGAGTATATAGACTGCATAGTTATAATGAATCCGATGGAAGCAGGCGGTGGTTTCTAAAGAGAGCAAGTCATAGTTACTCCATAGTAAGAATAATAATAACAGAAGCTTGGAAAAACCCAAGAGCCCAGGTCATGTGGGGGCTATTCCTAGAATGGTAGGCGCATCAACCGACCTCACGTTGACCTCAACCCTCTCGACTCTGACGGACGGTGGACTGCTCTCATCTCAGACACTCCCTCATTCCAGGGAGAATGAGCGTCAGTCAGATGCTAATGAATACCTCAAGGACCAAGACATCAGCCAGTGGTGTATGGGTGGTTTTCTCTGTGGCTTCCAAGAGTGATTCAGATTCAAAGCCCGGTTCAAAGCCTGTCTGATCTTTCAGTCGAAAAAAAAAAGGACAGTAAGTACATACACTCCAACACATGTTCCACCTTTGCTCCCATCTAGGAAAATCTCATCGGTTATCTAGGGTGTACAACCCGGAATCCACCGCCCTCGTCATACCCCAGGACCGGATATGGACATAACTGGGGAAGATCCCACATCCCCAGAAGAAGAAAAACCCCCCCCCGTTGAAAGAAGATGGTGGAGCTTATTCTGCCGGTCAAGGTTGTCGATGCTTAGATGCTAGATGCCGGTGGTGGAGATGTCTCACTTGGTATCCATCCCCGCCAACATGTCTTGCGGTTTGCAGATCTGTGGGGTCAACACCATAGCAGACTTCTGGTGTTGTGCACTTCGAACCTCGATGTATGATCCTTGCTGACCATTCAGCTTCCCGCCAAGAGCGCAGTGGTCGATGCCTCAGACAACAGGGGCTCCCGAACCCCTCGCATTCAACCCTGGATACAGCTCTAGTTTTCTGGCTACAGCGATGGTCTTGGACTGGACATGAAAAGGATGCTTGATCATGCTCTGATCATGCTAGAGACTACATTTTCTAGTAAGTCTAGCGGAGCAGCGGTACAATTCTCTTATACCGACAGTCTCCTATGTCTGTCAAGCTCTATGACATTACTTTCTATCAGGCCCCTGAGAACTAGCGTTGTCATCGCGTTGTCTTTGGTCTTTGGAGATGGTACGCCCTCACAGAAGCCTGTAGACAGTCTGTAGACATTCTGTAGACAGCATCAAATACTACTACACCAACACGATTACTAGTACACGCGCGGGCGGAGTGTAACATAACTTTTGAACCAGGCTGTGGCATGGATATAGAGCATGAGTATTATCCTGTCTTTCTTTATAATATCTCTTCCTACTTTTTGCCCTCTTCTACTATATAAACACCTCAAGTTGAAACAGGAAGTAGACCATAGGCTGTTAGTTGATTTCTTCAGATCTGTATCTATCTATATACGGCCCTCATGGCGTCTACTCTTAATATCAACATAACCAAGGGACTAGCATATGCAATAAATATTTCTATCATAGATACTGCAGATATATTAGAATAGGATAGGATCTTATATAGATCAGCAGATAACACTACCAATGATAAATATATATTAAATAATAAACATCTATTCTATCTACTAGCCTACAACTACAGTATACAACTACAGTATGCTTCAAACCATAGACCATGCAATTCATCATGATTAAACATATAATATCAACCACCACTCATGCAGTGATGTGTAAGCAGTTACAACTCTAGTAATGCAGAGAGGCCATAAGCCATGCGTAGGGGAATATATACACTCAACTCCATATCCACAGCGGGACTTGATTCGTTTCGCTTTTTTTTTCTTCTTCCAGCCACTTCGTTTCCTTTCCCACCCTTTTTTCTTTTTACTTTCTTCTTCTTCTTCTTCTTTCATATCCTTGTTCAAAATGAAGACACCCTTTATTTCGAAGAAGTCATGCTCAACCCCTTGGTAGCCGCGACGGCAGCAGAGACCGGAGTCGCCGACCGTGTCGGGGCCTGGCTGCGGTTATGTGCCATGTGTGCCTTGACGAGGTGGCCGGCAGCAAGGGCAGCGCATAGGCTCAGTTCACCCGCGAGCACCGCCGCCGCGACAATGCGCGCCAGCTGACGGGCGTTGTCGCCGGGGTTGGTCGGGTGCGAGCCCCGGACCCCGAGAAGGTCCAGCATCGCCGATTGCCCTTCAAGGATTGTGCCACCGCCAATGGTACCGACCTCAATTGAAGGCATCGAGACAGCAATCTGGAGGTCACCGTTGAGACTAGATAGGTCAGTATATAGTAACTTGAAGAAAAACAGGGGAGAAAGAAAGAGAGAGAGAGAGAGAGAGAGAGGGCATACTTCTTCATCGTGGTGATGCAGTTGCTACTTTCGACGTTCTGAGCCGGGTCCTGACCAGTGGCAATGAAGATGGCCGTCACGATGTTGGAGGCGTGCGCATTGAAGCCACCCATGCTTCCTGCCATGGCACTGCCAATCAGGTTCTTGGCGGTATTCAGCTCGACCAGGGCGGGAACGTCGCTCTTGAGGACGCTCTTGACAACCTCGGCGGGAATGACAGCCTCGGCGACCACGGACTTGCCACGGCCATCGACCCAGTTGATGGCAGTCGCCTTCTTGTCGGCGCAGTAATTACCGGAGAGAGAGATGATGTTCATGTCGTCGAAGCCACATTCCGTAGACATGACGTGCAGGGCCTTCTCTGCGCCCTTGGAGATCATGTTCATGCCCATGGCGTCGCCGGTGGTGGTCTTGAAGCGGATATACAGGTAGGTGCCCGCCAGGGCGGTCTTCAGGAACTGTAGACGGGCGAACCGACTGGTGGAGTTGAAGGCGGCCTTCATGATGTTCTGGCCTTCCTCGGAATCAACCCACACCTTGGCAGCCGCCGCCCGGGACAGGGTCGGGAAGCTGACACATGGGCCACGGGTCATGCCGTCGCCGGTCAGGACAGTTACAGCACCGCCACCGGCGTTAATCGCCTTGGCGCCTCGACTGGCGCTGGCCACTAGGACACCCTCCGTGGTGGCCATGGGGATGAAATAGTTCCGACCATCGATGACCATGGGACCGGCGACTCCCAGAGGCAGGGGCAGATATCCAATGACGTTTTCACAGCAAGCGCCGTGAACCAGACCGTAGTTGTAGTCCTTGTACGGAAGCTTCGATGTCTCCAGAGAACAGGTGATGGGGTAGGTGGAAGGGGTTCTGGACACCACGGCGCGGCGAATCTTGACCGCTCGGGTGAAGGCTTCGACCCGGGTCATGGACTCAACCTCCATAGTCTTCTCCAGGGCATATCCGGGGATCTTGCCGCGCAGCGACAGGTCGATCAATTCTTCATCGGTCAAGGTGGGAGCACGCTTCTCCTTCAAGATCGCCTCGCACTCCTCGAGAGTTCTAGTCGAGGGTCCATCGGGGTCCAATGCCATCTTGGGAACGGTGGGCTTTGTAGGCGCAGGGGTGACTTCCTGGGGAGCGGCGGCGGCGGTTTCGGGTTCCTTGATACTCCAGCGCGCGGCGTTGAAGAGGTAACCGTTCAAGATGATGCTGAGAGTGAGCGCGGCGATGATCCACTTGCTGATGATCGGGTCCTCGACGCTCTTGAGCAGGCTCTCGAGAACCCTGCCGCCCACGGCGTCCAGAAGCTGATCGGTATACTCGATCTCGTAGGAACCACCGGCCTCGAGTCCCGAGTAATGAACAGAGGGGTACTCCAGTTTGTAGTTGATCGGCGGGATGACGGTGACGAGGGTTTCCTGCTTTTGACTCTTGGCCATCACGTAGATGGAATCAAGGCCATTCTCGGCGACCTTGAAGGGATCGATCGGCGCAGGCGCGAGGATGTTGGAGATGCGAGACACCAGAGGAAGGCCAGCGCTGGTGGTGGTTGACTCTCGGAAGGGGATCGCACTCAGGTTGACCAGGTTCACCAGGACAAATCCGCTGACCATGAGGATCTTGAAACTACGCACGCTGCTAGATTTGATCTTGCGTCCGAAGATGCTGGGGTCGCTATCCGCGTTGGAACCCAGTCGAGGCCAGTCATTGCTGGACGCGACATCCTCCGCAACGCGTTGGGTGATGCCGTCTTCCTCCAGCGCCTTACGGAGGGCGACGTGGCGGCGGATACGGGTGATCTCAAGCTTGATGCAAAGGATGGTGGTGTAGAAGGTGAAGAGCATGAGGCAGTCGAAGAACAAGATCCACGCGGCAAGGAAGCAGAATTGCCGCAGCCCACCTTGCACACCCGAAGCGGCACCTGCGACCAGGATGGCAATCTCAATACAGTAGTCCCTGGCGATCTGGAAGCCCTGCTCTTTGATGGCATATTGGATGGAGTCTTGGATGGACCGGGGCGAAGCCAGGGCGGCGGCGGCGGCAGCGGGGGAGCTATTGGGACCGCGGACACCTTGTCTTTGGGTCTCGGTGAACGCGTTCAGAACGGCCTTGGTGAGAATGATGGACTTTTCGAAGCCAACGGTCACAACCAGGAACGGGAGACCTTCCGAAAGGAGGAGTAGGTTGATCGGAACGCCGAGTTTGGTGGTGACTAGCAAGGCGAACAAAAAGGCAAAGATACCGGAGAACAAGACGGTGGTAGCCAGCCAAAAGTTGGAACCCAGGCGCTTCATGGAGAAGAACAGGGAGATGAAAGTCAGGTACATGGAGAGATATCCCAGAGTCATGATGACAATGTCGATGGTTTCGGCGTGCTAACATCGGTTTAACTCAGGACACGAAGATACAGACGGAGGAGGGGGGGGGGGGAATAGAAAATACCTTGATTAAATCCACAAAGGAGCTCCAGGCGTCAGTGATCCAGAGCTTCACAGCCCGGCGAGAACCATATGTTGATCCGCGAGCGGCCTTCATGATCCATTTCTTTTGCTCAACGGCGTCCTCGTCCGCGGAGGGATCGGGGATCTCCTGAACGCCCTTCAGCAAGTCGACCACCTGTTCGAACGGGACAACGAAAGCGAGCGAGGAGTCGTGCGAGAAGGGAGACAAGAGATTCGGGGTGTGAGGAACCGCTTGAATGGAGGCATTGGAAAGACCGGGGATCTCTTCACCCAGTGGAGCGGTAGAGCCAGAGTTGGAGGTTGAGTCGGGGAAAACAAAGGTTGTCAGAGCGAATCTTTGGGCGGTCTAAATCATAAGATATCCGGATTAGTTTTTTTTCTTCTCCATCTCGAATGAGAACAGGGACAAAACTCACCTCGGTCTCTTGCATAACTGGAATATCCTCCACCTGCCATTTCCAGGCTGTCTGTTCTCCAAGGCGGAGGTTTCTGCCGCGCTGGAGAAGAGCGTCGATATCCACCCTGCCCTGTCCATTGCGCGGGCTTTTCGTCGCATCAAACAGGCTTCCCTCCAACAATCCGACATAAGTGGTACTGGCGAGAAGCGCAATGACGACGATGGTGTGAATGGGGTGTAGACACGCGCGTCGGGAAATCGACTGCAGGGCACCGGTAACATAACGCTTTAACCAGCCGGGCTCAGCATCCTTCTCCGAGTCAGCAGGCTGCGACTGCCTGTTTATCAGCCGGGTCGCCATCTTGAGGCTCGGGGAGGCGGTGTAGGACGCGTCAAGCAGGTTTTAGAAAAGAAGAAAAAAAAAAAAAGGGGGGGGGGGGAGATAAAGGAATTGAACAGATCGAGAAGGAGCGCAAACAGCCCGAAGGCTCGAGGTTTATAGCAGATCACGTCCCGGAGAAGAGGGACACCGCGAACAACGAGTGTCTCTGTGGTGCAGCGGGTGAGGGAGGAGGAGGAGGAGGAGGAGGAGGAGGTTATGGTGGTGGTGGCTCCCGAACGAACGGAGAGAGAGCAAAAGATCCCGACGCTGGGAAAGAAATGGGCGCAGACAGTGGGTCTAGAATCGATATGCAACAATGCAACTCCGGTTAGTCTTGGCTCTTTTTTCCCGAGTTTCCCCCCTTGCACGCGGCGATCACGACCAGTGAAGAAGAGATTCGGTGAGCAGCCAGCGGCGTAGTACATACCTTAGTAGACCAGTGGCTTTGATATTGTCTGATATCCAGCTCACCGTCTTCAGAGTCCCGGGCAGGCGAGCCAATTCCAAGGCGACGCCTCGCAATCGCAAAAATAGACCGCTGGGGGGATTTCCTCCTCTCGAGGGTGGAATCAATTAGGTAAGCGACGGTTTCGCTGGAAACAAGCCACGGGGTCGTAAGTAGTACAGAGTAGTAGACAAGTCGAGATACCCGGCTACTTTGGCACCAGGAACACACGAGGTTGAGCTCGAGTGTCGAAGAGGTTGACAGAGATCAAAAGGGGGCAAAAGGCAAACAGAACGGAGGAGATCTTCTCCGTTCTTAAAGGAGGGTAAAAAGGATTTTGAATCTGCCAAAAGTTGGCGGCGAGTCTAAACCTTAAGTGGAATTACCGTATGGTACAGTACAATACAGCATGGTACAGGTACTTCACTAGTTACCTAGGTACCTACAGGTAGGAGATAACTACCTAGTAGATTCCTACCTAAGAACAGGTAACATCACCTACAGTATCTACCAGTAGTTACTGTTCAAGTGGCATGGATGTTCTCTTATCTAATGATATACCTTATCATCTGATCTGGCATCCTATAAGAGGTCTCATTCTCCAGGCCCTTGCTGCATTGTACTACTGGCGACAGTAGTTATAGATCTACTAGTTAACTTAGTAGTTATGTAGTAACTAGTTAACTAGTTTCTATGTAGCACAGGACTTTACCCAGTAACACTAATTACCTCATACTGTTACGCAGCGGGTACTTCTAGTATGGAGAGGTCCTCTCTACTCGTACTAAGTGCCAACGTTGGATCTGCAACTAACGAGTAAATAATTTGCATTATTGTTATTCTGCTGCCTACATCATAGACGCCTCATTATAATATTATTATAATATTAAGATGGCATATGTTCTGCAGCATATTTAAACAACCTACTAGGTAGTAGGTACTTATAGTACTTATTATCTCTGTTTACTACCTCTACTACCTAAGTCGTAGGACAGACCTCACCGACCGTTTCAAAACCTCATCAAGATCTGTCCTAGAGAGTGGGGTAGATTACGCTATCCCATCTCTGCCGAAGAATAAGAAGACTGGATATGTTTCGTAAACAGAAAAAAGAGAGGACGGAAGAAAAAAAAAATAATTCGAGCTCTGTATCTGATTATCTCCATTTCATAGTCTCTCAAATATAACACATACCTAGGTACTACATTACTGCTGATGATGAACAATAATAATAGGTCCTCTTCATATTGTCTAGGGACTCCGTACGTGAACAATAGCAAGCTCAATAGTCGAAGAACCCACTGTGGGTTTGCGGCGAATAAACGAGCACTCGCAGTGGGCCGCCCTCTTATCAATCAGAAAAAATACCCATCGGTACCGGTGGCAGAGACAGGACGGACAAAGTAAGGAGGGAACACCCACGGTATTATTAAGTAATAAGTCGTCACTAGTACGGAGGCATGGTTACTACCAGGTAACCCCTCTGTGGATAGAGATTTAATCAGATCCGGCATCGGAGGAACCCTGAAGATTGATCTTGGCAGATTAGGAATGGAATTTATGTAGTAGAGGAGTGGATAGTACTTACATAGTACTTATGTACTTCATACTTACTAGTTAGTTAGTTAGTTAACTAACTACTAGGTAAGTACATGTAGTAGTAGAGTAGTAGTAGTAGTAGGAGAGTAGTAGTAGTGATATCAGAGGTAACTGACTAGATTGTACTCCGTAGATAAAGCTTGTCTAGAGCCATGTGGCAAGCTATATTTATTATCTCGACGCGCCCAGGACTCAAGAAAATCCATCACACGGCCAATCGGTCGCTTTCCTCGCCCGTTTCCAGACGACTCTGCAACATTGTATGATGAGTCGCCTTTAAGCGCTGACTCGGTCGAGGAATAAACGCCAGAGCCATTCCGAGACTCGGCAATTGGGCAGTCGCTGTAGTGCGAATCATCCGCCTCATCATATCTGTGTTTGAAGCGCCCTGCAGGATCTCAAGTCGATAGGCCGTGATCGAATCTCATTGTCGGTGTTTGTGGCTTGATCCTATTGTTGCTATATTTTGGCTGGCTGGCTGGCCTGCTTGTTTCGTCTAAAAAAACCCTCGAGTGCCCTGCTTTGTGAAGCAATGTCGGCAATTCAATCAAAGGACCCTTTGTGGCTCCTCTCTTATTGTTGTATTGTTCGACCCGCCGGCTGGTCTTTATTCAATAACCACTGAATGGGAGAATTCCATTATGGCAGACTGAATCCTTTCATTCATTCAGGGTCTGTGGGGGCAACATCGTCAATAGCGCCCTGTCAATCGTGAATATAATGCCTGGATCTCTCTGTCTGTGAATTTCTCCTCCTTTCCGAGGCCCTGTTCAGTTCATCTTCTAGGATTTTTTTTTCAACATATCAATATTCGCATACGACCCGCTGGCCGTGTCTTGGAAAAGTTTTACCATAAAAAAAAATCATATACTCGGAAAAGAACGCGCTCTTCGCCATGAACTTACCGGTCATCATCTTGACCTTTCTGACGGCCGCCTACGCCCACTCGTGGATCGAACAGATTCACGTCATTGCGCCAAACGGTACGTTTGTCGGCGCGCCCGGATACGCCCGTGGCAATGTGCTCCGAACGGCACCTGGATTCAGCGACCCGGAGATGACCTTTCTCATTCCACCTGATACACAGGCCAACAACACCATGATCGTGGCGACACAGCAGATGTGCATGAGCACGCAGCGCACCCACAACCAGACGGCAGGCAGTCCCCGGCTGCAGGCGAGCGTTGGCGCGGCGATCGCCCTGCGGTACCAGGAGAACGGACATGTCACCCTGCCATGGAACCAGCCCGGCAAGCCTCCCAACCGGGGGACGGGTTATGTGTACGGCACCCAGGAGCCGCGCGTGAACGAGACCTTCCTCTCGATCCATAAAGTGTGGAACCAGAACGGCACGGGCGGCGACGGCCGCGGGGTGCTCCTGTCTGTGCAGAACTTCGACGATGGGCGCTGCTACCAGATCAACACGGGCAACATCTCCGAACACCGCCAGGTCGAATACCCGCACGTCGCCAACACGCTGATGGGGGCCGACCTGTGGTGCCAGCAGGACCTGAAGCTTCCCTCGGACGCAGAGACAGACAAACCTTACACGTTGTACTGGGTCTGGGACTGGCCCACCGCGCCAGGCGTTGACCCTGACCTGCCGGACGGGAAAATCGAAATCTACACGACCTGCATGGACATCGACCTGGTCGACAGCAATTCGACGGCATCGGAATCAACAACTGAAGGGCACACCGCCGCGGACTATGTTGCGGACCAGTCGCTGGACTCGGCTGCCATTCCGTCCGAATTCGCCGAACTGTCCGAGGATGCTTCTGAAGCAGATATCTCGACGCCATCTGCAACCTCCGCTCCCAGTCAGACCGCCACCACCGCCTCGTCGACAAAGCTCACTACTTTTGTGACACTCACCAAGACTGTGGAGGGCACAGGTTGTCAACCAGCACCTACTTCGTAACTCTCTCTCTTTCTATGTATTTCTCTCTCTTTTGTGACTTAGAATATGTCGAGTGAGCTGGCTCCCGATCGAACAAACAATGGCGTTCTCTGTATTTCCGTTCATTGATTAGACGTAGCTGCAGACCATGCCTTGTCTCGCAATATCAGCTAGCGAATTCACCTCCTTGCTGTAGCACCTACTACTGCGTTGTCCCTTACTGAGAATCTCACCGTAGTAGCCATCTCACCATCTCAGTTGCACTCCAGCATACCAAGTCGAAACACAGAGCCCCCCCCCGTAGATCGATCAAGCTGCCAGCGCGTCGTACGGCGTCTCTGTGCAACCTGGCTTGCTCTGAGATGC
Source organism: Penicilliopsis zonata CBS 506.65 (assembly GCF_001890105.1). Classification (NCBI taxonomy): domain Eukaryota; kingdom Fungi; phylum Ascomycota; class Eurotiomycetes; order Eurotiales; family Aspergillaceae; genus Penicilliopsis; species Penicilliopsis zonata. The sequence goes on from NW_019208916.1 coordinate 458,061, forward strand.
TGTGCAGTTGCTCTTGCAGTTGCTCTTGCAGCCAATCGCGCCTTGAAACCACCTGAAACGCGCTAAACCTCAGGCGGCTACTCACGTGACCCCCTCCCTCTCCCAAGCGCCGACCGTCAAAAGAAGCTCGAGGCTGACCGGCGGCAGGGAAAAAAGACAGCCCCCCGTTCATTTCCCCCCCCCTCCTCCTCCTCCTCCTCCTCCTACTCGTCTTCTCCCCTGGCGACAGCGCGTGATTGTTCAATCTGTTGTCCAGGCCGACACGAGTGTTTGTTTGTTGTTTTATTACTGTTGCTGCTGCTGAAGAAGAAGACTGCTGGAGCAGGCACTCGGGCGTCCCCCACACTGACTTTACTGTACTGTACGCTGCGCCTCGCTGATCCTTAACAACTTCAGCCAGAACCCTCCAGGTAAGCTAATCTCCGACTGCTGCGAACTGGCCTTCCTTCTGCTGCTGGATCCAGCAAGCGTGTGCCCGCCTGTTCCCTCCTCCATATTCCTGCTGCTGCTGCTGCTGCTGCTGCCGCTGCCCCCCCATTGATTCTTTCTCTGTGGTTCTTCGTGACAGCGTCTAAGCGCTCACCGTGTACTGATTCGATCGTTTGGCTTTTTTCAGCTGCTATAATTAGAACGTCGCATTTTGCCCTCGACTCGAAGAACAAACGCTGGTTGAACGTCTCCGGAGCGACACTTTTTATTATTATTATTATTATTTTAACACTCGGACTCATTTACTTTCTTCCTTTTTATTTTTATTCTTTTTTATTTCTTCTTTGGAAAGAGAATTTGAGATTCTTGGTCTGGTTCTGTCGGAGAGGGTCGAACAACTCCCTGCAGTATAATTCGACGGTCAACGCTTCAGGTCGGGCGGAGATTACTGTGACGGTCGCTAGACAGGATCATTGTACGAGGGTTAGCGGATTGTCTCCTACGTTCGTCGAAGCGGTGTCACGACTCAAGTGTGAGTGATGTATGTTATGGCACCTGGTGTTTTCCCCCAAGTTCTACCGAATAACCAGCCTCCCCACGCTCCAGAACGAGACGTCGACACGAAAACGAGACACCACTTGCGCGTTTCGAGGTTGAAGAGTGCGATGCAATTCTAGAAAACCATCATTGTGATTGATCAGAGTCTTTTCTTTTTGTTTCTTGGTATCGAGAGTCAGCTATCTCTTTCGTGGGATAAGAATCGATCATGCCGTCAACATCGTCTTCTCCGCTACAGCACGGTGCGTCTGCGAGTGTCGCAGCGCTGCCTCCGATCGTAACAGATGGGATCGGCAAACGGACCACATCCCAGCTGGCGTCGACGCTGGCAAGAGATCGCCTGTCTACCTACTCGAATACCTCCTTTGCCTCTCAGAACCGGTCCCGTCCCGGATCGCATGTCTTCCCGATCTTCCATTCTAGCCTGCCGTATACGCTGGTTCGAGATTTCGCATACCCAGTCACTCACCCCCTCCACTATGGCCCCCCTCCGAATCGCGCCTCGACCCTTTCGTCGCCAGCGAGCGAACAGCAGCGCCGTCTGTCTGATCCGCCCGGCACATGGGACGGCTGGCGGGGCCACTGGTCGGCCGGACCGTGGGCTGCTGAAAGCGGCCAGGGCCACCAGCATTTACCGGCCATGTCCTTTGGCGATGGTCCGCCCTACAGCGAGGATGAAGACCTGCACAGCCCCGTGGTAACCATGTCTCGGCACCGGAAATACAAATCCACGGGAATCGATATGATGCTGAACGGCCAGGGTGCCGCCCGAAGCTCGAACCAGGGCTACCAATACCGCAGCTCGGTCTATTTCACCCAGGATGCGGATCGCGGCACTTTGGTCAGCACGAATGCCGACGGCAGCGAGACCTATTACGTGGACGATGACGATGCGGCAGACGATGGGCCCGGCGGAGAGTATGTGACGTATCCCGCCAGTGAGAGCCGATATTCGCAGATCGACCAAGACCCCTCCTACTCTGCCTACGACGGCCCGCCCAGCCATGGACATGAGGCCGGCTTCGAGTCCGAGGAGGAGGAAGAGGAGGAGGAGGAGGAAGCGCGGGGGGAGGCGGGGGGTGGTCGATATTCGCGCGACTACCAGTTTGCCGTGGGCTGTCCCGACGAGGAGATGCATGGCAAGGCGGTTGCCCTCTTCGACTTCACGCGGGAGCACGAGAACGAGCTGCCGTTGACGGAGGGACAAGTCATCCTCGTCTCCTACCGCCACGGGCAAGGCTGGCTGGTCGCGGAAGATCCCAAGACCGGGGAGAGCGGGCTGGTCCCCGAGGAGTTTGTGCGGCTGCTGCGCGACATCGAGGGCGGTCTGACCTCGCTCAACGATGACACCTCGTCGGACATGCTGGGAACAAACACATACCTCAGCCCAGACTCGACGGATTCCGACCAAGCGCTCACCCCGACGCAGAGCGACCGGCTCCCCATGATGGACAGCTACTCGGTTCCTGCTGGCCAGGAGCACGCCGAGCACGATCGGCCCGTGGTGATCGCCTCCCTCAACGGGGACTCGGATGCCGCTGCGTCGGCGTTCCTGCATGCCGACGAGACCGGCGCGCACCCCCAGAACCATCCAAAGAATCCAAATTGAGGCAGAACCCAAACGTATCAAGTGTCCTCCCAATAGCTGGATATCAACTCCACATCAAGAGGGCCCTTAATCGCGGTTTTTTTTCCCCTCCCTCTGTCAAGTGGATGGAAGAGATGACAGACCACATCCATCGGAAGAATGTGGTCATGATGTCCCGCCACGATGCCCCATGATCTGGTTGTCTTTCCCAGAATGACCCCCAGGTATGCGACACTTCTTACTTTCCGTTGGACAATTTTCTCTCTCCTGCTAACACGCGCGGCAAGGAATAGCCCCGAGTATGAATCTCCTTGTTGTAAATATATGTGATTTATGTCTTGCCTGTATCCTTTTTTGCCCTGCTTTCTCACATCCATTGGCCATTTTGTCATTCTTGGGCTTCAGCGCGGCGCGATGCTGAAAAAGATATATGATTATTTTTTGATCCATCTATTTTATTTCCCTCATCTGTTTCTTCTCTTCTTCTTCTTCTTCTTCTGTTCAGAATCATCTGTCAGTGTTGGACTCTCTATCTGCATGGGTTGGCTTGGTTAGATGTCTTTTAGAGCATAACTAACTGATTGGGATACAACTTCACAAGACATCACTACTACTACCACTACTTCTACTACTACTACTACTACTACTACTACTACTACTACTACTACTACTATTACTACTCTGTGGTATGTAACTAACCCTATGCACTAGAGCAGTAATCGAAGGATCGGGGGAACCGATTATGTGCTCGATGCTAAAATGACACAAGGTCTTCATGCTCTGGCTATCTTGACGATGCAAGCGAGAGCCGACTTGGGGGGCTGATATATGATCAGCTCATCCAACCAGGGTCTTTACTCGGCTATGACAATTTGGCAGGTAAAGAGCTCTAGCACCCTATCTCGTCAAAGCTTGGAAGAATTGCTACAATGCTTTCCTCTGTCTTGTATGTAGTACTTCTTTTTTGCCCCTTGTCATCCTCTTCGCTTCTCCGTGATTGGCCCCCCATCGCGCAAAATCACGACAACCGCCTCGATAAGCACGCGAAACACAACCTGACGGTAAGTGAGCAGGTCTGGTTCTGTTACTTGGGCCTTGCTTACAGTTATGTCTCCAGTAGCCACGCGTTTAGAGCACACCATGTGGCTTACTCGTGGATCTCAGTGAGGGTCTCCTTGGACGGCATCTTTCCCCTAGCGTTGACTTGGTCTCTGGGGATGTCACTCCGTATTGCCGGGGAGGGATCTAATGGTCGAGGATTGATGGGGCATAAATCTATAAAGTCTTCTGTCAGGCTGGCAGGATACCTGGTTCATTTTTGGTACTGCAGGTCGGGTCGATCAAGTTTGCTGCTCCTCTAATCTCTCTGTCAATCTGTCAAAGGTAAAATGGTTGCAGCAGAGTCTTATGAGGGCCCTGAGAAGCTCAGAGGCAATGAGGAGTCGGTAGCTGTCTCTATCGATGAAGCGACTGTGGCGGACTGGACGGAGGAGGAGGAGAACCGAGTCAGACGGAAGTGAGTCGAGTCATTCTTCCTAGAGCAACCCAGGAAAACCAACCCAGGGAAACCAACAACTGACTTGTTTCTAGGATCGATTTCATCCTCCTCCCAATCCTCGGCCTTGCTTTCTTCGCCCTGCAAATGGACCGGGGCAATATCTCGAATGCCCTGACCTCGACCATCACCGAAGACCTGGGCGTTACCACGGATCAGATCAACAATGGCAACAGCTTGCTTTCGATGGGCATCGTGCTCTTGGAGATTCCTTCCAATCTTTTGCTTCAGAAGGTTGTATTCCATGATTCATATTCTTTCGTGATATAGAGGGACTGACGGGTACAGATCGGTGCTCGGAATTGGCTTACCTTCCAAATCATCGCTTGGGGCCTGGTCGCTACGCTGCAGAACTTCATCACCAACTACGCCAGTTACATTGTCACACGTCTGCTCCTTGGCTTTCTCGAAGCCGGCTTCATCCCGGGTATGGCGCTTCCCTCGTTGTCGAGTCTCATACATGTACACCATCACTGACTGGTAGAAGGCGCCCTCTATACCATGTCGACCTGGTACAAAAAGTCGGAGACGAGTCTGCGCGTGTCCATCTTCTTCCTTGGAAACCTCCTGGCCTCTGCGACTGTCTCGCTCATCGGCGCTGGGATTCTCTCCATGTCGGGCCGATACGGGGTTTCTGGCTGGCGCTGGCTATTTATCAGTGAGCCACCTTTCTTTCTTTTTCATTTATTCTTCTTTTTTACTTATAAACGACATGAACAGTTGAGGGCATCATCACCGTCGGTGTCGGCCTCATCTTCATGCTATTCCTCCCCCAGAGCGTCTCAAACAGCTCGCCTCTAATCAGTGGCGGCAAATGGAGCTATTTCTCCTCGCGCGAACATTACATCCTTGTCCGACGCACGCTGCTCGACGACCCGGCCAAATCCAAAGGTCAAGTCCGGATCTCGCGGCGCGACATCACGAGCACGCTAAGCAATCCGCGCATCCTCCTCCATGTCTTCATCACACTCGCATGCACTATCTCTGTCAGCGCCGTGCAGACTTACGCGCCGTCCATCGTCAAGAGCATAGGCTTTGGCGCTGTGCAGGCGAACGCCTTGGTCTCCGTCGGCAGCTACATCGCCGCCATCGTTGTGCTTGTCCTGGGTTGGATTTGGTACGCTCCAACAACCCGCATCCCTCAGTAGTTTTATAACTGGTATCTGACAAAAGCTTTTAACAGTGATAAAACTGGCCGCCGGGGCCCATCCGCCACTTTTGCAGCCCTGTGGTGTGTTATTGCCTATGTGTGCCTCCTTGAATCCGTCCATTTCTCCAAATGGAAACGGTATGCTGCTATTGTCGCCGCGACCGCCACCAATTCTACTGTCCAGTAAGTTCTTTTTCCATTACAGAGCTACGCCTTTCACAGGACATATATCATGACAGTACTGATGAATGCAGCATCATCAATGTCGGCTGGCTATCTGTCAACTGCCAGAGTCCCCAGGAACGCAGCATCAGCATGTGGTAAGTTCCATTCTACTTCCATTCCCTTGACTCTAAAGAAGCCTTTTGCTCATTTTTCCTCAGTATGGTCATCATGGCTGCCAATGCCGGTGGTATCGCAGGTGGACAGGTCTTCCGCACCAGCGATGCACCCCTGTACATCCACGCCTTCACGGCCATGCTTGCGCTCGCCTCCGCAGGTCTGGTGGCGGTCCTCGGCCAGATGGCCTGGTACTTCTCCAGCAATCGCCGGCTGGCTAAGAGTGGCAAGACCCATACAGTTACCACGCACTCCAACGGGGCTGAGATCACGGCCACATGGTGGTGGACATGGTGATCTAGAAGCTTTAATGACCCCTTAAGAAATAGATATCTAATACCACTCTTATGATATGCTTCAATTATACCTAAACTAGGGACTGTATTGTCTATCATTAACTACCTTGATGACTACTGATCCACATATTCAGCGAGTGAGAGACCCAAGTGACTCCAAGTGACTCCAAGTGAGAGTTATAGTTAATGATGATTGAGAGTTCTCTCTATTTAATCTCCTCTTTCTTTTTCTTTTCATCTTCCTCTCTCTCTCTTATCATCTTCCTCATCGATCCTCATAATACTCATATCAGTGCTTAGGAAGATCACATCAAGATGCTGTTCCTCACACAGATTCTCCTTGTCCTCCTGGCTATCACTGTCACTGCAACCAGCCAGAGCTACGACTACATAGTGGTCGGCGGGGGCACCAGCGGCCTTGTGCTGGCCAACAGGCTGTCCGAGGACCCTGGCGTCTCCGTGCTGGTAGTCGAGGCTGGCTCGTCGGTGCTCAACAATGTCAACGTGACGGATCCAAACCGCTACTCGATGGCATTCGACACGAAGCTGGACTGGGCGTATGAGTCGGTCAACCAGTCGTTCGGGGGGGGTCCGCAGGTTCTTCGTGCTGGACGGGCTCTAGGAGGCTCAAGTGCTATCAATGGTAAGATCCACCACAAAAGGAGCAGGGAACAAGTTGGAAATTGATACTGAGTGCTCAGGAATGGCGTATGTTCGCGCTCAAGACGTCCAGGTCGACGCGTGGGAGGCCATCGGCAACGACGGCTGGACCTGGGAGACGCTCTTCCCCTACTATCTCAAGAGCGAGAACTTCACCATCCCCGCCCAGACCCAAGTGGACGCCGGTGCAACCTTTGAGTCGGCCGAGCATGGGTTCCAGGGTCCCCTGCGAACTGCCTTCCCGCCGATGAACGCGACGGGCGAGCTCACCCCGCTGATCAACGAGACGCTGCACGCGCTGGGGATCCCCTGGAATCGAGACATCAACGGCGGCCGCATGCGTGGCTTCAGCATCTATCCCTGGACGCTCGATGGGGAGATCCGTCACGATGCCGCCCGGGCGTACTACTGGCCCTTTGCGAACCGAGCGAACCTGCACGTTCTGCTGGACACGCGAGTCAACAGGATTCTGTGGGCTCAACCATCGAACACCACCACCGATGAGCTCACGGCTTCAGGGGTTGAGATCAGTCTGGCAAACACCACCTCGCACATTGTGGCGAAGAAAGAGGTCATTCTGTCTGCGGGGGTTCTTCGGTCTCCGGCCCTCCTAGAGCTCTCTGGAGTGGGAAATCCAAGGTACTACTAATGCTCTTCTAAAAGAAGTGGGAAAAGATAACCAAGCAAACTAACTAACTGCCTACTTACTATAGGATTCTCGAGGCCTACGGTATCCCCGTCATGATCGACCTCCCCACCGTGGGCGAGAACCTCCAAGACCAGATGAACACCCTGATGACCGCGTCGGGCGAGAATATCGTCACCGGCGGCCGGACAGTGACCTTCGCCACAGCCCAAGACATCTTCGGCACGACCACTGCCTCCGTCGCTGCAGCCCTGTACGCCCAGCTGCCCGCATACGCCCACCAGATGGCCACCGCCAGCCACGACGCCATGCCCGCCGAAGCCCTCCTACGTCTCTTCCACGTACAGCATGACCTCATCTTCAAGCAGAACGTGCCCGTCGCCGAGATCATCTTCAAGCCGGCAGGCAGCGACACCACCACCATCAACGCAGGCTACTGGGGGCTTCTCCCCTACGCGCGTGGCAGCGTACACATTGCCTCGGCCTCGCCCGCGGCCAACCCATCCATCAACCCCAATTACGGCCTTCTCCCCTGGGACGTCCAGCTGCAGAATGCCATTGCGCGGTTCATCCGCTCCGTCTTCAACACGGATCCCTTACGCTCCTTCATAAAAGAAGAGACCCTTCCAGGCCTGGCCGCCGTGCCTGGGAACGCTTCCGACTCGGTCTGGACGGATTGGCTCAAACATAACTGTATGTCCCCTGATCCCAAGAAAAAAAGGAAAAAAAAAAAAGAGAAAGAACCTCTACTGACAGCTTTTAGATGCCTCTAACTTCCACCCCGTCGGTACGACCGCCATGCTCCCTCGCTCGATGGGCGGCGTGGTCAACCCGCACATGAAGGTGTACGGGACCGCAAACGTGCGTGTCGTGGACAACTCGATCCATCCCTTCCAGCTTTGCGGCCATCCAGTGAGTAATCTGTATGCCATCGCGGAGCGGGCGGCGGATCTCATCAAGGGTGATATGAAGGGTTGAATCTGGGGGTGGGGAGGATGTAGTAATCCTGGAACTCCTTAACAGATGATTTATTTTGACTAGGTAGTCGCTGGTTCATTATCTAGCTACTTTCTAATACCAGTCACTCGTGAATTCTTAAAGCTATCCTGTGTAGATAGGGTCTACCTTACGGTATGCATCGTACTGACTATAACGATAGTCTGAAAACCAAGTATATTCATCACCCGCTAAATTCAAGGCGCTCCCCTATGACCATATACCATCTGAACCAGGAAGTACATTTTTTTTTCTATAGAAAAGAAATCGGCTGGTCCATAAATCATAACAGAGAGGGGCTATCGCGGGAAACATCCAAAGCATCCACCGAACGGGGAAGAGAACGAAAAGAGAACAAAAACAAACACAAATGGGGGGAGGGGGGGGGTTCACTTCCGGCTCAACCCAACAAGTCATCCAGGCCTGAGCTGCCCGAGGTTGTTCCCTGGCTGGGCCGAGTGGAAGATGCGGATGAATAGCTGGGCTGCGCGGGGGCGCCCCAGATGCCCGCGCTGGCCTTCTCCTTGGCCATGCTGGCCAGATTGGGGCCCTTCGGGGCAGATTGCTTCTGGATGCCGGCGCCAGCGCTCGCACTCGACCACAGGGAGCCAAAGGCATCACCAGAGGAGGACTTGTTGGACGCGGCCGGCTTGCTGGCTAGAGTGGAGTTGGTGGTGATCGAGGCAGCGGAAGCAGTGGAGGGAATGCCAGGCCTCGAGGCCATGGTGGTGCCAGAGAAAGGCTGAGCGGTAGTGGCGGTAGACACCGAGGTGAAATAATTCGGGGTGGCTGCCTGAAAGCCGGTCGGCTTGGGAGCCATGGGCTTCTGCTGGGCCTGCATGGAAGCAGCTTGGGAAAAGCCTGGGGGTGGTGAGACGGGAGATGTGACGTTGCTCAAGGTCGGCGTTGGCGTGGCGGATGTAAAACCGACAAGGCCATTCAGGTTGTTCCCCTGGGAAGCCGACACGGGCTGAGGGGCCACAAATTGCGTTGTTGAGGTCGGAGTCGCAGTCGATACCGGGGCGGGGGCAGGAGTTGCAGACTGGAAATCGTCAAAATCATCGTCATCGCCGGCGTCGAAGATATTCCCGGCGCTGGTCGCCGCCGCCACAGGCTGCTTCCCAGCAGCGACCGAGGCCGTGGTCGCAGCATCATCATCACCACCGAATCCCAGAAGATCCTGTTCGGGCGCCTTCGGGGCGGCTGCGGGTTGTTTGGGCTCCCGCCGAGTCGCGCGGGGTGGACTGGGAGCAGCAGCACGACGCCGTGGGGGAGCACCACCTTCGTCCTCGTCGTATTCATCATACTCCTCGAAGCGGTTCGCTCCTCGCCGGCCGGAATCTTGGAATTCACTCGTCGCGCCACCAAAGCCACCGCCGTCTCCAAACACACCGCCGCTGTACCCTCCGAATCCCGCGCTCTCGCTGCCGAAGCCTCCATAGCGGCTGCTGGCTCCCGAGAATCCCCCGCCGACATTCATGCCTCCCTCGATGCCACTGAACTTGTTGCGATTTGCCCTGGCCTTCTTCCGCTCGGAGCGGATGGTGTCCACATCGCCCAGCAACTTCGCCAGCTCCGAAGCTCGGTTCCGCACGTTGATTCCTTGGTCCTTGCCGTTCTGGTCGATGAAGTGAAATTGGCGGAGCATACGGAGGAGGGAGAGGTGGGACCGGGCGTCATCGACGACTCGTTCGGATCCGTTCTTGATCAGGAATTCCAATAACGTGAGCGCCTTTTTAACCAGGTTAGTACTCTTATGTTTCTTTCAATCGATATGCGTACCTTGTAAATCTGGCGCCATTCCTCGGCGCTCTTATCTGTGAAGCGCTTGTAGATCATCGGCATGATCTCGTTCAGCAATTGACTATAGACAAAAACGCAAATCATTTGCCACGTCAGCCCATCTTTCGTGTTGGTAGACCCTCGGCGCGCAAGTTGAACCACCACCGGCGCCAACCCCCCCCCCCCGAGAATGATGTTTTTTTGTTTCACAACTGACTAGTTATGGGTCCCGTTCGCGATCTCCTGCATCAATGTGCTCGACGCACCCCAGGGCTCATTGTTCGTCGCTTCTCGAACCTAAGTTGATCCTCAGTTTCAGTGTTTGGGGGTTTCGAGCGCGGGGGGAGGGCCCAGAATAGACCGGTTAACCACCAACCTTCGACTCCATCTCCGTGTAATTCATCACCGCTTCACATGGTTAGAAGGCAGCTCAGTACAATGCGATCGCATCAAGCATGCCAAAGAAAAGCCTACCATTCTGAACCTTGCGGACTCCCGCCTTGAGATCATATAAAGTCAGGTTGCTGACCTGGTCCCGAAGACTCGAGAAATCCATCGCGGCAACAAGTCACAGGGATTCCTCAGGACACAATCAAATTGAAAGACCGATGAGGACGCGGGGAGGGTGTGGGAAGATGCAGAAGCGCACGAGGCACGATGAGATGGAGGGTTGAACTTGTGGTGGAGTGGAAGCAGGCGGAGTTTAGGGGAAGGTGGAATCGAATCGGGCATGACGGATCGTCACGTGGCAGGCTCCTGTCCAGTGTTTTGGGTAGGAAGTAATACAACTACAATAGACATACTTGGAGTAGGAAATGGACAACGATCGTCTATCTCGTTGAATTCATTGAGAAAGCGCTAGCTAATTACAGACATAGAAAACTCGTACCGAATCATTAAAGGAATTGATCATCAATAAACACATGGACAAGAGAGGTAATCGTATGGGCAAAAAGAATTCGCGTAAACAACCTGACCCGAGTCATCAGGGAAGAAAAGAAAGAAAAAAAAAAAAAAAGGGGGGGGGGGGGAGAGGGGAGGAAGCCTTCGCCTATCAATAGTCGTTGAGAAGAGAGTCATCGAAACTCCTCCTTATTCATTGTAGAATTTCCTCATGATGAGATGTAAGAAGATGTTGACGTTCACTCGGAGTTGGCCCTCAAAGAAGTCCAAGAACTGAGTATTGTTAAATTGGGCCTGTAGCAGATCGTCCAGAGGGACCTGTGCATTCGCTCCGGGGATCATCATGTTGCCGCTGCTGCCATCGATGGTGAAGACGCCGACCTCATTGCTGGAAATCGTCAGGTCGACTCGGTCCCACTGGCGTTCTGTGTAGCCCTTCCACTGGACCAGGACTCCCTTGTCGGCAAGGTTGCGAGCAGAGTACTTGTAGGACCCAAACTTGAAGACCTTGCCCGACTTGTGTAGCTCGCGCTGATGGTCCCATTGCTTGGTGAAGGGCAACAAAAACCGCTTCTTGCCCTTCTTGTTCTGCAACGTGATCATCGCTTGCTCAATGTAGTCGTTGTATGTCTTGAGTTGCTGGTCTAGGTATAGAGCTTGGTCGTTCAACCGGGCCAACGTCAACCGGGAGCCTTCGAGCTCTCGTGCTCGCTGGATTCGACGGCGATGTTTGGTGCGAATATCAATTGCGATAGCATTGAGCAGGTCCTGGTAATGGTTCTCTCGACTGATCTTGTGGGCTTGCTCCAACTGGAGAATGTTCTCAAGAGCCATTCGTTTCAGCTCCGCGTAACTCAGAGAGGCAATATCAACCAGGGTATTGGTTTCCGAGTAGGCCCGGCGTCGGGGGTTACTTGTGATCAACTCGTCACGGACCAACGTTCTCCATCTTTCCTCGTCCTCTGGAGTGAGTGGCTTGACCATAATCTCCCACAGATTGTCCCCAGTCTGAACTCGGATGATGAAAAGAACACAGCGTTTCGTTTCCATGAACAGGGCTTTGATGTCGGCTTCCGGATCTGGTGGGGATCTAAGTTAGCAGCGTGCATGCACAAAAAACATTGTTTTTTTTTAAAGAAAAAAAAATTAAGCTTACCTTCTGACTGTGCCAGCTTGGGATTCAAGGTTAGGTTGATTTCGGCGGAATTCACGCTCATCAGCTCGTTCTCATTCGTCTTGACATTGCCCAGGTCCCGAAGGACCTCTTTCAGAATGTCGTCAGTATTGGCGCAGATATACTGTATCTGGGAGTTGACAAGCTGGTGAATGGAGAAAATATCCGACATCTTGATGTATAAAGTAGGTTTCGTTTTTGCGTAAAGGTCATTGAATTCATCAATATCAAAGTAGGACTCGGCGTCTTGGACAGAGATCACTATCGGCGAGTCAGGTTTACAGCCTAGCATAGGTGCAAGATAGAAAAGGACAATAAAACTTACGGTTACCCCAGATTTGGCCGAGACGCTGGATGGATTCTCCAACATAGGTGTTAAGAGGTTGAAGATAGACGTTCTCGGCTCCGAAGAGCCTTCCAGAGGCTACTTGGGAAATCAGCTTGGAAATCTCTGCCAGGTTTCTCTTCTGCTCCTGGGTTAAACCCCGGTCGACCACTCCGTATTTCTCGGGCTCAAGCATCGCAGGGTGGAAGTAATTCTTCCAGACCCAGTGGCCCACCGTCTGCAGGACCAGCCCTGGATCTTCGTTGGAGAATCGGGAGAGGAGGGATTCATAAATCTGCTGCGCGATGTAGCGAACTCCAAAGGGTAAACGGTGCAAGGATTCTTCCAAAGCTGAGAAACACTGGTCGGCTATATCACGGAGGTCCTGTAGGTGCTGGATAAACATGGCCCGCGTTTCGGGGTCGCGGATGGCCTCTTCGTGAGGGATATCCGGTCGTCGGCGGCTGCGCTGGCCAGTGGAAAGCTCTTCGTTGCTGATCGCGGAGCGATAAATCTGCAGTGGATCGCTCTCGAGGTCCAATGCCGAGTTTTCAAGAACACACTCGCGCACCACCGTGCCCAGAACGTCACGCATAAACTTCCGGTCCCGAGGAGACTTGACGTAGGAGCCAAACAGTTTGGTCCAGAAGGAGTTGCAGCGCAGGTATTCTTGGATGGAGCTGAAGCAATCAATGTCCTCTCGGGCAGAGCGCACAAGAAGCTTGATCAGATAGTATTCCTCGCGTCTCTTCTGAGAATACCCAAAGAGGCCCATCATCAAGTGCCGAATTCGCTCGTACTCCTTCTCTGCCGTGTTCAACTCACGTAGCCTTCGGAAGAGACGTGCCAGGTACTGGGATTGTGTCTGCAAGAGGAAAAAGAACACCTGGTACTGTTCCAGCTTCCTCCTCGAGTTTTTGTTCAGTGCTTTGAGATCAAACGGATCCTTGGACGAGATGTCCTTGTTGGATAGCAAACTGCCGATGTGACCGCCAAAGTGTTTTTGATGTTTAACCACCTCGTCGAGTGTGATCTTGTTCTTAACCAGCAAGGCGATCTTGATGTCGAGTTGGCTGATATACTGTTCGGCCATTTCATTCTGTCGAACCTGCTGGACTACCAGCTTTCTCAGCCGCTCGGATTCGATTTCTTCATCGAAATCGAAATCACTGTCGTTGAGAAGATGGACAAAGCCTTTCACGGTTCCGACTGGCGGATTCTTGCCGGTCGTGAGACTCTTGTACGCCTGGCCTTGAATCCTACCACGAACGAAGCTCTGAACCTTGATGACTTTTTCCATGTTGGCCCTGTAGTACTGGCGTTTTTCCTCAAAACGGGAGCGAACGAGCATTCCTCGGATGCAGGTTTGAAGATCTAAAATCGTTTCCTCCTCTGCATCGAGGTCGCTCAGGACCTGTCCAACTTCCACCCGCACTAGCATAGCCCTTGCCAAAGCTTGGAGTTGAATGACCTCCTCCTCGCAGTCGTCCAGCTGGTGTAGAATGTCACCCGTTTCGATTCGAAGCACTGCAGCGCGGGCAAGGGACTGGAGCTCAACGATGATATGGTCTTGCTCTTGCAAGGCGGCAAGGTCGGCTCTAACTCGGTTTCGCAACATAAAGCCTCTGACCATCGACTGCAGATCCAGGATTGATGGCTCCTCTTTCGACAGCGCTTGTTGTTGAAGTTTGATCGACTCACGCACGGAATTGGCTCTTGAGATACTCTGGAGTAAAATGAATGATTCAGTGTGTTCAGAGAGATTCTTCCTGAGAGCAGAGACGGCCTCTCTGAGATAGGCTGCACGGGCAGCAGACTGTAAAGCTATCCAATCTTCATTTCTATCTTCAAGGGCTTTGAGCAGACGCGACTGGCGCTCGCGTACTCTGATGGCCCTAATCTGTGCCTGAAGGCAAGTGACCACGGCGTGTTCGCTCTCGAGAAGGTGTTGCATCTCCGAGACTGAATGTCGGGTAAGCATGCCTCGAACCAAGGCTTGAAGACGGGTGATCACAGTTTTTTCACTCGCGAGATGGTATTGCGTCTCTGAAACCGAATGCCGTGTAAGCATACCTCGAACATGGGCCTGAAGGAACTGCATGAGATTGCCAGTCTTTTCCATGTTACCCTGCTGGGCACGTAGTTGTTTTCGTTTCATAGCACCTCGGATCAAGGCTTGCATCTTCTCGACCTCTTTCTCGGCATCCCTGGTCTCCTCCACTTGGTCGAACACCATCTTTCGTAAGAGAGCGCCCCTAATGGCGGCTTGCAAGAGTCTGAGTTGAGGCTCCGAGTTGGCAGTCTCGTGACGCTGGTTCGAAAGACGTTGGCGTTGCAAGGCGCCTCTTAGAGCTGCCTGGATGGACTTGACACCGGCCACCTCTCTTTGCATGTGATGTTGAATTGTCTTCGTCTCAGATCTGGCTTTGGCGCCACGAATAAGACTCTGGAGGAGCAAGATGTCGGATTCTTGTGCCGTTCGCCAGCTTCGGTCGGCGGACTGGCGAGAGCGAACGACAAAACCTCTGCATATTGCCTGGAGATCAATAGCGAAGTGGCGCATATTCAATCGATACCGGACAATCTGTCGGGCCCAATCTCCACGCAGTCGCGCCTGCAGCTCGACCAACATGGGTTCGAACTCCCACAGCTCGTTCATCACATTGCCGAGTTTGAGCCTGAGGATGGCACCTCGGATTTGCGACTGGAAGTCCGTGATCGATACCTCATTCTCATGCAGTTCTCTCTCGATGCGATCCTCTTCTGACTCAACCGGCTCTGGTTCCGGTTCCGGTTCCGGTTCTGGTTCTGGTTCTGCTCCAAAGTTGGCGGCCATTCCTGCAAAGCTGGGCATGCTAACACCCGCCTTGTCCAGACCTTTCTGAGTCTCTTCGAGTTCGTGGTGTTCGAAAACAAGCTGGCCAACAAGATTGCCCATTCTGAAATCGACGATCCCTTTCTTATAAAGCAGCCATGACAGGGCATGGATGCAGTGGATGACCTTTGGTATGTTTTTCTTTTCATACAGATCGATGAGCTCAAAGCGGAAGAGCTCCGGCAGTTCGACCTCGTCTAGGAATCGAAAGAACAAAGCAATGTTGTCGGAGTGCCGATACGTCAATTTGGGGCTCCTGAAGATCCGAAACGTCCGGTTTGGGTACATGGCCTGGACGACCTCCGCTAGTGTGACGCCGTCGCGGAGAGCCTCTTCGAGCTGGACAATAGGCGGGATGGTCTGGTGAATCACTTCTTCAATCCACTCCTTTGCTTCACCTATATGACACAGATACTCATATGCCTGTAAAAACTGCCGTTGCTTGTCCATCCAAATCCCAGCGGACCAGGACGAAACACTGGGTCGCTGTGCTATGTGCTTTCCATAAGGCACCGCAACAGAGTCGGCGCGCTTCAGTCGGCGTCTGCCTTGAAGGCCGATCACAGACGTCGTTGCGCCCCCCAGTGCCAGTTCTTCGCCCTCTCCCGACTGCGCAAACCTCGACAGGGTGCGGAGATGGCCGGTCGATGATTTCTGGAAGGTTTCGAGTTCCGGTGTGGACCAGGTGGCGGTCAGCGGCGGAGGCTGAGGATTCGACAAACTATGCGAGTGCTGCGGTCGGACCCGTGGCGATTGAGCACGAGGGGAGACGGCGTGAGGGGATTTCGGCAGCGGCGAACCATGACGCGGAGGGGTCTGCGGTGCACTCGGATTACCGGGGGATGCGATATTTTCCTGGCGATCGGCCCCCCGGTATTCTGGAGTCTGCGGACGCTTGTCCTTCCAGTGATGAGTATCATCGACGGTATGGCTCCTTGAATGACGGAAACTCGCGGGTTGTTGTTTCGTGACCGGTGGAGATGAGACATTCGGGGCCTGTGACAACGGCCGTAAAGACCGCCGGATATTCTCATATGTTGCCGCTGCGTTCGCAGCGGGGGGTCCAGAGACCATGGCGCCTAGTTCACTCTTGCCTCGCTTATGGCTCAGATTGTGCTGTAATGGCCCGACCGATGACGCATTCGAGGAGACAGTGCTTGTGCGGCTCGGGACTTGCGAAGTGGACGACAGGGAGTAGATTGAGGAGGTAGTTGACGCGTTCGAGCCATGGCGAAGCGGACTCGGTGCTGAAGCTGGAAGATCTGTCTGCGTTTTTCGGAGCGAGGGAAATTGGGTCGACATTATTGAAGTTATCTCGTACTCAGGAATGCACGATTAGGTGGAATTATAAAGCTGTCGGGATCAATTGGCCGCATACCTGCTTCTGAGCGAAGCAGCGTCTAGACAAGAAAAAAAAAAAAATAAGGTAAAGGAAAGAGAAAGATCAAGTGTTGTTGCGGAGGTCAGACTGTGGCGGAATGCTGAATCAAGGGAGTCTCTGCATTGCCTGGTGGGCAGGGAATGGAGTCACTCTGCCTCCCTCGTGCTGGGGGAAAGGAGGGGTTCAAGAAATAACGAACACGACGCAGGCCTGCTGTGTGAGCTATCTCTCTCTCTCTCTCTCTCTCTCTCTGCTTGCTTGTTGTCCTAGACAGCGCTACTGCAGACCATGCTCCAGCAAAAGATGATGACTATCGGCTGTTGATGGTGGGGAGGGATCGACCGCTCAGGTTGGCCCCTTCGGGAAGGAAAACAAATCTCCAGAAAGGGCAGCGTTGCTTAGGTAACCAGGGCGGCCTGGCTCAGCTGGCGTCGATCGTGTGGCGCTGAAGTCGCACGTGATCGGGCTGGGCATGCCGCATATGATAGTGAGGAGATCTGGCAATAGAAGTAAGTGTTTCTAGATTTGATTTCTGTAGTACTATTTAATAACATGGTTATAAATCACTAGTAACTAACTACATGTCACCGCTAGTTAACTAGGTAGTAGCTACCTAGAGGTTATCTACAGCTGAAGTTCTGTACACTACCAGTATATATATATACCCATGACTCCTAATTATCCTAAACTTATCCTATTCGCAATGTTATTTGACTATTCTCTACTCTATTCCTGACTTGAGTGGTCCTAGTCTGCGTATCTATGCAGGACAGCATCCACGAAGCTGTCGACCGAATCGCGTTAGTGTGGGGTGGGGGTGATGCACAACATTCGGTACAGAGTAGACTTGGGACTTAGGACTACTAGACTGAATAATAAATAGAGACAAGCAACCAGTGGGACTCTTCGAGAAGGCCCCTTTCTGCAAGGTACAATGGCGGAAACAGCGGACCCTCGCTACGTTTACAAACTCGTCCCCTCCACCGCGCCAGTGGCCGACCCAGTACCGGACCAACTGCCCGTCAGCGAGCTCGACCAGACATCGGGATTTTTCCATCTCTCCACCGCGAAACAGGTCCCCAACACGCTCAAGATCTTCTTCAAGAACGAGCCGCGTGTGTATGTCCTGCGCATCGAATACGAGCCGATAAAGGGCCAGATCCGGTGGGAGTCTCCCGACGGGGAAGTCTGTGGTCCGCGGCCTGGCGAGGGGTTGTTTCCGGTGAGTACACTTGCTGTTCCTATCATGTATCCATTAGCTGCGATGGGATGGTCGACTGATTGCATGGCGCAGCACCTCTATAATGGATTCAGACTCGGGAGAAAGGAAGTGGAAAGCGTGGCGGTGTGGGATAACCAAGGTGGATGGGATAAAGCACTAGCAGGAGCAGAGGACTGGTTGCTCTACTGAGCTGTCCTATATTTATTTCAAGTCGCAGATACATGACGGTTCTGAGTAGTATATCTCTATATATATATATGAAGTTCTAGAGGCTACTTAATGATTCATTGTCATCAATCATATTATTCACTAGAGTAGTGAAAAACCAGTTCTCTATACACAGACTTGGCTGTATTTCTTGCTTGATCTGAAACTTCTAATTCCCTAGCCAACTTGTAGAGGCACTTGAAGGAAAGTAAAGAATGCAAGACAGAGATAGAGGTCATGGCAGCGTAGAGAATTGCTACCTCTATGCGTTGGTTGCCATGAGATCAAAGAGGAAGAGTCGCGAGCAACTTCTTGATCTCAGCCGGAAGGTTGTCCCGGGATACCAATGAACCCTCCTTGTCAGGGTGGCCTTCGGGCAAACCGAGAATCTTCAGCTTGACATTCCCTGCGGCCAACTCGTCCTCTCCGAGAATCACGGCTAGTGGGACGCCACCAGCTTCAGCCAGCTTGAACTGCTGGGGAAGTCTCGGCTTGACCGAGGGGGCAAATTCGGCCTTGATGCCCGCTTCCCAGAGCTGATTTGCCACAGCCATTCGCTCGGGAAGGAGACCAGTGAATCCCTTTCCACCAAAAGCCATGATGAAGACGTCCACCTCGCTGGACCGCACAACAGCAGTACCCTCCTTCTGCTGCTTCTCCAATCGCTGCTTCATAATAGTGAAGATACGGTCAACGCCAAACGAGATGCCGACGCAGGGAATCTGGCGTTTCTTGCTGAACATGTTGACCAGGTTGTCATACCGTCCACCGGCAGCAATGCTTCCCACTCCCAGCGTGGGGTCATCCGACCGGTCCTCATCGTTGTCACCGGACTTTTTAGGTTTGTAAGATGACTTCTTCGAAGGGGCAAAGTCGTCGGGGGGCGAGAGAGCGGTGACAATCTCAAAGATGACGCCGGTGTAGTAATCTAAACCTCGGGCCAGGGAAAGATCGAACGAAATCTTATCTGTCACGTTGAAGGCATCCGTATAACGGAATAGGAGTTCCATCTGCTCGAGACCTTTGCTAACATCTTCGTTGGCACAGATATGAGCATCCGCCTTGAGAGTTTCCAAGAGATCCTTGCCGCCGTTGAGCTTGACATATTCACCGATCTTATCGGCAACTTCTGGTGCGAGTCCCTTTTCTTCCATCTCGGCCTTAACTTCAGCCCATGGCAGCTATTACGCAGATCAGACTTTGATTGGCAAGCAGTAGATGTCTTTTGACGACGTACCTTGTCAAGCTTATCAACAGCCGAGCTGATAGAGCGTGTCTTGTCTTCAGGCACTCCAGCAACGGCGAACAGACCATCCAAAATCTTTCTGTGGTTGAGCTTGATGGTGATATCGTCACGAAGACCCAGCGCCTCAAACACCTCCACAATTATACGAAGAATCTCGGCGTCGGGAATCATCGGATCGTAGGTACCGGCAATATCGAAATCACACTGGTAAAACTCGCGCATGCGGCCTTTTGCCACCGCCTGTTATTTGTTGGTTAGCCGACAGACAGGAAGCTTCAAGGGACAGAGAAAAGAGAAAATAAAAGGACTTGCCGGCTGATCTCTCCGATAGACCTTGGCAATGTGATACCGCTTGAGGTGTTGTACTGACGAGTTCATAGCCAGCCAACGGGCAAGCGGCACAGTCAAGTCGTATCGTAAGGCGCAATCCTCTCCACCTTGGTCTGCGAGATCGTAAATGAGACGCGAATCTTCTCCGTATTTGCCAGCGAGGATCTCTTTCAGTTCGAACACGGGGGTGTCGAGTTGTGTTCCACCATGGCGTTTGAATACCTCAGTGATCTCCTTGAAGATCTTGTCACTGTCAACACCGATGAGTATGCCAATGCGTATTTATTTTGCTTTTCCGAGATCGAGAGTTACCGTAGGATCATGTCAACGCCCATCCCTTTGCGATTGTTAGCTCTGCACACGACCATCTGGCCTCCAGGAACTCACAATCTCTGGTCCCCTTGGGAGTCTTGAGCTGAATGCTCAGCTTGCTCGCCTTCCCCTCCTTCCCCTCCTTTCCTTCCTTCCCTTCCTTTCCCACCATCTCTGATTTAGCTGGTCGGAGTGGTAAAGTCGACATGGAAAGATATTGCCCAGGGGTGCAGCTTCTGGTTTGTGGTGTCCAACGAGGGCGGGGCGCACTTCGACAGGTGCAGATGCTGAGGTCACGGAGCACCTTATAAGGAGGGGCCCCAAAAAGACGCATGAATGGCAAAATCACCAAATGGGGGGTAATCGAGCAGGCGGGAAAAAGTTTTCACATGGCAATGAGTCAATCAGGTTCAGGCACGAGCCACAGCGGGGAACAGCCACAATACTCGTAGTTGCCTGAGGCATACAGCGAGGGGCAAAAAAGCTCTACATCCTTCATGTCTCAGGCAACAATCAGCACCCCATTGCACCAACACCTAACCAATCAGGTGTACTAATGTAGCATTATCCTGAGCCAAGCCTCGTTTACCAACCAATCAGTGGGCATAGTGCACCGCCAGTGGAGCTAAACTCTTTCTAGAAAGGTATCTGCCGTGGGTACAAAAGTAGCAATTTTCTCGCGCTCCCAAATTTTTTTCTTCTTCTTTTCTTTGGGAAAGGAGGCCTTTCCCCATCAGCAGTCTGTTCAACTGTTGATTAATCTTTTTTTATCTACGACTCACTCTACTCTTTGAGATACATCAGTGGAGTTTATTTCTTCTCTCACGTTACGATGAAGGCCGAAATCCAAGACCACACCAAGGCCCTGGAGGTTTTGAAGGAGTACAAGACCCAAGATGGTCTTGATGTTGATACTCTCCTGGACTCCGATAAGCACGGAGCCCTGACCTACAATGATTTCCTCATCCTTCCGGGCTATATCGGTATGATAGGTTTCCGTGTGAAGAAGTTTCCAGGAGACCTAGTACTGACATGGAGGACCTAGGCTTTGCCGCCTCTGAGATCGCTCTTGATAGTCCCATTACCAAGCGTATCACCTTGAAGGCGCCCCTTGTGTCGTCTCCTATGGACACTGTCACTGAGCACAACATGGCCATCCACATGGCTCTGCTTGGTGGTCTGGGTGTCATCCACCACAACTGCTCCCCGGAGGACCAGGCCGAGATGGTCCGGAAGGTGAAGAGATATGAGAACGGGTTCATCTCTGACCCTGTTGTTCTCTCTCCTACCGCCACTGTTGCCGACGCCAAGGAGCTGAAGGCCAAGTGGGGATTCGGTGGTTTCCCTGTGACTGGTAAGACTCTTCTTCTTTTCCATTGCATATTTCCAAAATCTCGTGATGATTACCCTCTTTCTTCATATAACTTTCGTTCCACTGGAGCGACGAGAGTCGCGTTGTAGAGAACCAGATTTTATCTGATGAGATTTTTCGCCATGCTTGCTCAATGGTCGATTCTTTTACACATTCAAAATCAAAAAACGTTTTCTAACATTGATTTCTGATTATAGAGAATGGCACTCTTCGTTCCAAGCTCATCGGAATCATCACCACCAGAGACATCCAGTTCCATCCTAACCCCGAGGACCCCGTCACTGCCGTCATGGCAACCGACCTTGTCACCGCCCCCGCTGGCACCACCCTCGCCGAGGCTAACGATGTTCTTCGTAGCTCCAAGAAGGGCAAACTCCCCATTGTTGACGAGAACGGCAACCTGATCTCTCTTCTGTCTCGCTCCGACTTGATGAAGAACCTTCACTACCCTCTGGCCTCGAAGCTCCCCGACTCCAAGCAGCTTATCTGTGCTGCTTCTATCGGAACTCGTGACGAGGACAAGCACAGACTCCAGCTGCTCGTCAACGCTGGTCTTGATATTGTGATCCTGGATAGCAGCCAGGGCAACAGCATCTACCAGATCGAGATGCTGAAGTGGGTCAAGGAGACCTTCCCTAAGCTTGACGTCATTGCTGGCAATGTTGTGACCCGTGAACAGGCTGCTTCCCTGATTGCTGCTGGTGCCGATGGCCTGAGAATTGGCATGGGTAGCGGTAGCGCTTGCATCACTCAGGAAGTCATGGCTGTGGGTCGTCCCCAGGCTCTTGCCGTGCGCCGCGTCGCGCAGTTCGCTTCTCGCTTCGGTGTCCCCTGTATTGCCGATGGCGGTATCCAAAACATTGGCCACATCGTCAAGGGTCTGGCTATGGGTGCCTCCACTATCATGATGGGTGGTCTCCTCGCCGGTACCAGCGAGTCTCCTGGCGAGTACTTCGTGAGCAGCGAGGGTCAGCTCGTCAAGGCTTACCGCGGCATGGGTTCCATCGCCGCTATGGAGGATAAGAAGGCCGGCAAGGGAGGCAAGGACAGCAAGGCCAGCAACGCTGGTACTGCCCGTTACTTCTCGGAGAAGGACCGCGTCCTTGTCGCCCAGGGTGTTGCGGGCTCTGTTCTGGATCGTGGCTCCATCACCAAGTTCGTTCCTTACCTCATCACGGGTGTCCAGCACTCGCTGCAGGATATTGGTGTGCGCAGCATTGATGCGCTCCACGAGGGCGTTGACAACGGCACTGTCCGCTTCGAGGTCCGCAGCGCCAGCGCTATGGCTGAGGGTAATGTCCATGGCCTGCACAGCTATGACAAGAAGCTCTACGTTTAAGCGCGCTTCCTTCGTCCTTTTCTTTTCTTTTCTTTTCACGTATAAATTTCCGATTCATATGATGTTACGGACCATATCTAAAAATGAAAATGGGGGCCTGTGACTAGGCAAGGAGTTTTATAGTACAGAGTTTGAATTCAATGAAGTGGATAGTTCTATTACTACAGAATTTAGTCGTCCCCATTAGAATATGTATAAGATGAAGCTTCACGTCTTCAAAAACTCCATCGCGTCCTTTGACCAGGAACTATGACGTGATTGAATGTATTTGAAGACAGCTGAAGTTCCATATTCAAAAAGGTATGGATAGCTTTACATACTGCCATTCTAATAGTATGGGTATTGTTTCCTGAGAGAACCTTGCCCAACTGTGCTTGCCAGCTGCATTGCTTGCCAGCTGCATTCTTCACTTGAGCACGGGCTCTTCCCGTCGATCTGCGTTCTTCGGCTGGGGGTTGGACCTAGGTTCGACGTCTGTTAACTACCCCGCAGACTGGTTTATAAATCATCCTTGGGCGCTCCGACTATTGCATTATCATTCTGAAAGTGATGAGCTCAGCGTTCTTTGTTCCGATACGCTCTGCCTGGTCGTTAAGATACCACACAGCCGGACCGCCGTTGCGACGACACGGCACGCCGCAAGGAGTTATTCAAGCACCGTGTCGACAGTTCCTGCTGCAGAGGACATATTATTATTCGACAGGTTCTGGGCTCGAAAATTCCCCAACAGCCAGTATGCCGAACAATACAAGCTCGAAGTCGAAGAAGCCAGCGATTCCCAGGCCCAGCGCCAGGTTAGCGACCGAGCCATCTTGAACCCTGCAGATGAAAAATATCGGAAGTAGGACTCTAATAATTATCATATGGCGACAGCGTGATACTGGTCTCGCCTAGGAACGAGATTCTCCTGCTCCACCGTGTGCAGACGTCTTCGTCCTTCCCCTCAGCCCATGTCTTCCCTGGAGGCAACCTGTCGTCGCAAGACGGCGATCTACCCAGCATAGACGATCCTAAAAGACACGATGATGCACCGTGCTACCGACGTGGTGCACTCAGAGAGCTGTTCGAAGAGAGCGGGATCCTCCTGGCAAAGGAGGGCTCTTCGTCACGAATGCTAGCCGTCAGTGAGACTGCCAGACAACACGGACGACGGGCAATCCATCAGCAGGAGGTGACATTCGAACAATGGCTTAAATCACAACATGCAGCTGCTGAGCCAGATACAGGTGAGCTTCGTTTTTTTTCTCTTTTTCTCACTGTCTTGAACGTAACGCTGTACAGCAGTTTTAACAAAATAATTGTCAAGAGTCGTTGATACCATTTACGCACTGGATCACTCCGATCAATAGCCCGAAAAGGTACACTACGCAAATGTATCTCTATATGTTACCTTTTCCGCAGGAACTGGACCGGCAGCTGCTGGGCGATGTCTTGGTCGAGGGCCAACAGGAAGCCGTTCAAACCCCTACTGATGACGGTGGCATCGAGGTTACAGAAGCCCGATTCTTACCTGCATCCGAATGGCTTCGGATGGCGCGCAGCGAGGAGGCCATTCTATTTCCTCCACAGTTTCTGCTGCTTCACCTAATATCGCAGTTCCTCGACCGAGACCCAAGACCCGTCGAGTCAGTGGAGGAGCTGAAGAAGCGGAGAACAGAGCTGGTCGAGTTTGTCCACTCGGGGAATCCACCATGGACACACAAATTCATCTCGCCGAAGATGCTCAAGATGTCCCAAGACGGACGCAGCGTGCTGGCGCTGGATGACCCGGGGCCAGAGCTGAAGGGGAGCGACAAGAAGGGGGATGCAGACCTCGTTATCGTTGTTCGATTCCAACGGGAAGGAATGCAAAAGGGAGGGAGTCCACGAGAGGTGGACGTAGTTTCCAGGAGTGATGTATTTCGAGAGACTAAGATATAACCAAGCAATTACTCTCTGTGTACTTGTAACTTGAGTCTATTGAGTCTGTTAAAATGCCAGTTAATGCCACGCCCTTTACATAAGCAAAATTGCTCTGTGCACGGATTAGGCGACTCGGCCACGCACCGCGACAAGCCCTCGATAAAAGGTCACATGACCCACACAAACCCGCCGAACTTTGGTCCTCAGGTCACGCTTTTCACGACTGTCCGCCCCGATCTCCCGCCTCAGCGCATCCTCGTCTCTTCCACCGTCGTCAACCCCCCCCCCCAAACCTCTAACTACCGTCATCATGGAGAACGAAAAGGGAGAGATCGTTGATCTGTACGTGATCCTAATTCAGTGAAATCGAAGATTGACTTGGGAGACTTTTGATTGAAGAAGAAGAAGAAGAGAAGAAAATGTGCTAATTCTCGCAGCTACGTCCCCCGCAAGTGCAGCGCCACCAACCGCATCATCAAGGCCAACGACCACGCCTCCGTGCAGATCTCCATCGCCAAGGTTGACGAGAACGGTCGTTACACCGGCGAGAACCAGACCTATGCCATGTGCGGCTTCATCCGTGCCCGTGGCGAGAGCGACGACTCCCTGAACCGCCTCACCCAGCGTGATGGTTACCTCAAGAGCGTCTGGAGCGCCAGCCGCCAGCGATAAACGGCGAATTAAAATGAATCGAAACATATGTATGTTGACCAGAAGAAAAAAAAAAAAAGGAAACGCTGTTTGATCGCTACAGTTTCTGATGGTTATAGACCACCACGACCGTTGACGGATCGCATCGCGGAAGGGGGATTTAGAAAAATAAAAAATTAACCGTTGCCTTACTTATCGGAGTTCCGAGATGTCTCTCTCTGTTTTATTGAAATGAGAATGGAATCGACCTTGGGGTCCGACGTTGGGTCCTAAAAAACCCGTCCCGCACGACTTATTCTCACGAATAAACCTGCTGGTCTCTTGGCCCAGGTAGATATATTTATTTCTTTTTCCCTCGTACGGTGTATACTCGCTATCTCTTGAAAGAGACCGGCGCATCAAGGCTTCCTCGTTCTGGCATATGGACCGAGTCGTCAGATATCGGGACGATGCCTTCTTCTATGAGCGGGGAGGTAGAAAAAAGTATTATCCAGCCGAATATTAAGACGTAACTTATTCGTGCCCGCCTTCTGAAGAGCCACTGCCGCAAAGAGATGCGCTGGGGCACAGATACGGGTGGGACATTTGGTAGTTAGGTATACTATAGTTCAACTATTAAGACCAAGGTTCCTGTTCTGTACTCATTTTTCTGCTCATATCTATCATCTCCATGACTCGTAATGCTATGGCTAGTGATTTTTTTTTTTCGAACAGTAGGCTCCCGTGAAACCAAGCTCAACAGGCAAGGAAGTCCAGTCCCCCCCCCTCTAGTCCTTCTCCAGACGAACGGCGGGATTGGTCTCCACGAAGTTGAGATCGACCTTGTGGCCGAGGAGTTCTCGGATATTGCTTACGCCGTACCTTTTAAGTAGTTAGTGAAACTTGCCTGCTAAAATATGAGGGAACAGAGGGGAAAAAAAGAAAGAGAAAACCTACTTGATCATGGTTGGTCGTTCAAGACTCAATCCCCAGCCGTAGACTCTCATGTCCTTCGGGAGACCCATGGGCTCCAACATCTCCGGTCTGAACATGCCACTGTTACCAATCTCCACCCACTTACCGAGGCCTTCATGGTAGCCGAAGATTTCCATGCTGGGCTCAGTATAAGGGTTGTAGGCGGGCTTGAAGCGGAGCTGGTGGATGCCCATCTTGGCGAAGAAGACTTCCATGAAGCCGATGAGACCGCCGAGGGTGAGGCCGAAATCAGCGATCACGCCCTCGACCTGGTGGAACTCGGCCAGATGGGTTGCGTCGACGGCCTCGTTACGGAAGACGCGGTCGATGCTGAAGTAGCGGGCCGGTCGCGGGTTGGCCGCCAGCTTGTGCAGCACGTACGTCGACACGGACGTGGTGTGGGTACGGAGGACGAGGCGCAGCGACTCATCTGCGCTCCAGGGGTAGCGGTAACCTATGGAGCCGTACTTGCCGGACTCGTGGACCTGTCGGACGTTGTCCCAGTAGCCCTTGTAGTCGAGGGCTTTCTCTGTGGTCGCCTTGGACGACGCCGGCTGCGCAGACTTGAGCCGGTGCGGATCGTCGAGCGGATCTTCACGCGGCGGGTCAGCCTTGGCCGGGTCGGAGATGTAGAAGGTGTCTTGGAGATCACGGGCCGGGTGCTGTTGCGGCACGAACAGGGCGTCGAAGTTCCAGAAGCCCGTCTCGACGAAGCGGTTCGTCGGCATCTCCTCGAAACCCATCTCGAAGAAAATGTTGCGGAACTCCTGTCGCACCTTGTTGAGGGGATGTAAGGCACCAGACGGGGTCAAGGCCCCCTTGGCCTTGAAGTTGTATGGCTTGAGCTGGGCCGTCTTCCACGACCCGTTGGCCAGCATCTCTGCCGTCAGATCCGTCTCCTCCTTGACGAACTCACGAGCGAATTTGGGGCCCTTGGAGATCTTGAAGGAGATGACCTTCTGCAGGGCAATGAGCTTTCGCCGCTTCAGGTCGGTGACAGCCTTCTGGTCGTCCAGCGCCTGGGTGCGCTTGACCGTGAGCAGGAGCTCCCGGGTCTCGTCCACGATCGAGTGCGTCGTTGCCCGGAGAACATCCTTGTCCTTTTTAATCCATCCCCGCTTGAACGCATTTCCCTGGCCGATTTTGGCGTTGTCCTTGCCGACAATGCCGGGCAGGTCCCCGATCTTCAAGCCGTCCAGAGCAGCGACGACGGCCTCGAAAACCTTGGCCTCGTGGCTTCCATTGGTGGCAATCTCCTCGCCCTCGTCTGTCAGGACAACCACCTCTTTGTCGATCGTCTCGTATTCCACCATCGATCGTGAGGCTAGGCGGTCAAGCGCACTTTTGATAGACAATGAGGGGGTGGAGGGGAAGGCTTCGCTTGAGAGAATCGCCGCCTCGGACGCAGACAGAGCGTCCAGAATCGGAGTGGTCATATCGGAGGCCATAGTTGCAGTCGTGGGCCACAAACTTGAAGCCACTGAGAACGCAGAATCGAAGCGAGACTGGTGACCGGGTTTGCGGTTTCTCCTTCAGATTTCGAATTATGACTCCGTTTGGACTTTCGATACGGCGCGGCGGAGAGACCAGCCCCGCGGTCCCGTGACCTGGGCGTTACCCCTCGTTTATCGACCCGATAAGAGCTTCATTACAAGAAGTTACGAACTGCTTCATACCATTCAGCAGGTTTTGTGGCTTATATTATTGGAAAAGATATCGAAACCAGCTGGAATATGAACAGCCGGTGTCACCGCATTGTGCCAGTCTATCTGTAGTCCCCATCTCCTCATTATTATCCTCGTCAAGTCTCTCTAACCTCCGTGCGAAATCTCCTAGGGGTGATCTCTCTACCACTGGTTTCGAAATGATTGAAAGATCAATTTTGTCTTGGGCCGGAGGAGACCCCTACACCTATTGATGCACCGGCCTTGACCATGACGTTGACGTACATTTGCTAGATCGACAGAGATTATCACTGCCAGGGATGATAGGAGGGAAGCAGGGGCCATCTTCATTTATATAAAGCTGTGATTGTTGCACAAAAAAGAAAGCAAAAACCATGAACACCCTTGACTGCCGATGGGGTTGGTTTTCACTACATATACTGACAGCGTTGGGCCTGCTGTTCTACCTGTTACAACAATGGGACAGCATGTCAGGTACATGCCGAAGAGAGAAAAAAAAAATACAGTGAGATAAGGCATCGACAGACTCTAGTTACGTACAACTACATCATTTGAGATTCAAGCCGGACGGCAGGGCCTTGACGCTTGAGCACGCAGCGAATAGGAGTAAACAACCTGCAAAACGACAGCAAAACCTGCCTTTTCCTTCTTATCATCTGACTCTCCGACAGTCGTACAGAAAGGCGGGGAAACCCAGTCATGGCGATGATCTTACGCACTACGCACTACGCAGTACATTTGGGACGGAATGAATACTACATACGGACTTGGAGTTGAGACAAGCGGCTCAGCGTCAAGTCGAAGCGTTTGGGACGGAGTACTCTGGAGTCTTATAAAACCTTATTCTCCAGAATACTGACTAACTAATTGCTATTAACTATTACCTATTGACCGAATGAGTCTAAAGTCAGAAGTACCCATGGTTTTACCTTTTACAGGCTTTGTTCTTGCAAAAAGGGGGATTATTTTCCGCCATGTGTTGGACCCCCCACATCCACCACACAATAATAATACTCTGATTCTTGAGGATCAGCGAAAGCACCGGTGGATGTGATGGACACGACAGGATATGGCGAGTGTGATAGCCACGGTGAGTGGACTCCCGACTGAACACTGAACGCCGAACAATACCAATACTAAAAGAATAATCCTAATCCCGGTGGACACTGGACACCGGCACAGAGCAAAGAGTGATAGGACGGGGAATACCCAATAATTACCCATCCGTGTTCTAGTGTGGTGGGCCATTGGCAGTGGTACAGAAGTACTCTCCGTACGGAGTACCTTAGCACACACCGTTAGACGGGCGCCAGACACCGAACAAAGAGATCAGATGAATAATTCTTCCACGAGGAAGCCTGATAATCCAGTGGGATTCTGTCTAGAAGCGCTGTCGAGGATCCAGGGTAACCTTACTACCTATAGTAAGTGGTCTATCGTCCCAACGAAGGAACAATTAACTTGTACCTACCAAGGTCCTAATGTACTCCAAGATCAGTCAGTAGTTAACTAGTTAACTAGTAGACTCAGTACTCCGACTCCGTATGCATGTACGAAGATGTGTGTGTATCCCCAGAAATACCGGATAGCCTCACCGCAGACAGAGTTATATACGAGTCCTATGTAGTTAGTATACGTACTAGATACGAGATGAGTTCAAATAACCAGAATCTCTTAAAGCATCTAGTCTATCGATTAATTGGCCATACTAAGAATATTATTACTGTGGAAAAGTTCGGTTTTTTTTCTCTCTTCCTAATCAACCTCCACTGTTCTCCGATCGCCACCGCTCAAGTGGGCATTGGACAAACTCCCAGACTCGGACCCAGGGAAACCCCTACGCAGGACGAACCACCGGGAGCTGGGACTCTCTGCTAAGAAATACCTTTGTCCGAGCTAAGGATCTGAGCTGCTGTTGCTGCTGCTGCTGCTGCCACGGCCACGGCCACGCTGCTCAGTGTTAGGAGGAGAGGAGCTCTTCCTGAGCGAACTAGTTGGTTGTTACTAAGAGACCGACTGGGTTTCTCCGTTTTCCCTCCCAGCGTCGACTCTCCTCCTCCTCTCTTCCTCTCATTCTTATCTTCCTTTTTTCTCGCTTCCCTCCCAGATCCTTTTTCTTTTCTTTGCCTTTTTTTTTTTTTTTGAACACCCCCTACCGTCGGGTTTACCCCGTGCTGTTCTTTTCGCCATTTCCTTCCCTCCCCCCCTTGTCTATTGACGTTTTTGGCTTCCCCTCCTCTGTCTGTGCTGTCCGACCAGCCTGGTCGTCCCCCCTCCCCCCCCTCCCTCTCTCGACGGTTTCGAAGACGTCGACAAGTTAAACCCGGTTGTCCATCGTATATTCATTCTTCGCCTTCGTTCTAGACGCTCCATGTCGTCGTAACAGCATCGCTCAGTAACACGACGTCCACAACCCTCCCCCCCGTCAGGTCAGTTACGTCCTCGAGATGCGCCATCCGATACCCCTACCTCGCTTGGAGTGATCGCCGCACAATCCATTTTTCCATCTATTCATCCATCTATATATCTGTTTGCAAACCTGACTGAGTTGCTGCAGGGCACAATGGCCGCCGCGGACGAAACGTTGGTGGCCGCCACGGCCATCCTCAAAGGTCTTGCCCGTGAAGTCCCCGGGGCCGGTTCCTCGTCTCCTCCCTTCGACTTTGTCCCGTCGATCAACGGCTACGGCCCCAAGACGATCCGCTTGCCGGGTCTTGCCTCGCCGGCCAAGGCTGCCTTTGAAAACGAACTCGAGGCCTTGATCCGCCGTGTCCACCATTTGGAGTTCCAAACTGTCAGTCTCCAACCTTTCCCCGACCACCCCCCACACCACCATCCATCTGCCGCCCGTCTGGAGGCCAGGGAGGCGGACTTCCTGTACTCCTTTGGTCTTGCTCGCTTGTCGTCAGGTCAAGTTTCTGACTCTTCTTCTTCCACCAAGCAGCAGCAAAGAATCCGCCCCAATCGCCGCCCGCGGAAGCCGCGCACCGCCACCACCTCCACCAAAGGGTCCACCGATCGCGACCCGCAAGAGGAGGACGAGCCGGAGGAAGTGGAGGACGAGGAGGAGGAGGAGGAGGAGGAGGATGATGATGAGGAGGACGATGATGACGACGAGGCGGCCGGCTCGGGCACCCGCCTAGTGCGTGAAGAAGATATCAGCTACCTGCGCAATCATGTGCAGAAGCAGGCCGAAGAGATCAGCTTCCAGAAGGACATCATCGCCCAGGTCCGTGATGAGCTACTGCAGCAGGAGGAACACACCCGTCGCGCATTGACCAAGGTCGAAAACGAGGACGTCGTCCTGCTCGAACGCGAGCTCCGCAAGCACCAACAGGCCAACGAGGCCTTCCAGAAGGCCCTGCGCGAAATCGGCGGCATCATCACCCAGGTCGCCAACGGTGATCTCTCCATGAAGGTCCAGATCCACCCGCTGGAGATGGACCCCGAAATCGCCACCTTCAAGCGCACCATCAACACCATGATGGACCAGCTCCAGGTCTTTGGAAGCGAGGTCTCCCGTGTCGCCCGAGAGGTCGGTACCGAAGGTATCCTCGGCGGCCAGGCCCAGATCACCGGCGTGCATGGCATCTGGAAGGAGTTGACGGAAAACGTCAACATCATGGCCAAGAACCTGACGGATCAGGTGCGCGAGATCGCCGCCGTCACCACCGCCGTCGCCCACGGCGACCTGAGCCAGAAGATTGAGAGTCGCGCCCAGGGTGAGATCCTTGAACTCCAGCAGACCATCAATACCATGGTGGACCAACTGCGCACCTTTGCTACCGAGGTCACGCGTGTCGCCCGCGATGTCGGCACCGAAGGTGTTCTGGGCGGGCAGGCACAGATCGATGGGGTGCAGGGCATGTGGAACGAGCTGACGGTCAACGTGAACGCCATGGCCAACAATCTAACGACCCAAGTGCGAGACATTGCCACCGTCACCAAGGGTGTGGCCAAGGGTGACCTGACCCAAAAGGTCCAGGCCACCTGCAAGGGCGAAATCCTGGAGCTGAAGAACATCATCAATTCCATGGTGGACCAACTGCGCCAATTCGCCCAGGAGGTGACCAAGATCGCCAAGGAGGTCGGCACTGACGGTGTCCTGGGCGGCCAGGCGACCGTCAACGACGTGGAGGGCACGTGGAAGGATCTGACCGAGAACGTGAACCGCATGGCCAACAATCTGACCACGCAGGTGCGAGAGATCGCCGATGTCACCACCGCCGTCGCGAAAGGTGACCTGACAAAGAAGGTCACGGCCAATGTCCAGGGTGAGATCCTGGACCTCAAGAACACCATCAATGGCATGGTGGACCGACTCAACACCTTCGCCTTTGAAGTGAGCAAGGTCGCCCGTGAAGTCGGCACGGACGGGACATTGGGTGGACAAGCTAAAGTGGACAATGTGGAGGGCAAATGGAAGGACCTCACCGACAACGTCAACACCATGGCCCAGAATCTGACGTCTCAGGTCCGAGGGATCTCCGATGTCACACAGGCCATCGCCAGGGGTGATCTGAGTAAGAAGATCAACGTGCATGCCCAGGGGGAGATCTTGACCTTGAAAGTCACCATCAACCACATGGTGGACCGTCTCGCCAAGTTCGCGACGGAGCTCAAGAAGGTCGCCCGTGATGTCGGGGTCGACGGGAAGATGGGTGGCCAGGCCAATGTGGAAGGGATCGCTGGTACCTGGAAGGAGATCACCGAGGACGTCAATACCATGGCCGAGAACCTGACCTCGCAGGTGCGCGCATTCGGCGAGATCACGGACGCTGCCACGGACGGCAACTTCACCAAGCTCATCACCGTCAACGCCTCGGGCGAGATGGACGAGCTCAAGCGGAAGATCAATAAGATGGTGTCCAACCTGCGCGACAGTATCCAACGAAACACCGCCGCCAGGGAAGCGGCCGAACTGGCGAACCGCACCAAATCCGAGTTCCTCGCCAATATGAGTCACGAAATCAGAACGCCCATGAACGGTATCATCGGAATGACCCAGCTCACCTTGGACACCGACGACCTGAAGCCGTACACTCGGGAGATGTTGAATGTGGTGCACAATCTCGCCAACAGTTTGCTCACGATCATCGACGACATCCTGGATATCTCCAAGATCGAAGCAAACCGAATGGTGATCGAGAGCATCCCATTCACCGTGCGGGGCACGATCTTCAACGCCCTCAAGACGTTAGCCGTCAAGGCCAACGAGAAGTTCCTCAGTTTGACCTACCAGGTCGATAACACGGTGCCCGACTACGTGATCGGCGATCCCTTCCGCCTGCGTCAGATCATCCTGAATCTCGTCGGCAACGCCATCAAGTTCACGGAACATGGTGAGGTCAAGCTGACCATCCGCAAATCCGAGAGGGAACAATGCGCCGCTGACGAATACGCCTTTGAATTCTCCGTGTCGGACACCGGCATCGGCATCAAGGAGGAAAAACTCGACCTGATCTTCGATACCTTCCAGCAAGCCGACGGCTCCACCACCCGCCGCTTCGGTGGCACCGGTCTCGGTCTGTCCATCTCCAAGCGGCTGGTGAACCTCATGGGTGGCGATGTATGGGTCAACTCCGTGTACGGCCATGGTAGTCAGTTCCATTTCACATGTGTCGTCAAGCTGGCGGATCAGTCGTTGAGCGTCATCAGCTCGCAGCTTCTGCCGTACAAGAACCACCGCGTGCTCTTCATCGACAAGGGCCAGAACGGGGTCGAGACGGAGGAGATCACCAACATGCTCCAGCAGCTGGAGCTGGAACCCCTGGTCGTTCATAATGAAGATCAGGTCCCCCCGCCAGAGATTCAAGACCCGTCCGGAAAGGAGTCGGGCCATGCCTACGATGTCATCATCGTAGACAGCGTGGAGACGGCCCGCATCCTGCGCACGTACGATGAATTCAAATACATCCCGATCGTCCTGCTCTGCCCCGTCGTCTCGGTGAGCCTCAAATCGGCTCTGGACCTGGGTATCAGCTCCTACATGACCACCCCCTGTCAGCCGATCGACCTCGGCAACGGCATGCTGCCCGCCCTGGAAGGTCGCTCGACGCCCATCACGACGGACCAGTCCCGCTCGTTTGACATCCTGCTGGCCGAGGACAACGACGTGAATCAGAAACTGGCCGTCAAGATCCTCGAGAAGCACAACCACAACGTCTCCGTCGTCAACAATGGCTTGGAAGCCTTCGAGGCCGTCAAGCAGCGTCGGTACGACGTCATCTTGATGGACGTCCAGATGCCCGTCATGGGCGGGTTCGAGGCCACAGGCAAGATCCGCGAGTACGAGAAGGAGAACAATCTCACCCGCACGCCCATCATCGCCCTGACGGCCCACGCCATGTTGGGCGACCGCGAAAAGTGCATCCAGGCGCAGATGGACGAGTACCTGTCAAAGCCCCTCAAGCAGAACCAGATGATGCAGACGATTCTCAAATGCGCCACGCTCGGCGGATCGCTGCTGGAAAAGAGTAAGGAATCCCGTCTGGGTAGCAGCGGCGAGATGCACTCGATGCATCTGTCTCCGGAAAGCAAAAGCCAACGGCCCGGCCTGGAGCCGCGCTCTGTCACAGCGTCGGGCTCCGTCTACCGCGGCAGTGTTGCCAGCCCGACAACAGGGGAGGATGAGGACCTTATCATGGAACGAGTATGAACCAAACACCAAGCGAGAGAGACACGCCTTTATGAAAAGAAAGAAGAACATAGAAGCTAATGAATAAAACCAATCATTAGCAGGCCTTCCTACGCTCAAACAGCACATGAAAACGGACGAGGCCGGGTTTCAAGTCTTCTCACTTTTATCATCCTTTATCCCTCCCTCCCTCTCTCTCTCTTTCCATGCCATTTTTGCCCACAACACAAAAATGGCCCGCCGAAAACCTCTGAGCGACCCCCTCCGTTCTTGACGAAAATCATCCCGCCGTGTATTTGATATTCAAATCGAACGCCATTATACCCTCGTCACATTCCCGTTTTTTTTTTTTTTTTTTTTTTTTTTTGCGTCGTCGACATTTATTCTACAACATATCGATCTCCTTTTCACCGTCTTTCAAACTGGACGAATGCCACCTGCCAGGGCCCATTATTATTATTAACATTTTTTCCCCCTTCATTTTTGCTCGTCTTTGTCTGCGATCGATCACCTATGGGTCCGATAGGTGTCTGGAGTTTGGAACCGGGGAAATACAAGGCCAGAAAGGGGATATTTCGCAAAAGGAGAGAAACAGAAAGAAGAAGAAAAACACCTGCATTCGAGAGACCGGGGTCGAGGCAAGCCATGTGCGTTATTATCCGAGGGGAGCAAGAAAGAAAGTTCTTACTTTGAACCCGTCTTCCCCTATACGTTATGTTTTCCCAACCATGTTACTCTGTACTGTATCTAATTTTCCATTATATTTTGTCACCTTGCAAGGGGGGGATTCGACCTGTTTGCTTTCTTTCCTATCTTGTCTTTTTTCATCTCTCTCTCTCTCTCCCATGGCCTAGCCAGCGATTTCGGTCGTTAAGTAAAGAAGATCTCAATATAAATGCAGTGATTGTTCATTGATATAAACCAAGTAAACCAAGGAAGTAAATACTATAGATCTAACTATATATTGCTTCTAGCAATGAAATCAAACAGCAAACACACGCCGGAGAACCTCTCCATCCGGAGCTCTAGTATCAATCATCCCAGGGGTTTCATTGCGTTTAGCTAGAATGTTGTCCCGAGGAACAACAGGTCCAGGTCCAGGTCCAGGTCCAGGTCCAGCGGTAGGCAGCACAGGCGACGGACTACCGGCCGGCACGGTTGGGACAGCGGTGGTGCCTGGGGTCAGTGTCGGAACTGAGTGGCTTACGCTGGGACTGACGCCCGGACTGAAGCTGACGCTGGCGGTGGCGTTGCGGCTTGGAAATGGGAAGGGAGGCGCCGGGGACGGGGACGATGTCGGTGAGATATGTGGCGAGGAGATGACGGGAGGAGGTGGAGGTGAAGGGGCAGGAGGTGCTGCTGCTGGGGGTGCCGGTGGCGGTGCAGGACAGAAGGTCTCGGTGACGGTGATGGCCGGGGGCACGATTGACTGAACAACACTGTGCGTCACTGTGGTGGTGGATATCGACGTCGCTACCGAGGTGACGGTGAGGGTGGGCACGCAGATGGCAGGTATGCAGGCTGCTGGAGGCGCAGCTACAGCTGCGCAGGTCGCGATTTCAGTCGTCGTCACCACCACGGGGTTAAAGGTGAAGGTGAAAGATGTCGTGGGGACAACAGTGGTGGAGGGTGGAGGCGAAGGAGTCACAATGGGGTGACTGGTGGGAGAAGCGGTTGGTATGACGGGCGAAGAAGGTGAAGGAAATGGAGACGG
Organism: Penicilliopsis zonata CBS 506.65; assembly: GCF_001890105.1. Lineage (NCBI taxonomy): Eukaryota > Fungi > Ascomycota > Eurotiomycetes > Eurotiales > Aspergillaceae > Penicilliopsis > Penicilliopsis zonata. The sequence continues at coordinate 494,289 of NW_019208916.1, forward strand.
AGGTGGAGGAGCAATGACTGAGTCGAGCAGGGTGAACCATGCCCCTAGGAAGATTAAAAGCATGTTGGTACTAGCAGGATGCATTTGTTTCCCTTGATGAACTTTTCTAGCTTTTCCTGGTTTTTTGGGCTGCTCTTATTTTTTTTAACAAGAGGAAGACAAGGCCTCGCGCTCAACCGCCCAGGCCGGTTATATGTATCTAGTCAGCGGTAGGCAGATCATGATGAACTGGTAATGTCATCGTGTGGCTACAATCGTGTCCCTCCTCCTCCTCTTGGAACACATCGGAGCTCTTCGACCACGGAATGGTAGAATAAGCGACGGTACACGCCATCACAGTGATGAGCAGTTCCCTCGACTTTCGGAAGTGAACGGAGGTTGCCTCAAAAATGCCCTCGTAAGATCGTATTTCAACTGTGAATTATATAGTATGTCAAGTAGTATACATAGCCAGCGGTGGTGATACAGGTATCCAAGCCAGGTTTGCCCACACGGGACTGATGCTGCATTGCTGCGTTAATCGGTTTATCCCAAAAAAGAAAAAGAAAAGAAAAGAAAAATGTCGTTCTATTCCCCCAAAAGGCCAAAGCGCCGAATCCATGATTTTTGATCGTAAGAGAATTAATTTCCGAAAGGATTATATTATTTCAACGGGGAGTTAGGTCATCACGACGTTGCCTTTGCGGCTTGGATGCCTTAGTATATTGCCAAGGGTTGACGCCAGCCGACGTGTAGAATCTTCACGGCAATAACACAGGCGAGGCCGACGGCATAGCAGCATGTGGTGAATGTAATGAGGCCCCAGTATTCTCCATTGCAGCGTGAGAGGATTTCCCCTGCAATAGGCATACCGGTCAAAGTACTGAAACCATATGGACTTGTCAGCTTTCACGACTCCTTGGAAGATTGAATGAGAGATCCTACTTACCCCAAGCTAACAATTGTGTACCCGGTAGCGTAATATCGGCCATAATGTTCAGTCTTGCAAAGTTGCCCAATACATACCGGCGTAAGACTGATGTTGCTGCCACTTGCGAAGCCAAATACAACACAATAAACGACCAGAAGAGGCAAGTTGTTCCCCGCGAGGAGCCATAAGCAGGCGTTGCACACGAGACACAGGGCGACGGTGACGATCAGGGCATTGAATCGACCGAAAACGTCGGCGAAGTAGCCCGGAAGGGCTCGTCCAAAAATCGAGCCAGCATTCAGGACGGCGAGTATCTGATAAGAGAGTTGGGTGGAGACCCCATGTGCCAATGCATATGATGAGATATAACTGATGGGGATAAACAATCCCCATTCGATGAAGTACATGCCAATGGCGGTGAGGGCGAACTTGGGGTCTCTCAGGATGCGAAAATCGGGCAACATATTCTCTCTCGATATAGGTTTCTTGGGCAGACGAGATCTAATCAGCAGGCAGGCGATTGCTAGGGACAATAGGCACATCAGAGCTATAACCCGAGTGGCCCAAGCCCATCCCACTCGCGGAAAGAGGCTCTGCAAAGTCAAGGGAAACACAACACCGCCGAACGAGCCTCCAGTAGCAGCGATTCCCGTTGCGATGCCACGCTTCTCGTAGAACCAGTGACCAACCGCTGATATGGCCGGGGTGAAAATCAGAGAGATGCCTATTCCTCCCACCACGCCAATCGCGACCATAAAGTGCCAGTATTGAGTGCTGAACCCCATCGCAATCATTGCGACCACCATGAGAACCGAGCCGGCCAAAATCAGCATCCGAGGACCTCTCGCGTCGAAAACCGGACCGACCTGCAGTCCGCAGAAGAATGACAGGCAGGCGAACACGCCAAAGATCCAGCCCGTGCTCCCCGAGCTGTAGTCCTTTAGCTGGTGGTTCTCCAGGTACGCTTGGAACGTACCGATGGTGTTGATCAGCCCCAGCGACCCAAACAGTCCCATGAAGCTCCCAAAGACCACCAGCCATGCTTGTAGACCGCCCTCCGGGTAGGTGTTGCCATCAGCATCGGTCGTCACCCGGCTGACTATTGAGTTGGCGTTCACCGCTTGGTCTGCATGGGCAGTCGTGTGAGACGAGGAGTGGCGCAGGGTCTCTTCTGAAGAGATCATCAGGTCCTGATGGGCGGCAGTATTGCAAACAGAGGTCTCTGAAGCCGCAGTCAATCGTTTTTCCACATCAACGCTATTGATGCCTTGATCATTCGTCGAACAGACCTCTTGCTGCCTATCGATATGATCTGACGGCGCCATCGAGACCTCCCCCGCAACCTGTGGGACGCTATTCATTTCTACCCTCTAGAATCAGTAGCAACGACCGACTAAATTCCACAGCAGGAGGGAGAGCGAGAGCGAGAGAGAGCTGGAGACTGAGAGAATGAGAGGGAAAGAAGAGATCCAGCGGCGAGGAAGCAGCGTCTGACCTGCCTTCCTTCCCTTTTTTTTTCCCCGTCGGCTTATCCATCGCCGCTTCCGCTTTTTGGTGCAATTTTCTTTTTCTTGGACAGCGCTAGCAAGTATCGGGAAGGCGAACTCGAAGGATAAGTCATATCCGACAGCTTCGCTCTTTATTTTGTTGACACTTGTTGTACCGTACTCCGTACACAGTCGATGTGAGGCTGCGATCTAATAGTTATAGAAACTTCGATCCCAAACCCCGGTCATTTTCTTATCAGCGCACCCACAGCACCCACCACCCCCCCGGTCGAAAGTTACATCTGGGTGGAGAGAGCATTGAGTAATGGCCATCACTCCATAATAGGGTATCCCGGACATGAGCATACAGAGGAGACGTCAGCAAGGCAGGAATCAGCAACAAAGCCCTTGTGAGCGACGCAGTTGGGGCCTCGTGGTGCAATCATAGGAATTCTGATATTGGCAGAAAAAAGCGTCACTCTTGTTGATATCCAAACATGGTAGGCGGTATGCATTTCTCTGCATTGGATTTCGGGCCAGAGGGAAGAGAACTAATGATGATTGTGCATTAGAGCCTTACCAGAGGAATTACCGGCTTAGAGCGGAGTAGATTTTAGATATTGGATAATGGTTATGGCTATAGATGCCTAATGAATCAATGAGATCCATGTTTGCAACCCAAATGACGGCATAGTCTTACTACCCTAGTTATATAGTTATTTATGTAGTACACGCGAGGTGGCTGTCGATCTCTCAGGCAAGGGACTGTACTCCGTACTACATAGAGAATAGGACGCCTACACGTTCTTGTGACACTCACAGACCAATAGATATAGAAACACTGTTAACTATTTAATTCTCCGAGGTTGTAGCAGCACAGAGAACTCCGTACGGGCTGAGGAATGTTAAATTTAATGATGTTGCCTACCTAGTGATAAGCTTGCCCGAGAACCCTTGCCCGACCCAAGGACGCTCCATCCCACCCTTGCACTATCCACCATTATCCACTGGCTCAACCTTCGGACTCCATAGGCCTCCGGTGATCGTCGGATGTTCTCCGTGTCGATAAACGATTGATGTCTGGTGATAATTTGCTAGTGCTCTCTCTGCACATGCTTCCTAGCCGGGACAGACGGTAGCGGAGACTGGGTTGCCCGATAATTGGCCTTGTTCTAAGCGATTCAATCATGACGATGGAGTGTCTGGCCTGGAGACAGGTACAGTCCAGGCTGTGATAGGCACCTGGGTAAGTAGCTACCACCCCACTGCATACCAGATGCGACGGAGCTCCGGGGGAAGTGGAAGGAGACCTCGGCACTATTAATTGAAGCTGCATTCCCTCCCTAGCAGCGACAAGCTTTCCTCGCCTCGAACTCTGCTTCTCACCCCCTCTCCGGTACTCCCTGCTTGATTGGAAAGGATTACACGGCTACGATGCAGCTTCGATCGCTTCTGCCAACGGCCGTCTTGGCCTCGTCCCTGCTGGTGGACGGGGTAGCTGGTCGAAAGTTTAACGAAAGACACCTCGAATTGATGGAGACCAGGGCAAATAGGATGATGACCTCCTTTGAGCGTCGCACAAGCAATGACAGTGACACTGTCTTTCGCTTCATGACCGATGAGACTGAGCGTGAGTTCCATAATATGTACCCATCAACGACTATCCGGGACTGGAGTCGCTGACGGAGAGTTTTAATCTGCAGCGTATCTCGTCGAGAGCTTACCCGATGTACATTTCGATCTGGGAGAGATGTACTCGGGCTCTATTCCGATCGACAAGGGCAACGACTCGAGGAGTCTGTTCTTCGTCTTCCAGACAAAACTTGGTGAACCGGTCGACGAGGTTACCATCTGGCTTAACGGTGGCCCGGGTTGCAGTTCCCTCGAAGGCTTCTTCCAAGAGAACGGTAGATTCCTCTGGCAGCCTGGAACGTTTTTACCCGTTGAGAATCCTTATTCTTGGGTGAATCTCACCAATGTGCTTTGGTAAGTTGTATATTCCCTTTCTCCACCCGTCCCCCAAAACAATGAAAAAAGAAGAAAAGAAAAGCATCACTCATTCGCTACAAATAGGGTCGATCAGCCTGTCGGAACCGGCTTTGCCCTTGGTACTCCTACTGCCGACTCTGAGGAGGAAATCGCGGAAGACTTTGTCAAGTTTTTCAAGAACTTTGAAGAACTCTTCGGAATCAAGAATTTCAAGATTTACGTGACCGGCGAGAGCTATGCGGGGAGATACGTGCCGTACATTTCGGCCGCGTTTTTGGATCAAAATGACACGGAGTATTTTGACTTGACTGGTAACTCTCTTGCCGTATCAGAAACCCCCATTCGAAGCCCAACGCTGACTCGTGGAACACAGGAGCCTTGACGTACGACCCCTGTATTGGTCAATGGGACTGGGTCCAAGAGGAGGCGCCTGCCGTGCCATTTGTCTTGGAGAACACCAACATGTTCAACTTCAACGAGACCTTCCTGGCAGAGCTGGAGGCGCTGCACGAATCCTGCGGCTACAAGGAGTTCATTGATGAATACCTTGTCTTCCCAGCCTCTGGTGTCCAGCCCCCCAAATTCATGAACTGGACCGCTGACGCCGACTGCGACGTCTACGACACGATTCTCGATGAGGCCTTGGAAATCAACCCATGCTTTGACTTGTACTCGGCGAATGTCGCGTGCCCTCTTCTGTGGGATGTGCTCGGATTCCCTGGCTCGCTACTATACTCACCTGCCGGCGCCAGCATCTACTTCGACCGGGACGACGTCAAGAAGGCCATGCACGCCCCGAACGTTACGTGGGCGGAATGCACCGGGGAAGACGTCTTCACCGGCGGCGATGCCGGCCCAGAGCAAGTGGGCGACATCTCGGCGAATCCGATCGAACACGTTCTCCCGCAGGTGATTGAACGGACCAACCGCGTCCTGATCGCCAACGGAGACTACGACTTCTCCGTCCTCACCCTTGGCACCCTGCTGTCTATCCAGAACATGACCTGGAACGGCAAGCTGGGTTTCCAGCAGCAGCCGAACAAGTCCATCGTTATTGATCTCCCGGATCTACAGTACGCAGAGGTCCTGGCAGAGAACGGCCTTTCCAGTTTGGCTGGCGGCCAGGGCGGCATGGGCATCCAACACTACGAGCGCGGCCTGATGTGGGCGGAAACCTTCCAGAGCGGCCACATGGAGCCTCAGTACCAACCGCGAGTGTCCTACCGCCACCTGGAGTGGCTCCTGGGCCGCATCGACGAACTATGAAGGGTGGGGGGTCCTCGTGATGTTGAAGTATAGCGAGAAACGCTCATTATGGATGGAGACATGCTCAATACTCATTTTAAATAGAGGCATGAGAACACTCATTATGGATAGAGGCATGACTGGAATGACTTGATGTACATATCTACATAGCCACAGGCACAGCAAGTATCACCGAGATTTGAATGCTTGACGATCACCAAGTAATTTATGTCTATGGAGATATGCAGAATTAAATTGCTGAATGACGTTGGACGTTGAAGATGCTTTTTGTGCTTGACCCAATTAGGGATAGTATGTAACCATGAGCCTGTAATATTCGTAAATTACAGAGCCATGTGGATTTTTTCATTGGTCAAAGCATGTATTACTTTGTCACAGCCTGATGATCTCCCGCTATGCCTAAACCAGCCCTTGGCAGGGAATATCGTTCCTTCCTGAGGTATCCCTCACAGATGCGGCTGCAACCTCAAGTTACGCTGTAAGTGTACAGTCTTCGAGTTTGTCTATTAGGTAGGTTGGATGCCCTTCGGAGGTACTATATACCCAACTGCTCTATTCGGCTAACGGTTGTTCTGCAAGCAGGTAAAGTGTGGCTACACAGGACTCGCCCATGGAATCCCCTCGCTGACGATGGTGGAGCGCCGCCGAACTTTCTGTCTTCACATACAGTCTGGGGCAAAAAAAAAGAAGAAAGGAAAGGGGAAAGGAAGGACAAGCCCCGCACTTTCTCTCTGTACGACCGTCGACTCGCCACCAGGAATGTCGACAATTGGACAAATGGATGGCGGGTTGGCCAGTAAGAATGCTCTCTTCTAGCAGAGGGGGAGGAAACAGGAATAAAGACACTCTGCTCTCCCTGAAGAAAGCATAGAGAAGACATCCACTATGTGCTTACTCTTGTCTCTTGATATAATCTTTGGATCACTACAAACTATTTTTTGTCCTTCCTGGGTTGAGAGACTGCCTACATCAGGGACCTATATTTCTGTGTACTGACCATTGATACTACTGAAGAAGTATTATTTTCTGCTAGTTTTCATGATAACCTTGCTTTTCTCTCCCTCTGCCTGTCTCTTGTTGAAATACCTCTTTTATACACTCATCTCAGCTCTCCCGGAAGCATCTGCATAGTAGTCGGCAGCACTGTACTTGACTCAACAACTCGACACGGTACGACAGTAGGCCACCCGATAGCGACTGATTCCCATGCACCATGCCGTTCAATCCATTCAAGAGTCACGATCGCAGTGATTTCCCCGGCGTCGTGGTGCCCATCACCAGCTTCCCTGCGCACCGACCTCACTCCCCGGCTCATGCCCACACAGGCTCTGACAGTGAGAAAAAGAGTACCGACGACGCCAGGAGCGAGGCAGCTGCCTCGCTGCCAGAGTGCGGCCAGATGCTCTCCGTAAAGGCTCTGCGTGCCGAGGTCGAGTCGGACATTGCTACCTCGGGGCATGACTCTGCCTATGATCGTACGTTCGTTCGGGTCATCCATCCATGGGTGTCTAATTGATCTTTCAATCAAGTCATATAGCCAGCTAACTTAAATCGTTGTAGGTAAAGCAAAGGTGATCAACCGGGCGATCCAGGACATCGGAATGGGTCGGTATCAGTGGGAGCTGTTTGTCCTCTGTGGATTTGGATGGCTGGCAGATAAGTAAGCCCGATCAAGAATTTCAGTTTTCATAGAATCAAAGAGAGCGAGGGATCCATGACTGTATCTGATATAAAACCCAGTCTATGGCTGCAGGGAGTCGCCTTGACCCTCCCCCAGCTCGAACTCGAGTTCGGCGTGTCGGAGTCGCGCGTCCGATTCACCACCTGCGCCCTCTTCCTCGGTCTGTGCTTGGGGGCTTCGTTTTGGGGCACTGCTTCGGACATTATCGGTCGTCGCTTGGCCTTCAACATGACCCTGTTCATCTGTGGAACATTTGGTCTGGCGGCGGGGGGCAGTCCAACATGGATCGGGTGCGTTTTTTCTCTTCTTTTCTCCTTTGCTTTTCCCTAGAGAAAATGGTGAAAGTTGATCCTGCTATACCAAGGAAGCTAACCGTTACAGAGTCTGCGCCCTGTTCTCCTGTATGGGTCTTGGAGTCGGTGGGAATCTTCCAGTGGATGGAGCGCTTTTCCTGGAATTTCTCCCCTTTGCTTCGGGCAATCTTCTGACTATGCTGAGTGTGTGGTGGCCTGTTGGCCAGCTCATAGCAAGGTCAGTATACCAGCGGAGCAACCTCACTCTGTGTTGAGCATTGATCTAATGGAATTCTCTCTAGTCTTCTCGCCTGGGCCTATATCCCCAACTACACATGTGCCAGCAACCTTCCCTCCTGCCACAAGGTGGCTGCGGGAGTCGCCTGCTGTAGCAAGCAGGACAACATGGGCTGGCGGTACCTGGTCTTGACGCTCGGCGCGCTGACCTTCACCATGTTTCTATGCCGCTTCGTCCTCTTCCACCTGTACGAGTCGCCCAAGTTCCTGCTCTCTCGCGGCCGGCAGGATGAGGCTGTTGCGGCCGTGCACGGCATTGCGTACAAGAACAAAGCCACTACGTGGTTGACGGTCAACATCCTCAACGAGATCGGTGGATATCCCGAGGAGACGCCGAACCAGACGCTGTCCACCATGCAGATCGTCCGGCGGTCGGTGTCCAAGTTCTCCTTTGAGCGTGTCGGACCTCTCTTTGCCACGAAACGACTCGGGTTTACCAGTACGTATAGCCACGAACTGACAGGTAACATACATTGGAGCCGTATAGTTGGTACTGACAGAAATAGCCATCCTTCTCTGGTTCTGCTGGGCGACCATCGGAATGGGCTACCCGCTCTTCAATGCCTTCCTGCCCCAATATTTGAGCAAATCCGGCAACGGAGGCACGACGTCGACCTACATTGTCTACCGCAACTACGCCATCACCTCGGTCGTGGGCCTCCCCGGATCCATCCTGGCCTGTTTTCTCGTCGACATGCGCTACCTCGGCCGGAAGGGGACCATGGCCATCGCCACGCTGATCACGGGAATCATACTCTTCTGTTTCACGGCCTCCACCAACTCCAACACCCAGCTCGTCTGTTCCTCGCTCGAGGCCTTCTTCCAGAATATCATGTACGGCGTCCTCTACGCATACACCCCCGAGGTCTTCCCCGCCCCCAACAGGGGCACCGGCACAGGCATCGCCAGCTGTCTCAATCGCATCACTGGCCTGTGTGCGCCCCTCGTCGCCATCTACGGCGCCAATGCAAATCCCAATGCGCCCATCTATGCTTCGGGGGGTTTGATTCTTGCGGCCTTTGTCGCCATGTGTCTTCTCCCGATTGAGACCAGGGGCAAGCAAACTTTGTGATAGCCCTTGACTATATACTGGGTTGAGCTAGTCAATACTATAACTTTCTTATATTGTAGTTGGTCGTTTACCTAGTTCTTAACAGTTTACCATCATTTTCAACTAGCTTGGTCCTCATAATCAAGTACAAGTGTATGCGTTATTCATATATCTAATCATAAGCATATACATCACGCCATGCTAGCCAAGAGAAGAAGGGGAAAAAAAAAGAACAAGAGGAAATAATGGGGGGACTAAAAAAGACAAGGTTTCAAGCAATCTGCCGCCGCCCCCGCCGCCCCAGCAACGTGGCATTGTCCAGACTCAGCTCGAAGGGTTGTCGCGAATTCCGAGCGATGCTCTCCCGTGCTGCCTGGGCGACAGTGGCGCTGTGCTGACCGTATCCCTGCTGTGGCTGCTGGTGACCCTGCCGCACGGGCTGCCGGCCACGTTCGGCGGCGCGGGCCTGCGCCGCGTGGCTGGCGGTCGTGCCGAGGTTTGTCGAGCGCAGTTTGGCTTCCATGGCGGCCACGTCGGAGGCCTGCTGTGAGGACTTGGGGATTTTGGACGGCGGGTTGGTGCCGTTCTCCGAGGTGACAGTGCCAGTGCCGGTGCCGGTGCCGGTGTTGGCGGCAGGCACATCCTCGTAGCCGTACGCCAGATCTTCGTCGTCATCGTAGTCTTCGTTGAGCGGGTTAAGCCCAGACCGGAATCCAGTCGTTGGGTTCCCGCCCCGGTATCCCTGGCGGAAGTTTTTGCGTCGCTTGCCTTCCTCTTCCTGGCGGTGAACGGCATATCCGACGTCGAAAACCTCGCGCAGGTTGATCGCGCCCGGCGAGCGGAAGTCCATACGGCGCTCCGCAGCTGAGGTCTGGTCGATTAGTCGCGCGCTGGCCGGTTGATACTGCACCTGGTTGGCCGTCGCGGCGTTGAACATAGATCCGCCTGCCGCCGCGGCGACTTGCTCTTGGTGTGCGGCCGTGGCCAAAGAGCCTGTTGGTGGGGCGTCAGCGGCCGGTTCGGTCTCTTCGGCCGATTCCCGGATCCACGGGTGATTTAAAAACTCCTTGATGGTGTATCGTTTGTCTGGGTTGACGGTGAGCAGGTGCGATATGAGATCCTGGGCCGACTTGGAGATGTCGTCCCACCAAGGAGACAGGAACGTGTACTGGCCGCGGGCGACCTTCTCGGTCAGGATCTGGATGCTTTCGTCGTAGAAGGGCGGGAAACCGCAAAGGAGCGTGTAGAGGACGCATCCAAGCGCCCACATGTCGACGCTCTTCGAGTATCGCTCGTCCTTGACGATCTCCGGTGCGGTGTATCCGACGGTGCCACACGGCGTCATTGTCTGGCTATCCCAGATCACCTTGGACAGGCCAAAATCGGCAATCTTGATGGTGCCGATCCCACCGGCACCAACGCCTGGAACAAACTCGCCTTCGTCCACTTTGTCCTCGTCACCCGGTTGGTGAGTTTGAGGACCCTTGCTGGGGATGAAGGGGGCGGGATAGAAGAGAAGATTCTCAGGTTTGATATCTCTGCATATAAAATCAGAAAATAGCCATATAATAACAGCAAGTAAGGCCATACCGATGCACAACTCCAGATGTCTCATGCAGATACTCAATTGCCTTCGCCACCTGGATGATGACGTGACGGCTGAGATCTTCGCTGAAGTAGGTCAACCGCACAATCTGGTGGAAGAGCTCGCCACCGGGGCACAGCTCGAGAATAATGTAGTAGTATTGGCGGGACTCGGAGAAATCGATGAGTTTGACGATATTGGGGTGGTCCAATTGACGCATGATCTGCACCTCCTTGAGGATATTGGCTCGCTGCAACACACACGTTAGTCCTCTGTCTTTTTTTTTTTCTGCAATAGTCAAAACAAATAAGAATCTTTCGCTATGAAGGCTCAGATCATGGATGGATTGGAGAGGTTCTGCCCACCTCGGTGGCCTTTGGCGCATTCCGAAACTCTGGGTGAACACGGACATCGGACTAGAGAAATCCCCATAGGGAGTACGTCGGCAAACATCACAAGAGAGGAGAGAAGAAGAGAGAAATCGCGCAAAATAGATCGGCAACACATATCAAAGCGGGCACGCATGGGCAGGATGTGAAAGCATCTCGGAGAGAAGGCATGTTCAAGACGAGAGAGAAAGGTACCCTACCTGATTGCTGTTCATCTCAAACTTGCGAACGACTTTGATGGCGACTTCTTCGTACTGGCCAGTACTATCACGGGCCCGATAGACGTTGCTGAAGGCACCATCGCCCATCTTCTCGACCAGAATCCAACGTTCCAACCCAGGATATTTGGGCATCTTGGACGCCCGTTTCCTCTCCTCAGCGACGATCTCGGCGATCTCGGCCTCGCGAGCCTTACGGGTCTGAGCATCGGCGCTCTTCTGGACTACCGGCGACTGACCATTGCCATGGCGGCCCTCGATGGCATCGAGATTGCCCACCGCGGCGGGGTATTGCCCCTGCGGCTGCGGCTGCGGCTGGGCATGGATGGCGGACACGTTGGTTGTCGGTTCGGCATGCGGCGTCACCAGGCGCGCCTGCTTCCCATGACGGATGAAATTCTTGAGATTCTGAATCGTGCTCATTATGTAAAGTCGGGGAAAATTAAATTATAAATGCGAGTGTGAGAACAAACCCCCCCGTCTCAGGAGGAAAAAGAGGTCAAATCGGTCTACCCCGCCAAAAGGCAGAGGGACAGCGGAACGGCCGGAAACACAACAGAGACAGGGCGAGAAGGAGGCAGGGGTGCTGGCAGACGAAAGCCGATGGACGGTCGCTTCGAATCTTTTCTATCGAGAAACGGAAAACGGAGGAGTTTTGAGTGGTGGACAAGGGAGAAAGGGCAAAGACGAAGGGAATGAGGTCAGGGCGGGAGGGAGCCAAGTGGGCGCCTATGACAGCATGCGATCTTCGACCCGCGATGTCATCAAGTCTCTCCGCAGAGGCTGCTGCTGTTCAAGCTGCGAAGGTGAGTTCTATGTCTATTGTTTTTTATTTATCTGATTGAGAATGCTGTCTATTTCCAACCTTCCTGATACTGACTCAACATACCAGGAAGGGCATTTTGTGCTCCCTCGATCCCCCCCCCGTCGGTCCGCTTGCCTCTCATCCACGGTCGAAAAAGCTCTGTCGTCACTCCGCCACCGACGATCCACAGAGCTCGTTTGTTATCATTGAACTTATTAATTAGTCGAAGTTGGTGACATAATCGAGTTCTCGTATCCTGTTACCGGGGAGGCAGAACAGGTGTTCAACCAGAGGTACACCCTTCTGTGGGGATGATACCAAGCAGAGATAATAACATAGCTACACATGGGATAATATAATCGGCTTGACGTGTGGGAAGGAGGAGTATGGTGAGGGCCGAACCGGGGCCAGGGTAATGCACTCTCGATACCTTCCTACCAAAAGGCTTGTGTGCCGATCTGACTGGAATGCTAATAATGGCTGACCAAGACAAACAGCAATCAGTCGTCCGCAATTCGAGTGCCAGTTGAAAAGACTAGGTGTATTGGATAGCTACGGAGGATGAAATTCCTTGGATATCAATATGGTTTATAATAGGGCTGGTGTTGTGCTAAGCATTGCTTCGTTGCAGTGCTGATCGACATCCCTTCTCCGCTCACAAAAGACATTCCTGTACGGAGCAGATCCGGACAGTCTACTACTCCGTGCACACAACCGACTCCTCTCTGGCCATGAGTACAGAGTATAGGGCTACTGAGTGTATGCTTGCCGAGCTCGCCTCATCCCAAGATCAATTGCTGTCTGATCTGACGTCGTCTTTCGTCATCCTCCGTCATCTCCACCATGGTGATATCCTTTTCTAATAATCACTCGTACGGAGTGATACCATAGCAGTCCCTGTATGGAGTACTCTATACTGACGTTCTAGGCGAATTGCATTGATAAAGTGTCTGATTTATTTTGATTGATCCCCCTAGCTTGCATGATGCGTCAGAGATGCGTGGGCCTCAAGAGCACCAGTTGTCGCAGTAAAAGATTAGTATACTGGACTCCATCAGAACCACGCTATTTTATTCTATTAATACCATCGTAAATTCTAAAATGAGGAACCTCTAGACCTCTAAACCGACGGTTGTACTGGATGATTCTATCCTCGTAGGAATGCAGAGGTCTTCGTAGCTCTGGGAAAAAGTACGCCGCTCTCCCACTCACAGTGAAAATCCCCCTCTGCAGGCGCCTCTGAACCTGCATCCGAACTCCTCCTGCGTAAGGGGCACCGCATCGTCTGATTCATCAATCGGATTCATTCTAATCTCCCGCTCTGCCTCACTCGACTGCTCGATTTCCGAGTCCCTACCTACTTTTGCGCTGTATTATTTTATCGCCTCGACTCGGCCTTTATCGCCCTTCGTCACTCCTCATCTCCTCCCCACTCTACTCACTCCACTGGCCACCACGACGAAAACGATTCCTCGTCTTAGCCAACTAGGCGTGGCGTGGACACTGGATGCCCCTCTAGACAAAAGGCGTCTGCGTCGTTTCATCTGTCAGAACAAACACGTCTGCTTTCCTTGTTGCATTGCCTCATCGATCCGGCTGTCATTCCACGTTGCAAGTCGACACGCGCGCTGCCATACGTTACACCTTCGACTCCTTACGTTTCAGTGAAATTTCTGATTTAACCTCTTCCATTCTTCTCTCATTCATTCATTCATTCTCTATCTATCTATCTATCTCTCTTTTGCAACTCCACGCTGCACCCATACTCAAGTACCAGATATTTCCAGCCATTCTTTCAGCATGCCGGGCTTTCGGACCTCTTTCGACGATCGCATTTGAAATCGCCCCAGTGTGATGCCTCGACTTTGCAGCCTCACGTCGATTTTTCCATTACGACCTCCTGCCATTCATTTGACCGTTCATCATGTCCGCTGACGAGGCCGAACGGCCGCTCTTCAAATCACACAAACCGCTGCCCCGCAAGCGAGATATGGAAAATGTCGAGACGATTCAAATCTACACCACAGAGGTGCTGGTTACGGCTCCAACTCTCCCTCTGACTCCACCAGGAGCGGCGACAGTCACAGACAAGGAACAAAATGGTGTGGAACGGGAACCCCGGGCCTTGGGCCAGCATGCCCAGCCTGTGGGGATGCTCACACCCATTCTTTCGCAGAGCCCGCCCACTCCGGATAGCACTCCTCCTCGAGCGGGATCGGGAAAGAGACCTATGCTGGCCCATGTCATGTACCCCTCTGCCTCCTCGAAGGCCGAGTCGTTTCGCACAGCCAAGGAGATGCTTTCCGACGAAGAAACGGATCATACCGCGACTCCCGGCCGTACCGTAACCCCGACACGACGGTCTCGACAGAACAAAGACAATTTGGAAGAGACACCCAAGCCGGAAAAACGCGTGGACTGCAAGACAGCCCAGATGAGCCTGCATTCTCCTGTCCATTCACAGCAGTCGTTGGACAATGGCAGTCCAGAGTACACTGAATCGCACAGACAAAGGACCCTACGTGATCGGGTCCAGGACGGACAGGTAGCCCCGGCGACCCCTTTCGTCAAACAATTTGGCGAACAGATTGGCTGGCCCTCGGAGAGCGCTGGTGCGGGGGTAGATCCGGAAGAGAGTTTGGCGGCGCGCCGATTGTCCAACGTCTCCACGTCGTCGACTGTTGAGGTCATGATTATCGATTCGCCGCCGGCAGCCGTCCGAACACTGAGACATTCAGAGAAGCGGTCGTCCCTGCGGTCTGCCAGCTCTCCAATTACACGATCCGAACGCACGTCGGCGGTGTCTTCGATGCGCCGTCGCGAATCCCCTCCCCGCCTGGCGCACAAGGCTCGTCGCATTTCAAACGAAGATCGCAAGAGTGTCATCTCAGGGACTTCCAGCTCCGTGAAACACCCCTCCATCGCATCCAATCCCCAGGTGGATGTCATTCCAGTGGTCGTCATTCCAGAACGCAACTCGTCCCTGAATTGGTCGTCCGATGGTAGCAGAGAGCAATCCGGCGTGACGCTCCGACTGACGCCGCCCCAGTCAAAGAAAAAGCGAACCATGTCCGATTCAGGCACCACCACCACCACCACCGCCGCCGCCGCCGCCACGGACAGCAGCAGAGGCCGCGGGAGGACGCGCCCTGTGATCCCGCCACGGGGCTCCTCCCTGTCCGCCCCAACGAGCCGCAACAACTCACGAACGACCTCCCTTACTTCGGAGAGTCTCCGCAGTCATACGCTTGCCATGGACCGGATACAGACTCAGTTGCACAATCAAATGCAGATTCAAATGCAGACCGAATTGAAGCTCCCGCCCGAGGCTACCGCAGCCGAGACCAGTGCACGAGTCCACTCTATCGTCATCGGGTTCGACGAGACGTCAACGCACCTGCGCCCGCCCTCGATGCCCTTCACGCAGGTCTCGATTCAGTCCTCGTCACCTGGTCCGGTGGAGATTAGTGAGGCCACAGCCGTCAGTCTGTTCCCTCACAACAACCGGTCGCTGCTCCTTATCGAGCAGCGGATGCCGTCTGACCCACGCGTGACCGTGTCGGTAAACGTGGCACCCTCACACCCACCTGTGACGCCCGAGATGCATTCTCAGGGCGTCCAGACGGACGCGGTCGATTCTCCGCTGCTCAACCCGCGACCACCGCCGTCTCCGCCGAGATCGACCAACGACCGACAGGGGGAAGACGCACCGTCTACGACCGAGCCTGGCAGAATGGGTAGTAATGATACTACTGTCCGCCCGTCCCGTCGGTTCGGATCCGTGCGACTGGCGCTGGGCGCGCACCGCCGGTCCAACTCGTCCGGCTCATTCCCACGCACTCTGTCGATGCGGTCGGTGAAGAACCGGACGTCCGGCAAGGAGATGGATAGCCGGCAGCATCCGTTCTGGCGACCGCGCGCGTTCTGGGAAGGGATGGCGAGTCCAGATACGCCAGAACACGCACACTCCGAGGATACCGATCGAGATCGAGATCGAGATCTTGTGATTAATAACTCGCTGGGCATGCCGCAGCGGCGAATGGTCTTCCAGGGTCCGACGATCCGCAATCTGAAACAAGGCCACGGAACCGCACAGCTTAGTAGCACCCATGTCGACATCATCCGGCGAGGCTCGCCGGCTCTACAACACGGTCAGAAACACTCGCCCTCGCATTCGCGCGGACTACACGTCTTCTCCCTGTGGAGCTTGCAGGCACGGCATCTGCGCCGCCGTCTGCGGCTCGCCCGGCAGCAGCGCGCGGAAAGGAAACGCGAGGCGCGTAGGCAGGAATTGAAGCAGCAGATTGGCGAGGTGATACCGCGCGAGATACTTCAGTGGTGATAATCATGATGTGAATTTGCGACCATAACAACAAATGATCTGATGAGATGATTTGGTGGCCTAGGGATGACGATTATGATACTATTATTCTTCATTTTTTTTTTTTTATTTTTTATTTTCGATGGTTACGACTTTTTATGATTGTTTACGAGCCATGAGATAATGACTAGATGGTGATGTCTTTTTGATTTCAAATTTCTATCCGCTCAATTTCTTCCTCTCGGCGATCGCCATTCTTCCGTACTCTGTCTTTGTAGGTGGCTTGGCTGTAGAAGCGATCTCTGCCGACTGCTTCTTTTCTTTGTATTTCTTATACGCCTCTCCGTCGAGGAAAGGCTGGTCAACCGCTGAAAAGTCCACTTCTGTCGTTGGAACTGCCCTGTCGGTGTTCTTTTCCTGCTCGGGGATGTCT
The DNA here is from genome assembly GCF_001890105.1 of Penicilliopsis zonata CBS 506.65. Taxonomy (NCBI): domain Eukaryota; kingdom Fungi; phylum Ascomycota; class Eurotiomycetes; order Eurotiales; family Aspergillaceae; genus Penicilliopsis; species Penicilliopsis zonata. The sequence goes on from NW_019208916.1 coordinate 511,014, forward strand.
AGAGCGGAGAAGGCGGGTTTGCGTAGTTGGAAGGTTGGAATGGCTGCGTTGGTGTTCGGGTTTAAAGTCTGCTGGGTGGGGGGGTTTAATCTCATTGTATGGTTTAGTATGTAAAGGAGATGGAAAAAAAGAGAAGAGAGATAGAGGAGAGCAGAGTAGGTCGCTTGAAGGTCGAGCGAGGTACGGAGTACGACTGGTGAGAAATGACGTGGTCGTCATTCGACAGGCTACAGTTGCTATCATATTCTCTACACTGCTTATGATTTTTTAGATAAGTACAGTCAACGACTAGACTAATTCCTTATGTGGAAAAAACATTTGCAGTTGTCTAACATGAGATGATCGGACATTTGTTTTTTTTTCCCTTTCCTCCCCTTGCCTTGGGTTGTACGGGTCGTGTCTCTTGTTATATCGGTCGACCTCTACTCGTTGCTGGGCTCATCCTCCTTCTTGGCCGCCGCCTTCTTCTTCTTGTTTTTGTTGCCCTTGGAGCCAGTCGAGCGGGCCAACGGACGCTCCAAGATCTTGAGGATTTCCTCGTCCTCGATCTTCTTGTCGGTCTTGAACTTGGTCAAGTCGGTCGTGGGGCCGGCCAGGCGGGTGATGCCGTTCTTAGTGATGGCTAAACATGGTTAGTATTATGGTAGATACATTATAAAGAAAGGCAAGGAAAGTCAATTACCAATAGTGGTGAACAGGCGCGAAACAGCAGAGCCGTCGGCCTCACCAGCGGGCTCGTACTGTCTCAGAACACCGCCACGGACGCACTCGACAACACCAACCTTGGCGGCCTTCTCGTCATCGAGCTGGCGCAAGCTGAAGGGGAAAGTGCCGAACTTCTTGACCACCTCGGAAAGGGTCTGGCGAGAGCTGGGACGCTTGAGGATGTAGGTGGTGGTGGTGCGGCGGTGGAGGGTAGCGCGGTGCTCCAGAGTCTTGACCTTGCCGGAGCCCAAGCTGAGACCGATCTCCACACCCCAGACCTCACCGACGGCGGGGAGACCCTCGCCCTTGACGCCGGAGCCGGGCGAGAGGATGATCTTCTTGGTGCCCTCGATCTCGTTGCGGTCAAAGAGCCAGCTGGTGGTGTTCTCGACGACAGTGCAGTCGTAAGCCTTGGCCACCTTCTCGATCAGGCCGGTGATCTGGGACTGGGAGTAGGGCTTCTCCGCCGCGGCCTTGGCCTTCTCCTCGTCGGTTCCGCTGGCCAGCAGACCGGGGGGCACCATCAGGCGGAGCAGGAGCTCGTTGGCATAGTGCGTCGCGTGGATCAAGTCTGCCTCACGGCCGCTCACCTCGCCCTCGGCGGCCACGATGACCATGTCGCAGACAATCGTGCCGAATCCATCGATCTGAGCGCCCAGCTGGACCTTTGCAACCTCACCGGCCTTGAGCGTGGTCTCGGCCTCCTTGGCATCCGACACCAGCGGCGTGTAGGGCGTCACATACGAGCTGGGAGAGACGGTAGTGGGGTGAGAGATACCTGTTCCTTATTTTAGTACAACTTCCTTCCTTTTTCTTCTCTTTCTCTCTTCTTCTTCTTCATTTTTACCCACCCTTGGCGATCTTCTTGCCCTTGTAGACCTTGGCAATCTCCTCCTCCAGCAGCTCATCACCCTTCTGGCAGATCTCGACGATCTTGGCACCCTCCACGCACAGAGCTTTATCACATCAAGTCAGTCGAGCTACTTTTCCAGGACACGGCGGGCGTCACGCAAACACACCTGAAACGGCCTCGAGGACTTTGTGCGAGATGGTCGCCGCGGTCTTGTACTTGGTCAAGGTATCGGGGTTGTTGAGGGTGTAGTCTATCGCCGTCAGCTTCTTCCAAAATCACTCCTATTCCCATCCTCTGCAGAATTCTGCAGAGCTTTTCCTTTAGAGAAAATCCCGGGAAAAAAAAAACATTCACACAACCACCACGCCGGTTACCTACCAACCTCGGGAGCCTGTGTCTCGGCCATGATGATAGACAGGTAGCTGTAGGATGGGAAAACGTAAAAAATAGAATCAAAATCAAGCGTAGAACAGCGTCCAAGGCAATTCCCTGACGCAGTCGTGTGCTCTGGCGGGGTCTTGGTCTTGGTGGGGAGCTCAGCCCAGCGTTACATAACCGCCTGGGCTTTAACGAGGGTTCGCCAGACCGCCTCACGTCATGACCGGCGAGAGAGAGGGACGAAGCTGGCCGGGCAGGCTGTTACCCCTCATTCAGCCAGTCCGCAGGAGGAGAGGTGTTTCAGCAGGGTCCAATCATGGCTGAAGGTTGACGCGGAGGTGATCTAAAGTACGGAGAGTGTCATGATCTGTTGTGACTCTAGAAAGCTGCCTAACCACTTCATCAGACTACTACCAATTACAAGACTACTATTAATCACAATGAAGGCGACTCCCGAGCTGCCTCTGCGGATCTTGACGCATAATATCCGGTATGCTACCTCGGCGCCGTTCAAGGGGGAACGGCCGTGGGCGGATCGCCGACAGCTGCTCATCAATGAGCTGGAGCACAACACCCGGCACTGTCCGGACAGCTTTGTCTGTCTACAGGAGGTGCTCCACCAACAGCTGGTAGATATCCTGAACGGACTGAACGACCACGGCGAGACACCGGTGGCAGCAGAGGCCCCGCGGTGGGCGTACATCGGTGTAGGCCGCGACGACGGCCGGCAGGCGGGCGAGTACTCGCCCATCTTCTACCAGCCCGCCGTGTGGGAGCTACGGCACTGGGAGACCACCTGGTTGTCGGAAACGCCCGACCGGCCGTCGAAGAGCTGGGATGCCGCCTCGATCCGCATCGTCACCAGCGGCGTCTTCACCCACCGCACCAGCCGCCGCACCGTGCTGGCCATGAGCACGCATCTGGATGACCAGGGGGCAAGGTCTCGCTTCGAGGCCGCGAGCATCATTCTCGCCAAGATCGATGAGTATCGCGCTCACGACACGTACGGGCCCCTGCTGGCCGGCGTCTTCCTTGCCGGCGACTTCAACAGCCGAGACTACCAGGAAGCCTACAAGGTACTGACAACCGACCTGGCCGACGCTTTCCATGCGGTCAACCCGGTGCGCCGCTACGGCAACCTCAACACCTTCACGGGCTTCAGTGCGGAGGACGAGTCCCCCAAACGCATCGACTACATCCTCTTGGGCCGGGATGATCCCTGGTCCGTCCAAGGCTACGCCGTGCTGGCGAACCGTTTCGACGATGGGGTTTTCAATTCCGACCACCAGGCGGTGATAGCCGATGTTTCTCTTCACAACCACCAGGAATAATTGCACCATACCCCCCCCCTGGGTTGTTCCATTAATGCATTTCCCCACAAGCCCCCCCCCCCCCCCTGTAACTAGTTTTCGACGCGCTGCCTGTGTGTCCCCCCCAGCATGACTAATCAATCACGTGATTTAATACAGCGCCTGAACGTAACGATACCGTTTCTTACAACCATCGACGGTCGCGCAGCATCCAAAGCAACGCCAGCAGCAGCTGGAAAACGTCAGTCGCAGGCCTTAGATAGAAGCGAAGAGAGATCTCGCACCGTCTGCCGTCTCTCCAGCGTCTGCCCGGCGTCTTTGCTGCCCTCCCCCCTCGCTCCTTGCTCCCTGCTGGACGCGAACGGCCACTTGTAAGCTGTAACCACCAGAGACTCCCAGTTCGCAACTCGCCGCCGTTTCTCCCTCGTCCGTCTCTCCCACCCAGCAAAAAACGGCCACGGCAGAGCGTCCAGTCCCACGAACAGCCCACGCGGCGTCTCAACCGTCTGAAATACTCCTGGAGAAGCGGCAGCAACCCTGAACGAGCCTGGATTGAGGCGTTTTCTCGGCCTCCCCAGCTGCTCCGCCGCGCTCAGCCGACTCTCTCTTTGCTGGACCAGACGAGACCAGACCAGACCAGACCAGCCAGACCCATCCGTTGCCTCGTCCTGGGCCTTTTCCGACCGCGAAGGCTGGTACGTATCCCGTTCTTTTCTTGTTGGCATTGGCTTCTTTCCCTCCCGGCCTTGTCTTTTGCTTTTTTTTCTTTTCCTTCCTTGAAAGACGCTGCTCTCTCTTTGTGCCTGGCTCGATGGCAAGCTGCTTCGGCTGTCTCCTCCGCGCCGTGCGCCCGTCTCGCGCCGCGGCCCATCTCGTCGCGATAAGCTCCTACTTTAATGGCTGATGGCTAATTCGGTGCTGTTCACCTTCTATCTAGGTCTCTAGATGATGCAGAGGCGCCCATAACTGCATTGTATTCCTGTTTGTTGTCCTTCGGCGAGTGATACGTCCCAACGCAACCGTTTTCGTGAAACCAGCTCGGCCAAGGCCGCTCGGTTTTTTTTCCCTCCCCCCTTCCTCTCTCGCCCGTTCGAATCGAAATCATTCAATGCCTTCTCCGGAGCTTGTATCAGGTGGCGCGGAGCCAGAGGCTTTGTCGGGCCCTGCTCAGAACAGTTCTCACCTGCCCGACGCGGACGCCAATCATGACGCTTCCTTGGAACAACAAACAGCCCAGGGCCCCGGACAGAATGCCATCTCGGAAGGCAAACAGAATGCCCGAGCGGTGCTCGCCGCGTCGGGGCTGTCGTTGCCAGCGGGTGGCGCTGAGAACGAGACAATGCCGGTGACGGCTGGCCCTTCTACCGAGACAAACGGGTCGGTGGCGAGCAGGAAACGGTCGCATGATGGCGAAGCCATCCCAGCAACCGACGGTCTACCCGTCCGTGTGCGCGAGACGCTGGCGGACAAGATCCTGCTCGATCAGTATGTGAACCGCGAGTTCCATTACTCTGCCCTGGCTGCCTGGAATCCCCCCAACCAGGCGATCCACCATCAGAAACGGGTGGAACGCGACTACTATCTCGCCTTGCGTCGCGAGGCCCAGATAGACCCGGGCTCGGTGTATGGAGTCGGCTACGAAGGGTTCGGCAACGCCCGGACGGATCTCAAGAACCAGCACCCGCAGCTGCTGTATCCCGGCCATCGACGCCGGCCGGGGAACCGCAAGACCCGCGAGCTCCGGGTCTCGCGCTCCGACCTGAAGGTGCAGAATGAGCAGATCGAGGACCTCGTTCCCATCCGGCTCGACATCGACTGGGAGAAGGTCAAGCTGCGCGACACCTTCACTTGGAACCTGCACGACCGCGTCGTCTCGCCCGATCTATTTGCCGAAAAGCTCGTCGAGGACATGGGCCTCCCTCTCGAGACGTGCACGCCGCTGATCCGCATGATCTCGCAGAGCATCCACGACCAGCTCTCGGATTATTACCCCCAGGTCTTCCTCGAGCAGGATGCCCTCGACCCACATCTCCCCTACAGTGCCTATAAGGATGACGAGATGCGCATCCTGATCAAGCTCAACATCACGATCGGCCAGCACACCCTGGTCGACCAGTTTGAATGGGACATCAATGACCCCCACAATTCGCCCGAGGATTTCGCCCTGCGCATGACCAACGACCTGTCGCTGTCTGGCGAGTTCACCACTGCTATCGCCCACTCAATCCGCGAGCAGTCTCAGCTCTTCACCCGCTCACTCTACATCGTCTCACATCCCTTTGATGGCCGCCCCGTCGATGATCCGGACCTCAAGGCCGCCTTCCTGCCGTCCCCGTTAGCCTCTTCTTTCCGTCCCTTCCAAGCCGCCAAGGAATACACCCCTTACCTTTACGAGCTGAACGAGGCCGAGCTCGAACGCACAGAGGTTTCGATCTCGCGCGAGCAGCGCCGCCAGAAGCGCTCCGTCAACCGCCGCGGCGGGCCCGCCCTGCCAGATCTCAAGGACCGCCAGCGCACCATCCGCACCATGGTGGTCTCCTCGGTGATCCCCAACTCGGCCCCCAGCATCGAGGAGAGCAATGTCTTCAAACGCACAGGCTCCAGCCGCCACCGCCGCTCGGCCGCCCAGCGTGACGGCGGTGATGACTCGGATGAATCGGATAGCGACGACTCGTCCATCGGCTCACCCGCCATCGGTCCCCATCTGGCCCAGGGCACCGCCCGGACCAGGGGTATGCGAGGCGCCGCAACCGCCGCCCATGCCGCGCTGCGGGCCAGCCTAGGCCAGTCGGCTACCCCGGAGCCCTCGTTGCAGCAGCCGCAACCAGCGCAGCACCTGCAGCACCTCGCCCACCAGCAGGAAGCAGGCAGCCGACTCGCGGCGCGACGGCAGAACTACCGTGAGGAGAGCGTCGAGGAGCCCGAAAAGTTGGTGGTCAAGCTGCGCATCTCGCGAGAGCGCTTCCGCCAGTTCCTCGCCGACCTGAAGCTCCGCAATAGTCGGCCACAATCGGTCTCCAACCTGTCGACCTCCCAAAGCAATACCCCGCTGATACAGCCTTCCTCGATCCCCCCCGCCGCGGCTCCCCTCCAGGCCCGCCCTCCTGTCCCCGCCTCGACGACCCAGCCGCCCGTCCCGGCGCAGCAGATTGGCGCCGTCGATGCTCCCCATCCCCCGCAACCGGGTGTCCCAGGTGTAAGCTCTCTCTCTCTCTCTCTCTTCACTCTTCTGTAAATGGACTCATCTGATGACTTTGCAGCCCCCCCCTCCCAGCTGGCTTGTCTCGGGCCTCGCCCAACTCAATCGTGCGTATCCGACCCATTCCTTCGAGGGCGTCATGCGCTACTCCGCCGTCGACATGGAAACCATGCTCCCTGTCGCCAACGCAACGGCCACTCAACCAGGCCAGCGCCTGCGGTACCAGTATCTCCCACGCATCCGCTGTCACGATTGTCCGGGTAAACTGTACACGCCCGGTCCGGGGATGACAGTGGACAACTTCGAGGTCCATCTACGCAATAGGCAGCATAAAGAGCGGGTAGAGGAGAGATTGGCCAAGAATGCTTGAGGGCCTGTCCTCTGCATAAGGCGAGGGAAAAACTACTTGGTGGACGTCGGTTTTTTTTTTTTTTTTTTTTTTTTTTCTGTTCCTTTTTGGATTGTAAATGTAAAACATCCCCGGCTGTCTGTCTGTCTGATTACAGTTGGATTTCTTTTCTTTTTTTTTCTCTTTTTTTTTTTTCGTGGACTCTTGGACCTGGTATAGCGAGCGTTTCTTTTCGTTTCTTTTCTTTCTACTCTTTTTTTTTTTTTCTACCAGCTGGCATCGTCAATATAATTGATGTCTTCGTAAATATCATTGATCATTCATAAGACTGGTTTGAACAGCAGTAGCAGAGTAGTAGATAAAATAAGTACTGGGATGCGATCTGATCTACTGACAATTTGATAAGAGCAGGTGGGTATACATACATCATCAAGTATGACACGAGTAGAGAGAAACGGAATGGAATAGAGTAGACGAAATTGAATTGAAATGGAATCAGATCACAAATGAGAACTTTCAGTGGCTTCTGTAGGCTATACAATCACAACAGACATGAAACAGACGGGGTGGTACAGGAAGTTGATATTTCTTTTCAAGAAGGAATATCTCCCTCTCAGCGCCGTCTCTTGCCCTTACTCGGCGGCGGGGTATCAGGGGCGTCGGAGAGTTCCTCGTCATCACTGCTCCCGAGGTCAAGGTCCTGGGATCGAGCAGGTCCGTCGTCTTGGTCGTCCTGGTCATCTTCGTCACCATTCTCCTCGCCCTCTGCTTCTTCTTGTTCTTCTTCTTCTTCGTCGTCGTCGTCGTCGTCGACATCACTGTCCCGGTCCGCATAGTTGACTGCTTTACTGCCCCGGCTACTCCGTCGACGACCAGCAGCGGGCGCCGCGTTCGCAACACCCCCGTCAGACGACCAGTCGTCCTCGGTCTTCCTTTTCTTCTTCGCTACCTTGGGCGTGCCGGCGGCAGAAGACGACTTCCGTCGTCGCGCGGAGGTTGATGCCGATGAGGCCGATGCCTTGGGCAGACTGTCTTTCCTGGCTTTCTTCGTCGCGCTCGAGGGCCCGCCGCTACCACCACTGCCCCCGTTCAGATCGTAGGGCTCGGGTTTCCTTTTTCTGACCTGGCTTTGCGATCCCGCTCGCTGCGGCCTCATTGCCGCCCGTACAATCTGCTCCAGCAGGTCCTCAACCTCGTCAGGAAGGAAGTTCTTCTCCGCAACCGCCTTTGATTCTTGATGGCTCGTCATCGAAGCAAAGATGGCGCTCGGAAGCCCCGCCCGCCCGGGGTACGTTTCGAGGATGCTGGCGCCGCCCGCGCCCCCGAATTTGTGCTGCTGCGAGTAAATATCAGCGAACTGACGGATAGTGGCCTGCGCCAGGTCCGAGAGGGTGTGAAGCCGTGTTGTGATCTCCTCGGACTTGGTGATGCCGTCGCGGGTTTGCTTCACGCGCTGTGCAATGTGGAAGATCAGCGACAGATTCTGCTCGTTTGCCACAGCGAGCAGATAGAACACGATGTAGCGCGCAAAGTCTGCCAGGTCCGTCACCTGTGTCGCCTCATCCAGCTGTGAAGGTGGGTAGTCCGGGTGGTAGGCGAGGATGGACAGCAACCGAGAGAAGATCGATTCCATAACCGTCTGCTGCTCGCCCTTCTTGGCCGTTTGGTTCTGCTGGCGGAAAAAGGTGGCTCTGGAACGGAGCCAGGTGAGGGTATCGTTCTTCAAGTTCGCGTTCGGCTCGAACGCAAGCAAGCAGGGAATCGTGTACCATCTGGCGCTCAAAAACGAATCCGTGACAAGTAACCTTTTCAGGTAGTTAATATATCCGCTCCGCACCTGTAAGATGGGATCCTGCGCCACGAGGCTGATGGAGTTAAAGTCCGTAGGGTCCAACAACTGGTCGCAAATGCGAGCGGATGAGCACAGCTTGAGAAGCAGTCGAGCAGCGACCAGGCGCAAATGAGATTTCTGCGTTGCCGGAGTATCCTTCTTCTTCGACAACTCTCCTTCGTCGGACACAAGTTTGTTCAAAGTGTCATAGACAGGCTTGGCTTGTGTGCGGAAACCATCGTGATCATCGGACGTTTTCTGGGCCCGAAGGCGGTTGACGATAATCTTCAGAGCCCATTCCTTAGCGGCTGTTTCCTCAGTCACAGTATCTGACCAGGCGTATCCAGAGTTTGCTTCAGGGGAGCGGTTCTTGAGCAAAATTTCATCCAATGCAATAGAGACGATGGCGTCGCTTTCTTCACTCGCCTCTTGTGAAGCCAAGAGACAAAGCTGCGAGAGTGCCGCCAGCCTCGTCAGAAAACCATTGGATCCGTATTTCCAGTTGTTAACACACTTGTCGATCAGGTCTTTCGCATACATAGCTTTCTTGTCAGCGATGACCATGAGGATAGAAACTGCATGTTTGGCAGCCCGGGGCGATGAGCTATAAAGCGCGTAATTCGCCAGAGCCTGCAGGAATTTGCGTTCTTTGGGAAGCTTTGCTGGGAACTTCTTCGCGAACCCTGAGCAAGCCTTGAGGATTTCTTCCGTCTGTGCGTGGTTGGTTGAAGCGGCCTTGGGCGCTTGCGATTCTAGGTCCTTGCAAATCTCCTGAACCTGCGCTTCCAACACTTCTGCATTTCGCGAGGAGATCTCCTTGAGCATCTCATGTGCCACGTTACCCAATCCCTTCTCGTCTGTCCGGGACAAACTAATGATGGCAGGGATATGACTCCGGTTAAAAATCAAGGAACTCGAGCGAAATAGCAGTGGAGTAAGAGACTCCATCAAAACACCGTTGTTTGAGCTTTGGACTCTTCTCGTGAGTTCCTTGATGGCCTTTATGACCGTGCGGTAGTCACTGACTGCGGCCATGGCAAAGCGGATGAGCTGGTAGTTCCGACGATCATGCACTTTAGCGAACTTCCATAGATCTGCACTGGCGCGAGAAGGGTCAGGTAAGGTCTTGGTCAGCCTGTCAACAGCTTGGGTAAGCTGGCTCTTGATATCACTGGCATCTTTCTTAAGGACTCCGCCCTAGTTACCTGGTCAGTACCCTCGTGAAATGGAGAGAAGGGAGGGAGGGGGGGGGAATTATATGCCAGTCTTACATTGTAGTCTTCACAGGCCTTAAGATAGAGGGTCATTGCCGTCCTCATGTGTAACTGGCGTGACTGCATAGCAAAAAAAACCTTTTTGGCCTTTTCATCTACGCCCTTCAGAAGGGTGAGGATGCGCTGGACGCGAATCTTGTCGACATCCGCCTCCGAGACATCCTCCGAGCTCTGGCTATCTTTGCTTTTCTGAGACTGACTCGAAGCCCCCTTGACAGCCTTGGACTTGATAGGAGGATAGTTTAAGGGCAGAAGAATCTCAAAGAGCACACGGTCAATCAATACATGGATATCTGGATCATTGGTGTAATAGGCATCGAAAATCCTCGACGGTGCGTCTTTGAAGAGCGCAAGCATCTGCTCGTTATTATTTTCGATCTCGCCCGCTGCGACGGCCCAGATTCGGCCAAGCGTCTTCATAGCATGCTCACGCACTGATGGCTTCAGATCCTTCGCGCGCTCTGCGAGAATGAAGAGCACCGAATCGGGACTGGAGACACCACCATTGGCACCGAGCACATGGACCACGTGAGATAAGCCAAAGGCACCGACAGCATCCACTGCTGCCAAGCGGACCTTTTCATCTGCATCACGGAGCATGTTGGCAATGCTATTGACCAGGCCTTGCTCCTCACTATCGCTAAGACCGGAACCACCAGCAGAGGTCGAGAGGATCCGGCCCACCACGGTCACCCAAGCCGATCGGACCGATGCGGACTTATCCTGCCGGCGGCTTAAGAAGCTGTTGTACGCGGAGGCATGCGCCTGCGAAAACGGCTTGGGCGAGAGCGGTGTGAGAAGGACGTTAGGCTGAGGAATGGTCTGCGCATATTCAACCAGAGTTACTGGTGGGTATGAGGCAGGGTCCATTGGAGGAGCGGGGGGAGGGCCAGCAACGCCGATGCCTGCCGCGAGGTCGCCAATTGTCTGTGTGGCCAAAAGGCGAAGCGAGACGGACTCTGCGGACAGCTCCGCCTCCAGCTGGGGCACGACATTCTGGAGCACGTCGGGACAGGCCCTCCAGAGCTCCCGGATCAAACGATGAGCTTTACTAAGCTCTTTGATGTCTTCGCTATCTTCATCGGAATCGTCCAGATTCGGCTTGCGATGAGACTGCTTGGAGCCGTTGGAGTGGGCTGAAGGGCCCGAGGCATCGATGATGACATTGTTAAAATACTGGCTGATGTGGCTCGTCATGCGTTCCGGACAGGCCTGACATATTGCTTTGGCCATATTGTAGGCCGGTGGGTAATCCTTCAGCAGCAAGGTGTCTTGTTTGGTGTCCGGCGGAGCGTCTGTCTTTTTGCCCTTCTTTGCCGGCACGTTCATGGCACGGGGATCTACCCGCAGAAACTGGGCAACAATTACATCGACGACCTCTGCCGCAAGCACAGGGGTCTCGTCGATGATGGTGACGAGCAAGCGGGTCATGTCGAATTCGACATTCTTGGCGATCTCCTCCCCAGTTGACGACTTGGACGAACCCGAGACGATGTCAAAACAAGCATAAAACAAGGGAATAATCAACGAGTCCGGATGGTCTAGGTCAGTAAGGAGCACGACGCTCTTCACCTCGGCGAGCGAGTTCAAAACGTAGATATGTTGTGCATTGTACGCATTGGACGGGTCTGCGAGAGCAGGTATGATAGACGACACCACGCACGTGAATATATCCTACAAGCAGTCAGCTAGCTCTTCCCGAGCAAAAGAAAAAGAAAAAGAAATAAGAGCAGTGATGTCTGTGATAGACTCGGTTTCCCTTTTCCATACGAGGAGAGATCACGCACCTTAAGCTGATTGCCCGTAAAGGGCGCGTCGGGGGCGCAAAGCCGCAAGACATCGACGATGCAGCATATCGCCCACGCCCTCACCCCCTTATCCTTGTGGCCCAACAGATGCGCCGTGGCGAGTTCCTGGGCGACCTTGTTCAGAGAGTCCTTCTCGACCTCCTCCTGCTCCAGTTCGCGCAGCTCCTGCGCGAGAGTCTGCAGGCGGTCGAGCAGATCAGCCACGGGGATGGCCGAGCGTCCCACACGCCATGACAACGGCTGGCTGAACTGCAGCCGGCGAAGCTCGGGGCTCAGATCCTCCGCCTCCACCACCTCGGTCGTCGAGACGCTGCCTCGGGTGCGCGCAGGCATTGTTTGGGCGGGCTGCGCGGGGAAGCAGTACCAGGCGACTTCAGCAGACCATCAGACAGTTCGGCAACGGGGAAGATTCCAGGGGCCAGTAAACCCACTCGAATAGCCAGCTCTCGCGAGACGAGACCGGCAGGAACCAGCAACACGATGACAGCAGCCGCAGGGGACGATGGCGATGGCGAGTCTCCAGCCTCTGCTCTGGGCTGATATCCTGAAGGAGAAGGAGAAGAAGCAATTCGCGCGGGCACGTTCACCGCCTTCCTGGACGGGAAGGCCCGGGACGCGTCGCCTGCGCGTCGTTTCAGCCTTTACGGAGCAACTGCTTGAGACGAGACGACGACAGATTCAAGGACGATTACTGACGGTCCTGCCGGGCATTTGAAGAGAAAGAAGCTAGGGAGATGCATTGCGGCTGCGGCTGTCGCTCATGGCTTGCTGTCTGTGGGAGAGAGAGACTGGTGGTACGGAGTACGCGAGTGAGTGACTCTTACGATTAACCTGTCGGACTGCTCAGGGGTCCAGAATAACGATGAGTAGGGATCATTGACGATGCAGTAGTATGAGCTATGCATCGGCTAACTACTCAGTAGTTTGTATACTACATAATACGAGTACTCCCTTGGGCAAGGGGCGAAGGGGTTGTGGTACCGGAGTACATACGAATACGGAGAAAATCATGGCGTTCGCTTGATAAGCTTAAAGAATCCTTCAGCGAGCTTCTCGAATACGACATTCATTCTCAATGACTAGGGGCCACATTCGGAGGAATCCGTCACCGAGTAGTACTTTGTGAGCACTGACTGGGTTCTCATCGCCACGCGCGACGGGATGCCAGATTCCGTCCACCGTCAGTGAGTGAGACACTGGCGATCAATACGACGCGATTGATAAGAGCTCGGCAGCCGACAAGAAGCGAAGTGCCGATTACTCATAATAATACTGGTACCCCTGGTCCCTTGCCCTGTTTTGACAGGTCGCTAGCTTCTTCCAGACTTCCATGGGCTCTCCGGTGCTGGAACCCACAACCTCCTTTCTGTTCTTATGGCCGGTGCCTCGGCCTTATCGCGCTTCGAAAGCCCGACAGCACAGCATCCATGGCTGGGATGCGTCTGGGATACGCGAATAATGCTTGCCGTCTGCGAGTGTAGACCAATGATGCTGTGCTTTCCCCACTGACGTGCTGACTACCAGGTGGTTCTGCTCTTACCGACGCCACACCGATGAAGGAGATGTCGATACTACTACCGCAAAAATAATAAAAATAATAATAAAAATAGATAAAAAAAAAAAAAAAACAACGTCTACGACGACCACAACCACAGCCGCACCCGCATCAAAGATGAGTATTATTCAAATCGCACGAAGGATACGATTGACATCATGGGAACCAGTGCTTATCCTAGTCTGGACCGTCAGCCCTGGGCTGTCTATTCTCTACAGCCGGACTTAAACTGGGAATATGGACATGGGCATTACTAATGCTCCGTGGATACTCCGTGCTGCCTCGTTGGGAACTATGAGCTTGGATGGGTCCTACAGGCAAATCATATTCCCCCCCCCCTCATCGTGTTGGTACCTAATAATATTTAGCAGCATATAAGACTATGATAGATCCACCTCGGTTCCCAGAGGAGGTTTGAGTCCAAGAAACAAGTTAATATTGTTACCACTTTTTGCATTATCATCCTTTTAATTCATTGAATTTTCGATTCTTAAGATCTATAACTCGTCACACCAGACATACTTTTATAGAAATCATCACCATATAGATCACCACCCATGGTATCTACACAAGAAGAAATGCAGAGGGACAGTGCCGACTCGGCCAGTACAACACCGCGTTTAAGTATGGACAACACCGACGAGGCGACTCTAGAAAAGGTGGAATCGGCTTTCCCCCAGCGGAGGCGAGAGTCCTTCGTGGGTGACATGGAAGCCGATGAGCGCGACATCGAACGAGCCGAAACCGAGAAGGAACAGGGAGGCGCCGCGGGACAAGCTGAGAAAGACCCGAACCTGGTTGAATGGGATGGCCCCGACGACCCGGGCAATCCCCAGAATTGGCCGGTGTGGAGGAAATGGGTGATCACCATGTCGCTCTCATCGATGACCATGTGGATCACCTTCGCCAGCAGTGTCTTCTCGACCGCCACGATCGTCACAGCCGAGGAGTTCCATACCTCCACTGAGGTCATGATGCTGGCAACCAGTCTGGTGGTCTTTGGTTTTGCTGTCGGTCCGCTCGTTTGGGCGCCGCTCAGCGAGCTGTATGGTCGCAAGCTGCCCCTGTTCTTTGGCTACGCGGTGTTTGCGATCTTCCAGATTCCCGTCGCCCTCGCGCACAACCTCGAGACCATCCTGATCTGCCGCTTCTTGATCGGCATCTTTGGCTGTTCTCCCCTGGCCGTGGTCGCCGGCGCCCTTGCCGACTTCTGGGACCCCGTCGATCGTGCTGTCGCCGTGGCCTTGTTCTCCAGCGCGACCTTTATCGGCCCCGTAGCCGGGCCCATTGTGTACGTCCATTCCATTGTCAGGGTTTATCTTGTTTTGTTTTGTTTTGTTTTGTTTTTTTGTTTTGTTTTTTTTTTTTGCTAACAGCTCATAAAGCGGTGGTTTCATTGTCGATTCATCTCTAGGCTGGCGCTGGACTGCCTGGATCACACTCATCACCTCGGGCTTCTTTGGGCTCATTGCCTTCGTTATCGTGCCGGAGACTTATGCTCCGCGACTTTTGCAGAAGCGTGCCGCTCAACTACGCAAGGAGACCGGGAATGAGGCCCTGCACTCCTTCATGGATGTACACAAGCCAAGCTTCCACGATATCATTACGAGATACATTCTGCGCCCGCTTCAGATGCTCGTGCTCGAGCCTATCCTGCTTCTCATCACGCTCTACCTGGCTCTCGTCTACGGTATCCTCTACCTCTTCTTCGAGGCCTACCCGATCGCCTTTGAGGAGGTCCGTGGCTGGACGAGCGAGGGTGTCGCTGCGCTGCCCTTCCTCTCCATCATGATTGGCGTGCTTCTGGGTGCAGCCCTCATCATCTACCTGACCAAGACCCGGTTCGCCGCCAAGCTGAAGAAGCATGGCCGCGTGGTCCCCGAGGAGCGCCTGGTGCCCATGATGATCGCGTCTGTCCTGCTGCCCGTGGGCCTGTTCTGGTTTGCCTGGACGTCCAAGGCCAGCACCAACTACTGGCCCCAGGTGATTGCGGGCGTGCCCATCGGGATGGGCATCCTGGTCATCTTCATGCAAGGCTTGAACTACATTGTCGACGTGTATCTGATGTTCGCCAACTCGGCCATCGCCGCCAACACGCTCATCCGAAGTGGTCTGGGTGGTGCGTTCCCCCTGTTCGCCACCCAAATGTACGACGCCCTCGGCGTCGACTGGGCGACCAGCCTGCTCGGCTTCATCACCGTTGCCATGATCCCCATCCCAATCCTGTTCTACATCTACGGCAAGAAAATCCGCGCGATGAGCAAGTTCGCCCCGAAGTTTTGAAGTCAAAAAAAAAAAAAAAAGGAAGAGAAAGAAGAAATGAAAGAAAAGAGAGAGAAGAAAGTAAAAGAAGATTTCCCCGATCTCTCGATCTCAATCGAGTATCTTACTTTATCTCTTTACTCCCCACCTAGGCATCAGCCGGGACACACCACGTCCTGGCGGTCCACGGGGGAAGACCAACCCATCAAGCCACTTTGAAGCAGGCTGAATCCATTCGACTCCCCGACTGTTTCTAGCCCACTGTCCGTGTCTTCACCGGACTAAGTACTCCGTACTATTGTGTCCACTACAACCATGTTAATGTTTATACTTACCACTGTTACTTGATAATAGTTCTACGGCCGCATATATAGACTAGACTATAGATTTCTAATTCATACACTACATATTTATCTCCTCTATTGTATTCTGTACTGTTTACTCTCCCTGCTAACCGGGACGATCGCCAATCAAGAGTATGCATATGCAGACTGATCCTCCAGTAGGTATATTATATATCTGATAAGCTTAACGTGTACCTAATACAAACTATACCCACACCAAGTAACTAATTAGTAGACAACTCTTATACTAGGTACCTACTACATGCTGTCTAGACAAAAATCACCAAGTACAAATGTAGAGCGTTGAAAAAGATCTCATATACTATAGTGTTATTACAGTGAACGCCCACATATGCTCGCTAGAACGCCACGCAATGCCAAGGTACGCTGTTCATTTAAAAGAATTCCTGTCTTACGAATCCTCCGCTTCCGCGTGCTGTTTCTCTTTCTCTTTCCCCTTGTTGTTGTTCGGCTTCAGCGCGTCGATCGCCTTGTGCACTTCGTCACTGGCAGCCCGCTCGATCTCGGCCTTGGTCTCCCCCTCTAGCGACTGCATGCCACCTACCAAGTCGTACAGCCGGCGCGAGATCATCCGGTTGATGTCCGTGTATTCGTCTTTGGTGACCGCTTTGCTGCGATAGAACGGCTTCAAAGCCGCCCCGACAAGCTTCTGGACTTCCGACTTGACTGGTAGGGAGAGATTGGGCCGGCTAGAGGAGGAGACGTCGTGGGGCCGAGCGACAGTGCGGCGCGGTTGCCCGTTCTCCTCCTTCGTGTCCCGGGTAGGTGATGATGATGGGGAAGGTGAGGACCATAGAGACGTGAGGGTGGGCGAGAAAGGTGGCGAGGAAGCTTCCAAGGGAGGCGATAGTTGGATGGGGGACACAGGCCTCGTTCGATGTGGTGGCGGGGTAACAGAGGAAAGGCGCGGGGAGGAGTGATTCGACGGGACCGGGGATAGGGAGGGTGACGAGGGGCCCGGGCTGGCCTGCTCTGCCGGCGTGTTCGACGCATGGCCAGACGGCCCGTACGAGGGTCGATGGCTCGAGTCCTCAACCTCCTTCAGCAGGGATTGGAGGAAGCTGGGCCCGCTGCTGGGATTCTCGGCGTGGATGCGACTCGACGCCTGCACACTGGCCGATCTTGAAGACTCGCCGTTTTGCATCGCTAGCGCGGCCAGTTCCTCAGGCCGACGCGTTCTCGGACGCTTCAATTTGCGTTCCGGCTCGGTCGGTTCGGGTGACGGGGATAGCGTAGGCTCTTTGCGCTTCCGCGCGGCGTTGGGATTGTTCTCAATCTCCCTTGCTCGCTCAAACGCGTTCCAGGCTCGCATCTCTTCCAGCGACTCGGGCTCCGGGGTCGGGGCGCGGGGCACCCGCGGTCGGGAGGGCCGTGGCGCCTCAATGTCGAGCAGAGCAGCCGAGTCGAGAAACCGACTGCCTCCACCCTGGCGTTCGGCCACTTCGAAGCGGCGTTGCCAGGCTCGGAATTCGCGTTGGTTCGCCGCTTCACGGCGCCGTTGCTGCACCAAGCGCTCCGCGGCCCGCTCGTCATCAAAGGGGAAATCCAGGTCCAGATTCAGATGATCCCAGACCGACTGCCACACCCGAGCCCAGTGAAGATCCTGGATCTGGTTACTACTCTGCAGCCTCCGCTGCTGGGCTCTCGTGCGGCGACCACGGAGGGACCCCAGTCGGGGCGGGCGTGTGACTGTCTCGGAGGCCCCGATGGCCCGTTGCGTCTCACACTGGTCACAGTACCAATTTCCGGGGGGGACCGCGTCCAACCCGACGCAGTAGGTATGGTAGGCCACATCGCAGCCATCACACAACAGCAGGACCTCCTCGTTGTCATCATTGCCGCAGACTGGACAGGGTTGAAAATCGGCGAGATCGTCATCAATGTAATCGATGATCATGGAAGGATCCACGTCGGCGACCTGCACCCGATCCTCCACCGCATACGAGGAAGTCACGGGACCTACAGCCATCGGTCAGCCGGAGAACCAAATAACCAGTCTATTTCTCTTCTTTCTCTGTTCATATGAGACATACCTCCCGGCCGATCACTTAGCTCGACGATATTGAAGCTGCGACGGCAGATAGGGCAGCTGTTGGCCCGCTCCACCCAGGGCTTCAAGCAGATATTATGTAGGATATGGCCGCAGGGCAACAGCTGAGCGATCTGCCCGGCATCATCCGACGCATCATCGCTTTGCTCGCCGTCCGTTCTGGAAGCCCTCCGCCCGACCAGAGCTGCCTCGACCTCAGGTCTTGGCACGGGCTCGGCGGCAAGAGGATCGCTGGCGCTTTCGCCAAGGTCTCCTAAACAAACAATACAGGTGTCTGACATTGACAGAAGGATGGGTTCCCGGAGTGACGACTGCAGAACGTTGAGAAGGCATGAAGAGCAAGTCGAACAAGGGGGAAAAAAAGGAGAGGGGGGGGGAGAAGAGAAGAGGAGGGAAGAGAGGAGGAGAGGGAGAGAGTGTAGAGAGAGTCAAGAGGCGCTGGCTGAGAGCGTGTGGGGAGGAGCAGGCCGCCTTTTGAAGTCGACCACCCGCCCGGTCTAACGCAAAGCAGACTGGAGGAGAAACGTGACCCGGGCCATGGTATTATAGAGTATTTATTAGGCGAGGGCGAAAAGGACCACTCAACACGAAAGGCAGAACAAGGAAATTCCGGGGAGGGAGGGGCTATAGGAAGGGGTCAATCGGCAGAGGGGAATTACTACGTGCTGGTATGCTGGTTTTGCCATGGCTGTTCTATAACGGAGTCGCGGCTGACCGCTCCGAGGGCTGCCGGAGAGCCTCCCTGGGAGTTCTGTGCAACACAAAAGACAGCTCATGAACAGGGCAGAAGGAATAAGAAACTCGCCGAGGAAAATAGATGTAGAGTCTTATTATTAAGCGTGGTTGGATCTTGAACCAAGCGTCGTTGCAAATGACCTGGTCAACACCGGAATGGCGTCTACAGAAGAATGGAGAGGGGAAAGTTGCCGACCGAACAAGACAGCCATTAACCACCGATCGATCACTACGGTTATTGAAGGAATTGTGTCAAGCGGGGAAGAGCAGCCGGATCCTTAGTAAGGTGTATCTTCTGTCTACTTGTGGATTTCGTTAATCAACCAGTCAGGTGAATGGAAAGGCGATAAAAGTGCTCTTGACCGAACAGGTTGCTGCGAGTCGACTGAACTGCGGTCGGATGACTGCCCGGTTCGGAGACTGAAGGTGCGAAATCCCACGTCCCATCGTGTGTCCACTGTCTATTATTTTCGAGCCGACAAGACAGGTAGGTGGCGTGATCCGATAAGAAAGGCCAAATCTTGGGTAAAAAAATTTTCTTTATTTTTTAGACGTCACAAGAAAGAGTTAAAATGAAAGCCCCCATAACGTCATATTTAGACCTCCGCGATTTCTCTCAGACGACGGATGGTGGAACGGGTGGCAGCGGCGGCGGGGGTGCTGTAGTTAAAACAGCCGGTCAGTATGTTCAAAAATGCTAGTCTTTGTCGAATATTGAACCAAGTCCAAAAGTCACCACTTACGAGACAACGTAGGCACCGCCGGCAACGGTCTTCTTGCAAGCCTTGCACTCCCAGATACCAACAGCCTGGCGCTTCACGGTGTTCTTGCCGCAGAAGGTGCAGATGTAGCGAGCGTGCTGGGTCACTTCCATCTTCTTCACCTGCTTACGCAGGGAGGCACCATATCTATAATAACGCCATCGTCAACAAAGTTCCGATTCCAAGGCGTATAATCTTTCTCTTCTTCATTCGAAGTTGTAGTCGAATTTCGTATCGAATTTCTCGGGAGGGGAGAGAGAGAGAGAGAGAGGGCGTAGAGCCTACCTGGTACCGTATTTACCGGTGATACCGACCTCTAAAAAAATATAGTCAGTAACAGAGGATCCAGACAGCTTCTTTTCTTCATCATTGACAACGTACTCTTCGTGCGCTTGGTCATCTTGTCTCGCGGCTGTTGAGGTCGAGATTGGATACAGTGCAGTAAATCGAATTGCACGCGGCTTCGACTTACTTGGGAATGGTTGTGGGTGGGCTCGCTTAGGGCTTGCGCTTGGCGGTCACGTGTATACGATTATGTAATCAGGTCACCACAAGATAACCAACTAGTTACAGAGAAAGAGGTACGGAGTATCCCAGAGTATTTAGCCATTTATTTTTGAATACTCTGGCTTGTCTAATTTAATATTAAACATCTACATACTGAATACAATTTATTACTCTGCTTTCATTATAGCATTATTGATTTCTTGTCACATTTTCAGCCAAACTCCCCCCATTCAACTCGGAGATGGTGGCACTGCCAGGTAACTCTTGTAGCATAGGTCTTGGTTGAGAAAATGCCTCGGCCTCTGATACCCCTGAGCCTGTCCAAACAGGGTCGGTCCCTGCGCCCTTCGATTCTGTGTAGGGAGGGCCAGCAGTGGCAGCGACAGATTTGTATCCCCTGCGACGAAAGAAGAAGAAGAAAGCAAACGCCAGCAATCCCAGTGCAGGAACAATCACACCAACACAGATCCCAGCTACTGCCCCGGAACTAAGCCCCGAATGAGAACTCTGGTGTGTGGATGTTTCCGAAGCAGATGTCGAGGAACTAGAGGTAGTGGAAGTGGAAGTGGCAGTGGTGGCAGTGGTGGCAGTCGCAGTCGATGTTGACGCTGTTGTCTTGGGCCAGCTGACGGGGGCGACGCCGACATCATCTTGTACGTTGAAGAAGGAGCTGAGAAAGAGCCCCGCGGCGCCGCCTTCAGCGGTATAGTTCAAGTTGAATTGACCATAGTAGGCGCCGCCGGTGACGTTGAGGTCGACACGTATCGAGCCGTTGACGGGAACTGTCTGGTTGAAGCCTGAGATGTCAGCGTTATACTGCATTAAAGTACCACTCAGTGCTCGCATCTATCACCAAGACAACAGTTGACTTACTAGGTTCCCACGGGTCTCCACTGAGGTAGTACCACAGCGTCAGATAACACTCCGTCGCGTTTGGCAGGAGAGTCTCCCACGAGACGTCGATCGTGTCGACATAGTTGTACCAAAGCGTGGTGTTGGGAGGCGGGTAGAGAAACTCGCCGGGAGAAGCTGCTGTTTCCATTTCAAAGGGCAAAATTCCAGGGAAAATCTGGTGAAACTACCAACTGCTCTGTGCATAATGTCGCGATAAAACCAGGGAAACACTTAGTTTAACTGCTGACCGTCGTAAGGGGGGGCGGAAGAGTGACAGCCAAGGATTCACTGCAATGACCGGCGTCGCTAAATTAATACTGAAGGCAGCTAGTTCTCGAATCTTGTTGTTTTCTCGAGTTAAATGCCGTGAACATCCTCCAACGATTGTCAGATTGACGTCCCACCACGCCCAATCAGGCTGTTGATAAGCGTTCAGCTCTCAGACCCTTATTCTGTTAGCACATAAGTACTAGACTGGGGGGATTCGGGCATATTCCGCCAGAGGTAGTACGGAGTAGTCATAGTAGGATAAATAATAACAATACCAGCTATAAGCTTACGGTATGTACCTTAGTAGTCAATGTTAATTTAAGAATCACCCTCAATTGGCCAAATCCACTCCATTACAGCCCAGGGGTCCAGCTGTTTGGC
This sequence comes from Penicilliopsis zonata CBS 506.65, assembly GCF_001890105.1. Lineage (NCBI taxonomy): Eukaryota > Fungi > Ascomycota > Eurotiomycetes > Eurotiales > Aspergillaceae > Penicilliopsis > Penicilliopsis zonata. Next base: position 532,501 of record NW_019208916.1, read on the forward strand.
TGGGCGCCCCGTTGGGCTGAGCACTAACAGTGAGCAGTGAGCAGTGAGCAGTAAGCATTGGATGGCAATAATAATGCCCCCGTTTTACCTGGCGTTGCGTTGCTGAAACGATTGAAAGCGGTTGTCTTACTCCTTGGTGTGAGTATTTGGATTATCTATGCCTTGCCACAGACAATTAGACGTCTTTTGTGGCAGAGAAGAGTAATTCCAGGCTCACTTGAAGTTGGTACGTCGTAATTCGTATTGGTGCCTCACGTGATGTTAGGTCAGGTGGGGGCGGCCGGGTTTCTGATGGGGGCAAAACAGCTTGACTGACACCTCGGAGTGTTCACTGTTCAGGAGTAACTGGTGCCGGTATGTTGTCCTGCGAGGATGAGATTAGGTGCTAATAATAATAAGCGCAGTTGCATCCCGCCGGTTCTGTTTACAATCGTCGAATCATAATGGACGTCAACACCAACCCCTTGGATGTGATCCTGCTGGGGCCCACAGGCTATACGGGTCGGCTGTGCGCTGAGCACATCGTCCGCCATCTCCCTACGGATCTGAGATGGGGCATTGCAGGCCGTTCGTTGGCGAAACTGGAAGATCTGGCGAGGGAGCTTGAAGATCTGAACCAGGATCGTATCCAGCCAGGTTGGTACACTGCTATATATAACTACTGCTACTGTGTATCCTCAACTAATCAACTATAGAGATCCTGGCGGTGCAGCTCAACCTCGAGGAATTAGGTCCTCTCGTCCAAAAGACCAGACTGCTCATCAACTGCGTTGGTCCATACCATCTGTACTCGACGCCAGTGGTTGAGGCCTGTGCTCTCCATGGAACACACTACATCGATGCGTGAGTTGCCTCAAAAGTGGCTCGGTTGCATGTAGTTGCTAAATCGTTGAAGCACGGGAGAAACTCCGTGGATCCGGACCATTATTGGCAAGTACCACGAGACTGCCAAAGCAAATGGTGCGATAGTGAGTTCTATCTTTAGATCGAAAGGAAATAGGAAAGGCGGCTAATCTTCACAGATAATTCCATCCGTGGGTGTTGAGAGTGTGCCGTCAGACCTGCTCACCTGGTCGCTTGTCAAACGAATCCGCGAGGAGTTCTCCTGCCCGACCAACGAAGTAATTTCCTCAATCAACGATCTCCGGTAGGTAGTCTATAGAGTGAGAGATACAGTGAGTGCTACTACTGACCGGTTAGATCTCCCGGTTTCAGCGGCGGCACTCTCTCCACGGTCCTGACCATCATTGAAAGCCTGTCCTTCTCCGACCTGCTTCATGCCTCCAACCCCTTTGCTTTAGCCGCCCCGTCAGCTCCAAGGGAGACCAAGGCGCTCCCTCGGAAATCCGTCCTGGAGACGGTGCTGGGCGTGCGCTCCGTGCGGGACCTAGGCACCCTCACCACTTCCCCGAATGGGATCGCCGACCAAGCCATCGTCTTTCGCAGCCGGTCCCTAATGCTGGAGCTGTACGGCCCGAACTTCTCCTTCCGACAGTACCAGCGGGTGCGCAACGTGTTTGTCGGCGTCCTGGTCCACTACGCCCTGCTCATCGGCTTGATGCTCCTCGTCCTACCCCCCGTGCGCAGCCTACTCAAGCGTTACATCTATGCACCCGGGCAGGGCCCGCGTCTGAAGAAAACTAACGCTGCCGCCGCAACTACTAACTACGTCGTGGATTTCTGTGCCGTCGCGACGCCCGACCTGCCGCCCGACCAGGCCGCCAAACATGTCTTTGGCCGGATCAAGTTCCGCGGAGACGCATACACTTATACCGGCCTACTACTCGCCGAGGCCGCCATGGTCATCCTGACCAACGAGGAGAAAGTAAAGAAGGTGTCGCGCGGGGGGATCGTCACCTCAGCAACGCTGGGACAGGAATATGTAGATCGGTTGAGTGAGGCTGGCTGTCTGATTGAAAGCAAAGTCTTTGATAACTAAATTACCTTCCATTGTCCCATCGTCTCACACATATATATAATGACAGTCTCAAGTGCTGTCTACAGCTTAAGCGCTGTCTACAGCTTGACCTGCCCAAGTAACCCCTTCAACCACGAGGCCAGAATCTCGTTCACCTCCTGCGGCTTCTCCCACAGTGCCCAGTGCGAGGTATCCACCTGCTCAACGACCGCCTGGGGGATCGTCTTCGCCATTCCCCGGCCCAGATGGGGCGGGAGGGCCGAGTCCCTCTGCGCCTGGATGAACAGGACGGGACAGGTGATTCGGCGGTCGAGAATGGCGAGCTCGTCGTTATGGTTGATTTCGCGGGTGCGGTACCAGTTCACTACGTAGTAAACTGTAAGCTTTTTCCTTCTTCTTCTTCTTCTTCTCTATGAGAGAGACTTACAGGGTCCGCGGACGCCATTCCGTGAGAACTCGTTGGTATAGTATTCCAGTTCCTACATTGGTAAGTATAAAAAATGAATTGCTTTTCTCAATGTACAGACTTACCTCTTCCGACAGCAATGGAGACGGATTAACTCGACCCATCTTGTCCAGCAAGACGCCCTTCTCAACCGCAAAGGCAAGTTCTCCTTCGTCCGTCCGTCCACCGTACAGGGTTGATAGGAAGTTCTTGATATCCTCCCTTGTCTGGATGACCGATTCGAGATCCCCGTCTTTGAACTGCAGCTGGTACGCGAAGTTCGGGAGAATGGTTCTCACGGCGTCCTCGAGAGGTATGAATTTCTCCGACGGAGGCATAAACGGCACGCACACGGTGAACAGCGACATGATAATCTCCGGATGCCACAGTGCGATGCGGTATACCAGCGCAGCGCCCCTTTCCAATAATTAACCAAAGAGAAAACAGGGACATCAAGAGCGAGGGGAATATACCAATCATGGCCACCAAGGATGATCTTCGACTCTCCTAGATGATGAACCAGAGCTTTGATATCATCCGCGCTGTTCTTCTGGGAATATAACGAGAGGTCCTCGGGGGCATCCTAGTCCATCAGTATTTCTGTCCGTTCTTTCAAGGGGGGAGGTGGGGGGGCTGATATTGATTCAAACATACTGTTTGTCCGTATCCAATGCAATCGGGGGCTACGACGCGGAGTCCCATTTCAAGGAAGAGAGGAATCTGATAGCGCCATGCCATAGAGATGTCCGGAAAGCCATGGATCTATCCCAGTCAACTCGGAAAAATCACCTGTAGGCCTGGTCTCGCAAATACATACCAGCACGACCGTGGCGCTGTAGTTACCCGACTCTGGCTGGGCGAGGAGATAGCCTGTGGTTGTTAGTCGATAGAACCATATAGTTGCCATCTCAAGGCTAGAGAGACCGACCGTAAGTTTTGCCATTAATCTCGGCAGACTGACGCTGAACGCGAGGGTCGCCCGATACGTTGATCTTGTCGATAGCCATGTTAGACGGTGGGAGAAGATGGTGATAGTGATACCAGTGAGGTGAGTGTTCCAGGTGGTGCGACAGGTCCACTTTATATTTTGTGAAGGTGATCTACAAGCATGTGGAGACAGTGCATAATTCTACCTTATTGATAAATCTAGAGTATAACTAGACCAAGTATCTGAAGCAGGAATCAAGATATGACCTGTCTGGTGCCTATGGAAGTCTGTATAAGTGTTTTATTAAGCTAGGGTGGACATGGTCGCTACTTCGTTGGCATACTACGTAACTAGGAGCATCAAGGATATAATAAGAATACAATCGGACATCTATAATACCTAAGGAGTGATTTATTTCTTTATTAGTTGAACCTTTTGAACCCAGTCATTTGTTGGGCGTGTTAATTAATAGTGACACGAGCGCCGAGCCTCGGCAGGTCTTGGGAGTGGACATCTTGTTTCACATATGTTGTACACTTTAGCATACATTTCGCATGAAACTATGTCCTTTGAACAGTATTCGGTCGCCACTGCTAGTACATGACTGTGTCTTCGTTGTCTTCGACCATTTCACCCCCGTCATCCTCCCCATCTCGGTGTGCATCCTCAGTATTATGGTCGGCAAGATTGGGGTCGTGGATAGACGCAACGGTGTCCGAGTGTGTTGCTTCAGACTGGTTAGCGTCGTTGGGTTCCGGCTCAGGTGCATTTGACGTCTCAGGAACTGCATCGGCAGGCTGGTTTGCCTCTGTCTGTGTCACATCTGCCCGCTCTTTCTCTGGTGGAACGGATTCTTTGGACTGGGCCTCTTCTTCGGGAGGGTGGCGAGCTTCGAACTCCGCCGTCTCGCGGGCAATCGTCGCTTCAGCTTCGTCGATCTGTTCTTGGATGATCTCCTCTTCTTCGCGTTGTAATTGCCATGGTTTGTAGTACTGGCCATGATCAGTTAGTGAACAGATATTTTGTAAAGAAAAGCCGACCACACGACATACCAGCACAGGCTTGGTTTTGGTCTTGAGACAATGTGCCATTGCCAGCATATTCGAATGGCGGACACGCATCTAAACCAGATCCTCAATCAGCAGCCGTACAAAGCGTACCATCATCATAAAATAAAACACCCACCGATTCCCTCTCGTAGATCCTGTGCTCCTTCTGTCGCGCCCCCAGCAGCTCTGCTTTCTTTTTCTTCTTCAGCTCATCGTATTCTTCCTCCTGGAGCCGTAGCTTGTCCCGCTGTCGTTTCTCGATATCCGCGCGTCGCTTCTGCGCTGCCACAGTCGACGTCTGCGACAGCGTCCCCAGCAGTGCTCCAAACAGTCGCTGGCCGCGCCGACGCTCCTCCTCCCTCCCCGCCCGTCTACCCGCTCTGCGATCCGTCTGCCGGTCACTTTCTTGCCTCCCTTCCTTCAATTCTGCGTCTGGCGATGCCCGTCTCCGTTCCCCCGGCGAGCTCAGCCGACGACGCTTATAGTCCGGGTCTGCAACGCTTGAGTTCCGCCGCTTGAGTCTCGATTCTTCCGGCGACTGGGGACGGTCGTCTGGCTCTGGCAGAGCCACCGCCGACGCGAGAGATCTGCCATTAGAATCAGCCGATTAGTTGAAACCATCTCATGTATAGTAAAAAATAAAATAAAACAAAACATACCCGTCAGCCATACTAGCACTCCACCGATGCCGAAGAAGGTAGCTAAAGCAGCTACAGAAAGAGGATACAGCTTCTCTCTCTCTCTCTCTGTTATCAAGCGATAGGGTGATTCGACGCTGTGCACGGGCCAACATACACTACAAAACTTACCCACGACATTCTCTCCCTCTCTACCTTTTGCCTTCTACACCACATCTCCTACCCTCAGGGTCCCTACCTACTCTACATATACAACGCGGTAAACAGTCAATAACCAGACGAAATAATCTACCATCATGTCTCGCCACCACCCCGATCTCGTCATGTGCCGGAAACAGCCCGGTATCTCTATCGGACGTGTCTGCGACAAGTGCGACGGCAAATGCCCCGTGTGTGACTCGTACGTGCGGCCGACGACTCTGGTGCGTATCTGCGACGAGTGCGCGTTCGGAAACTACCAGAACAAGTGTATCGTGTGCGGTGGGGAGGGAATCAGCGACGCGTTCTACTGTTTTGAGTGTACACGGCTTGAGAAGGACCGAGACGGGTGTCCGAAGATCATCAATCTGGGTAGTTCGAGGACGGATTTATTCTACCAGAAAAAGAGTTTTCGAAATCATTGATCTTTGTTTTTTTTTTTCTCTTGTGGGACTTTGGCTTTGGACGACTGGACTTTACTATGCTATGGACAAAGAGTTTATACGACAGAATCGGGGTGATTGGAAGAACCTTCAACCCATCAATGCTACTACCTTCCCGGCCTTCTGGGTCTTGCGAAGCCCCTTCTCGCCCCCTCATCCTGTGCGGGATTGAATTCTTCGAGTAATCTCTCTCCAGAGATTTCATCCGGAGTCGAGGCTTCGATCTGGTGGGGGGGGGGGTTAACGAAGAAATACGTGAGAGACAACGAGAGAACAACGAGGGAGAGAGAGAGAGAAAGGGTACCTTCTTGGCGATCTTCAAGCCTTCCCCCTCCGCTAGCTGGAATGCGGACATGCGCGAGCTAGCGTACAACATACGCTCCTTGATCGACGAACCGGATGGGCAGGTATAGATGAAGATGACCGTCTCCGAGCCGGGGTAGTGGTAGATGGTATAACGCGGAGAGGACTCGGAGATCAAGCCGCTCACCGCATCCACCGCGACGTTATCCTGGGCCGTGGCCAGCTTGATGGTTTCAGTCGGAATGTCAATAGCCTTATGAATTAGTACAAATTACTTTTCAAAAATAAAAAAAAGAGAACTCTCCCATCCCATATGCTCAGTGAACTTACCAACTGCACGATCCCACCCGGCTGCAACTCGCGCAACGCCCGCTTGGCCTCCTCGTCGACGCGAGCCTCAATGCTCGCTCCCGAGGTGGCCCCCCCACGTCGAAAGGTGCCTCCGATGCCGATATCCCGACCAGGAGTGCCGCTACGGGCCTCCTCCTCCGCGCGGCGCACGGCGGCCAGCGCTCTCTCCTTCTCACCCATGAGGTCATCGCGAGAATATCCAGACCCCGCCGCACCGGAGTCTGGCCCGTTCTCGTTGTCCCGCTCCCGCCAGGCGGACTCGGAGTGCACCTCTTCCTCCTCTGTTGCGAAGACGGTGGTGGCGAACTTCTCCGTGCCGAGTTCACGGACAAGGGTCGACCGAGTCGAGGCGAAGAGCGTCTTGGCCCGCACGCCTGCGTTGGAGGGAATATACGTCAACGGAACGAGGGCAGAGGTAGACTCACTTCTCCGCCGTAGGAGAAGGTAAAGAGGCGTCTTGGGCTCCAGCAGGGACGCCAGCTGCGGCAGAGAGGCATAAAACGCATCCTTCCCTGCTCCGGCGGTCGAGAAGGGGATCAGAGACAGGGGAGTCAGGGCTTCCGAGGTGATGGTTACGGGCAGGCAGAAGAGCGAAGCGTCGGTGGCGAAGGTGTTGAAGGCATCGTGCAGCTCAGTCGACACTTATCTAGTCAGATGAAGGTCTCATATGTAAAGTTCCCCGAATTGACTACATGTTGTAACATACCTGATATTCCGGACTGCATCTTGGATGGTTGAAGATGAAAGCTGGCGGTGAGTGCGGGGTTGTAAACAACTTTCCTCTCCGCTAGTCAGCTTGACTATTAGTTACTTACTACCTACACTTAACAGAACTACTTTTTATGAGGGAAAAAAAAATCACAGTGGATCTTATACACACATATATACATATGTCTGTTAACTATGCTATATACAGACTGTCCAGTCCACACACAAGAGAGAGAGAAAAAAATGCAGGATAACGCCACCATGCAGGTATCAAAAAGACACAAAGAGCCGAAGAAATGATTCACTTTTTTTTTGTACTACTCCTCAAAGGTGCCACCGACAAACGCCCAGTTGGACCGCTCGAGCTTACCCTTGAGATACTCGTACACAGTGAAGGTGACGGCCTGGCCAGGGGCGACTCGCATGACACGCGGGGTGATGCCCTTGTAGAAGGCGCGGGCGCCCTCCTGCTTGAACATTTCGCTGGCGATAGCGGTGATGCGCGAGACGGCGGACTGACCCGGTTCGGCGCGGGTCTTCTGCAGACGGGTCTTGATGGTGTCGATGGGGGCGTTGGAGAAGGGGCCCATGGCACCGGAGATGAGGCCGATGCATGTCGTCTGGTACGAAGGCAGGGCCTTGTCGGCGTACTCGGGCTGCATGCGTTGCAGCAGGGCCTTGAGCTCCGTGTATGCGGTAAAGTTGGCGGCCTGGTTGGTACCCTGGCGCAGCGCAGTCAACGACACTCCGCGGTACAGCACGCTGAACCCTTCCTCGCGCACGATGGTGAACAGGGCGTGCGGCGCGCTGCGGTACTTGGGTGCGTCTAATGGATCTGCCAGACTGTGGTGCTGCGCCTGCAACCGAATCTTAACCACCTCCATCGGGTTCACGACGGCGACGGCCTCGGTGACACCGGCCGCGAGACCAGCTAAAAACAATTTCCAGTTAGTCACAGCTATTTCTTTTTCTTTTTCTTTTTCTTTTTTTTTTGGGGGGGATGGAGAATTAGGTAGGTAGATCGGAACATACCCAAGAATGTCGCTTTGCTGGTAACCCTGCCCGTCTCCTTGTCGGCAAGCATTTGCTTGTACCACTCGTACGAGGTGAATCGGATCGCCATCTTGGGGATGATGCCTCCCAGCACGGCACCCAGACCCTTGTAGAGACCCATGGCCGTCTCCTTGCGAACAATCTCCGCACCAGTCGCGACGAACCCGCGGGGTTTAACCTGTTGATCGGTATAAGTCTCTGTTTCTTTTTCATTTTCGATGGTGTATGGTAATTCCAAAAACTTACACCCGGCGCTTTGGCTCTCCGCGACAGCTGCATGCGAACCTTGATGGTATCTAAAACCCGTCAGTCAGGGGGGGGGGGCCTGCGAAAGGAAATCTTGACTGTCAACCGAGACTCACCAAGCGGGTGACACACCAGTGCCTCCATCATGCCAGCGCCACCACCAGCTAGGACTGTCAGCGCTGCTTCGACACGAATGCATAAAATCCATGCATGGGTTCTTTACCGATCAGGTTGACCGCGGGGGAGGCGGGTTTCTTGCGGCCGTCCTTCGCAGACATTATTGCGATGATGATACAATAGAAAGAAGGAAAAACAGAAGGAAACGGGGAATACAAAGGGAGAGAGGAGGTAGGAAAGAAGAAGGAAAAAGGAGAGGAGACAGGGGAGAGAGAGAGAGAACAGTGAAAGCCAGAGGCCGAGGGGAGACCGAAGTATATACGGGAGCAAGCTAGCCGAGCAAGCGATCGGGCACGGCAATAGGTACTCAAGGTAAGGCTAAGGCTATATACGGAGCCCTTAGGAGTCGCACGCGGGGATTGCCAGCACGATTCAAGCGAACAATACCCTCGGGACCGCCTGGAAGCCGTTCAGAGCAAGCCCGCGCGGAGAACAGCCGCTGGGGACGGGGTAGCGGAGAGAGCTGCTGGACGAGCGGAAGAGAGCTGTTCACTTAGCCGTCGGCTGAAACTCGGTCAGAACGTATTGGCCAGTAATAAGTATTTAATTACTGCGTGCTTGAGTACGGAGTATCTTAGAGTATCTGACTATCTATCTCTAATTATAGTGCTGGTTAATTACGGGGTAAACTGGACTTCTACTACATAAACGGGAGGTCTCTCACCAGGTATGACTGAACTACAACCACCTCGGTCATGACGAGTTTTGAGTTCTTCACATGCCATCATGAGATCAAAGTATCGGATCCCACTGCAATTCATCTGCTGGAACTGCTGGTTCGCACCGTATCTGGTCTAAAGGTTAATACCCAAGACAAGACGGAAAGGGAGTCAATCAATTCCATCCGGGAAGATCCGATCTGAGCCGAGGCTTAAATACACTATAATATAGCTATCTGCAGTATGCGTTGCCAAATACTCATGGTGTAGCTGGTATTTGTGAGGATTTCATCTGTTATTAGCATTGTTTTTCAAATGGTTTTTGTTATTTAATATTTATATTTTATCCCTTATTGAACTATTGTTATATTAATATTGTGTAATAACTTAATGGTACTCTATACTCCTTCTCCATACTCGGGCGGTTCATGATTTACCCTGCTGAAATCCACGGAAGAATTCTAATTCCAAGATCTTCATTTAGTTACTAGTTGCTAGTAACTAGTTCTTGTGGTACTAATTAATTGTACGACCTGGGTTGTCTTGATTCAAGGTCAATCACAGTCTTGTTCTGTATAGTTACGTACCAGGAAGTAGACAGACAATTCACCTCCTTTTCTTATCTGTGGCAAATCATGAATACTCAGTCTATTACCTCCATAGTTAACTAACTGCCTAGTAGATACTAGGTAAGGATATGTATCGGCGTGCAATTGACAGCTAACGATGACTACTCAGTACCTACCAAGTACCTAGGTAGTTATATATACCCAAAATAATCTACATTCATCCAAACCCCGACTCTAGATATAGCTCACTCGCACCCCCATGCCCACCGTCCCCCGCACCTTCTGCCACCCTGTCCCCGCTATTCGGCGGATGCGGTCGCGCACATCCCGCCGGCTCAGCGCCAGAAGCAGCGCCAGCGTGAACAGCACCGTCCGCAGCACTGCCAGCGGGTTCGCCGTCACCGTTTGTGTGAGGTGTCGGAGGAGGTTGCGCAGTGCGTTGACGAGGACCTGCACCCGTTGCGTCTTCGAGGGCGGCGATTTCTTCTCTGTTTTCCGTGTATTTTTCGAAGAGCTACCTCGTCCGGTCGAGGGCTTTGGCACTGATGCATCGTCGGATGTCTTCTCTGCTCGAGGTCGACCCCTCATGCTGCCGTTCGGATGTTTCTTCTCGATCCCGTAGTCAACCTCGCTACTCGCGCGCTTGTGTTTCTTTTGCTCGGCAGCAGCAGTAGCAGCTGCTGCCGCCGCCGCCGCCGCCGCCGCAGCTTCTTCTTCCACCCTCCGAAGCTCTACTTCTTGCATCTCTTGCTCGAGCTGTGCATCCCTCTGTCGCTGCAGCTCGGCAGCCCGCATTTCCCCCCTCTCCTTCTCTTCCTTGAGGCCCTCCAGCGTCTGCAGGAAGAGTTCTTTACGCTCTTCGTCCAAGACTTCACTGAATTTAATGAACACTCGTGCATATTCCCACTCCCCGTTCCACGGAAGCACGTGCAGCGTAAACAGCTCGATCAGTTTCACCCGAGCGGCGAGGTCCTTCGGCGTGTCGGTTCCCGGCTGGTAGCCATGGTTCGTGCCCGATGGCGACGGACTGTACAGCTGTTGTTCTGCAAGGTCAAGGTTCGGCTGTCCGTATGATGAGAGGTATGTCTCCAGTCGTTGCTGGTTCAAGGTCTGGGTCGGCGAATGCTTGAGAAGCATTGTTCCTCTGCGTATAGAGTTAGCGGGAAAAAAAGGGGTTTCTCAATCCGAATCACACAAAAAAATGTAAGAAAGAAAAAGAAGAAAAAGGATTATACGAACAGACTGTACACGACCTCCGCGTCCACCGAACCCTCGCGCCCCCTATACCCCGTCTGCACGACCCTTTCCCAGATCTCACCGTCGCGCACGCTTGTCGCGAGCGCCTTCCACTCCTTCTGGCCCAGCGCATTCTTGCCCTCCTCGGCCCCCAGATCGACTATCCCGCTGAGGATCGTGATGTACAAATTCCACACCTTGATTCTCATCGAGCTGGGAGCCGTCGCGATGGCCGCCAGAGCAGGCGGTGAGCTGTGGTCAGCCTCATCGCTAGATGGCTCGTCCTGCACCGCCGCCGGCGGAGGACCACTGATGACCGGATCCAAGGCAGCTAGAGCCTCCGGTAGTCGACGTGTTAGGAACAAATTCGATGCATTTTTGTATGTCTGCGAGTACAGCTTTGATGGGGGACGCGGTGAGCCGGGGGACGAGAGCAGCTGCGAGTTGGACAGTGAGAGGCGGGATCCATCGTCGGCCATTGCGACGAGAGCGTGGGTCGGCAGAGACGCACAGTATCTCTGTAGAGCTTATCCGAAATTAACTTGACGAAGAAAAAAAATAATAATAATGAGATCTCAAAATATCTGCTGTGGCATTACTGTGATGATTTGGAGTGTGGCTGGTTAACTGCCAGCTTTGAGGGGCCGGCGGCTTTTGTGCTGGCTGTTACGCCATTTTGACCTCGGCCATTTTGGAGTCTGGGGTGATTATGTAAGAGTCTGATATCTCAGATAGTTATAGTTATAATTATACAGAATAGCTTCATGAATAATAACAGGGTTAATAATTTATTAGTATTATGGAGATGCCTTTTTATCTATTGTAGTTTAATGATTTCTGTCACTCTGATCATCGATGGTCGCTGGCTTATACTAATGAAGATGAAAGAAAGTGAAATCCCCCCCCCCTGAATAGCTTCTTCTTCCCTTGAACCATCTTATGTTCTCTGTTTAAATGAAGCTGAACCATGGAGGTCACTTCCCACTCGTTCTCCTACTACCTGCCTAGGATACTGGATGACTTGGCTACCGGCTGTTTCGTCTCCCTCGACCTGGAGTTCTCTGGTATCGCTAAACCGGCCTTTCGCTCACCGTCGAGCGGACCCCAGACTCTGCAAGAGCGGTACGAAGAGGTGAAGGGGGCAGCAGAGAAGTACCAGGTCCTTCAGATCGGTCTGACGATTTGCCACGAGGACACGGCAACAGGTGATATTCCTGCCTGCTACACAAGCAGTTTCTCTAGTTACTAATCCTCTTTATAGCATCGTATACGCTGAAACCGTTCAACTTCTATCTCAACCCAGTCATCAACCAACGACTAGAAGTAGACAGAGACTTTACATTTCAGAGTGGAGGTGAGAGGAGCCCAAAGGCCCTGGGAATGAAGGAAAAAGACTCCTGACGGTGCCGTGGCGGTGCAGCCATTCAGTTTCTCGTGCAGAATAGGTTCCGTCTCGATGCGCTAGTCAGCGAGGGGATCTCGTACCTTTCTCGACGTGAGGAAGCGCTGGCATTCACTCGAGCTGAGGACCGGCGAGATCGGGTCGGCAGGAACGCAAATACAGCGATCAACGTCAAGCAGACGGACTACGAATCTTTGCAGTTCCTCTCAATGGTCCGGCGTCACATCGACGACTGGCTGGCTGTTAAACTGGTAGGAAGGTCCCCTATTCCACCTGGAAACTGAGTTCACTGATCTGGAGAAGACCGATGACAGCTATCTGAATATCCCCCCACCAACTCGTCTCGGCCAGACGCAAGCGTCCACTTCGTGGCCGCTGACCTTGAACAAATTCCAGCAACGGCTCATCCACCAGCTTCTCGAGGTTGAATACCCAGCTCTGGTGGCGGTCAACAAGGCTACCTTCATGCAGATCATTCCCCGTGATGAAGCCCGGGAAAAGGCAGTCAGAGAAGATAGAATGCAGTGGGCCGAGCGGCGGATTCGGACGGAGACTGGGTTTCGCTGGATTGTCGAAGCCCTGACGGGTGGTGATCTGACACATCTCGACAGCAGCCTCTTCATGGGGATCATGTCTAGTGCTGCGTCCGTCAAGGGCAAGTATCCGCTCAACGAGTTTGCGGACAAGCTGAAAGCTCGGCTGAAATCTCACCGGCCTGTCCTCGTGGGACACAATCTGTTCACTGACCTGGTCAACTTCTACCGATGTTTCTTTGGACCCCTGCCTGACCGTGTGGAACAGTTCCAGCAACAGATCCATGAGCTGTTCCCCGTCTTGATGGACACAAAGTACATGGCTACCCATGACTGCGGATCCATTAATCCTAGCTCCACACTTTCTGAGATTCATACCAGCTTGGCTGAGATGAAGTATCCGAAAATAGGTGAGATAACCATGGAAAATCCTTACCTTGTGATGGGGCTGTCTGTCATACTGAACGAACCCTCTTTAGAAGTACACCCAGACCACAACAAATATAGCACGAACCAGAAAGAACATGAAGCCGGTTACGACAGCTTTCTTACAGCAGAAGTTTTCATCAAACTGTCCGCCCAGCTCCGTAAACAAGAGATGTCCAGAGCTTTACCCTCGACCAGCTTAGACAACAATAGCACTCCCCAAGACCAGACGCGCATCAAACCAGCAAAGGCTAAGAAAAGGTCTCGGCGCCGCAAAAGTACACGGCCGCAACCTGGCTCTCTCAACGCCTTTGAGGCTCTCTCCGTCCAGGAGGAGGACAACGATGTCTCCACCGAGGTCACGGAGAAGATCTCTCAGGGCCACCTGATTCCTCGGCCGGCCGACGCGTTCTGGCAAGTCTACGGGAACAAACTGAGGATGTTTGGCACCCACGAGCGAGTCTGTATTATCAAATAGATAGCATCTGAAATGTACTACAAATGATCTCTCAACCAAGATGTAACTAGTAGTGCTAGGCTTTCGAACCAAGATGTGTGCAGCTGCTATCTAACAGTACGCCTTGAAACTGAAGAAGGTACCGCTAGCGAAAATTGCCGCATTGTAAAACTACTCTCTCTAAGCACCACTGAATGATCGACTGGTCATGGAGAATCTAAACGCAGTGATGATAAGGAATGGGTGCTGTAGGGAGGAAGAAGAAGAGAAAAGGGAAAACGGAAGGAGGGGGAAAATTATAAGAACGATGAAAATGGCGGGCGGTGAGTCACATGACCACTAGTCCCGTTCTGGTATTAGCGCTAAACCGGCAGGTCGCTGGACAGGCTTGGAGCGAGCGTCAACTTTTTCGAGCGATATCGACAACAGCATATCACGCGAGTCGCCTAGCACAGTCGGGGAGATGTCTACGGGATCCAATGGTGCCCGGCGCATTGCGTCATTGATTCGTATGTTTTTTTTTCCCTTGCTCCCCCTTTGTCCCATTGTTGTGTATGGTACTGACAGGTTCTTTGCTAGGCCCTTCAAGAGTCGAGTCTCCAGTCTGCAGAAGTTGCCAGGAAACACTTGGCCGCCGCAGCTACGCCACTGATGCTGTATCGACAGAGTCAAGCTCGGCCTCAGCTTCGGCATTGCCTGTCGTGAAGCCTTCGTTCCTTGTCCAGGCGGGTGTCGTCCTTTCGCGGCCGCCCCAGATCACGCGGGACCTGACCCCGTTCGAAAAGTCGTACTACTTCTATCAGCGGCGCTTGAACGAGCGCCTGGCCCAACCGTTTTCGAAATACTTCTACTTCAAGCGTGGCACGCCGGCCGACGAAGACTGGAAGCGCCAGATCCGGGAGCGCCAGACCGCCGCGCGTGACATTGGCAATTACAACGCGTACTCGCCCGAGGCATGGAATGACGAGCTGCTGGTCGGAGCTGTTGAGTCGGAGCCGCAACACCAGATCGAGAAGCTGATCCAGAATGCGGAGGCCACCGCCAACGCCACCTCCCAGGATGTCAGCAGGAAGGAGGAGATCCCCCGGCCGTTCCCACGGGTGACAGAGGCGGACCAGAAGAACGACCAGAAACGACTGGACCGGGCGCTGCAACGGACGTTGTATCTGCTGGTCAAGTCGAAAGAGGGGTTCTGGAAGTTTCCCAGTTCACCGATCGAAACGGGGGAGACTCTACGAGTGGTAATTTTACCCTTTTCCCCATGATTTATTTTTTTTTCTCTTGGCAGATATTAATGAATCGATACTTAGGCTGCTGAGCGCACCCTTGCCCAATCCGCCGGCGTTAACATGAACACCTGGATGGTCGGATACCACCCCGTCGGCCACCATGTCTACAACTTCCGCAGGCCGAAGACCGTCGACGCCACCGGCGCGGAACTCGTCGGCGAGAAGACCTTTTTCATGAAGGGTCGCATCATGGCCGGCCAGGCGGACCTGGCTGCTAACGAGCAGGAACTGGAGGACTTCAAGTGGCTGTCCAAGGACGAGATCCAGACACACGTGCTGCCTCAATACTACAGCAACATCAAGAACATGCTGGCCGAACTGTAGGATGGATGAAGAGGCTTTTTTTTCCGATTCTGCCGTGTGGTTCTATCCGTTTTAGCCATGGCGCATTGTCTAATATTGTATCTTATGTGTGGTCACATATATGTAAACTAACAAATCAATCATTTCCCATCATGATAAAATGCCAAAAAAAAACCCGTATCCCGAACGCCATATCCGTATTCCTAGCCGTCATTTCAACCCAAACTTCTGAGCCTGGACAATCGGCTGATCCTTGGCCGACTTGCCCGTGAGACTCTTCCCACACATAGGACAAGCTTTTGCAAAGGTTAGCTAGGAAAAGAGCAAAAGGCGAGATATGTAGAAGCAAAAAATAACATAAAATAAAAGGAAGACATACAGTGCTTTTGATAAGCACAGCGCTGACAAAACTTCATCCCCTGCTCTGTCTTGGTTTTGCAGCTCTCGCATGAAGACGAGTATGCCGCGTACGGATTCTTCGCCTTGGAACTGAGCAATTTATTCTAAAAAAATAGTTAGCTATCATGACAGGTACTGTCAAGATGAATTTCACTCAGAGTAATGACTTGCCTTGCTGATTCCTGTATTCCCTAGCGTAGCCTTGGACTTTGCATCGCCGCCGCCGCCCAGCGAGGTCGAGGGCGAGCCGTAGTACATCTCGCTCTTGCGTTTGACGCCCGGGGTGACGAGGTCGGTTTTCTTCAGCTTCTTTTGACATTTTGCGCAGACCATTTTGATGTACTGCTGTATTCTAGAGGTGTTGATGAGCTTGGGATGAGTTTCCTCAGTGAGGCTGATATCATACGCCACAATGCCAAGACTTAGTCATTTAGAAGTCTTTGTTTACTTGAACTACTTGAGAAATTTACTATTCATGTTCATCATGAACTATTAGAAAAAAAAAATCAAGAATCAGGGTATATAGCCGAAAAATCACCACTGACGCCGTCCAACTATCAACGGGGCTAGTCGTCCGCCGAATCATCCCGATCGTCATATTGCTGGAGGTGATAAGGGACAAGAGGCCGTGCGTACTGCTGTGATGAGGATAGATATTCGGCGCCAATCTTCTGACACTGCGTGCAGCAAGACAGGATTCCCGTGTAGGCACACACGACAGAGACGAAGGCGATGGTGCTGTTGACCACATTCATGTAGATCGGCGCCACGTATTTCTCCTCGAGATAGTATCGGATGGCGACCACCGCCGAGCTGAAATTCAGGATGAAGAAGAAGATAGCCCCGGCCGTGAGGAAGATTGCTCCGGTCTGCTCTGATGTCAGTCTCGGTGGTGGATATGCAGGTCCGTGGAGGTGTGTATTCGATGGTTCACTCACCCTTGCGCTGAAGCGGTGGGCGCCAGATTTTGCGGTCACGAAACACACCCAGATCAGAATCTCCAGGGCCATCAGCCAGCAGATAACATTCTGGGTTCCGTAAAGCTTGGTCCAGTTCCGGGCTAGCAGAGAATAGCTCTTGGAGTCGATGCTCTCGACCAAGCGGACGATGTAGGCTACACACTCTACAACCGACAGAATCCCAAGCAAGCTCACGATAGTCCAATGGACAATGGCGACAGGCACGAACGTCTTGCCCCCAGCCGCGATGCGTTCAAGGTATCTTTGGATAAGTTCGTAGAAGATGTAGAATAACAAGACCAGCCCGGTTGCATAGAAGACATGCCCGATCATGAACATAATGACGAAGCTTTGCTTTACTGTGACTCCAATGATCGTAAATAACAGGAACAGGGCGGTTAGAAATTCGTATCTGGAAGGAGACCAACAGTGTTAACTGTTCTGTTTCTTGAATCTTATAGTCCATACGAAGCCGCTTGACATACATGATAAAACTGCCGATGGAGAATTGCAATGCCATTAACGGCAGCGAGACCGAGCCTCTCCTGACTTGTCGAATAAGACAGCCCCAGACCAAAAACCCCAGGAGAGCCAACAAGGTCAGGATATTCAGAGCCACAGAAGCTATGTAGTATGCTCGGATATGATCCTCCGCGGGGAGGGAAAGTGTGGTATCTTCATTCCACGGAGAGCCGGTATCATGGAAATCGTATAAAGCGCGCCGCCGGATCATATTGGTCGGATACTGCATATTCATGATGTGCTCGCCATGCAATCGTGTGACAAGACGATATTTGGCCCCTTAACCGGAGTAAGGAAAAGAATAAATGCAAGGTCGCGATCCATCTTCAGCCTTAAAAGAACGAGCGAGGTTTGATGCTTTCTCGAACGGCTGAGACATCGCACAGCCCGACAAGGCTCAGATGACGGGGGGCTCATGAAATGTGCTGTTAAGGACACGAGACCGAGCATCTCGACTCACAGTCGCGATTGGCCGATCGGCGTGGCCGGCATAACCAAAATACGAGCTGCAGCTCTTCAGTGCTTTTGAAGGTTATTATTTCATACCCTCTCGCGTCTAACTTCGATTGGCCAGTGTCTTTGTTTATGTCGGACGCGACTAGATCAGGCCGACCAGTTTGTAAGCTCACGGGCTCTTTATTTAGCCCTAGATCAGCGCTGGCCAGCCATAAGACCCTGCAAAGAAAAATATTATATGCCTGCATAGGAACATTGTCTGCGAAAGAAGTTGAATGAACCAATCATAGTCCAGCTAGGAACTCGCTCATCGAGATCGGCTTGCGCACAGCATTGGAGAAGCCCTCGTGGAATGTAACCCACACTTTCCTATCACGTTTGGCTGATAGAATGTTACCGTTGCTCTTTGGGCTTTCGCTGGCGGTTTTGGCCTGCGGTTTGGACTCGGTGATTAGGCGGCCGAAGAAGTCGCGCTTAACAGCTGAGTCGATCTTTATGCCCGAGATGCCCTTGGAATCCGGACCGTCCAAAGGACCGCCTGAGTGCCTCTTGCCACTCTTCGACCCAGGCAGAATCGATGCTTCGGATTGCTTTCGCATTGTCTCCTTCCGGTATTCTTGGTCAAGCACCTGACGGACAGCATACCGCACCGGTGCAGAACTACCGGCATTGGCCATCTTCGAGAAGGCAACAAGTGAATCCAGAGGCCTGGCCATCCATCAGAGATCTGCGTTAAACAAATAATAAGGGGACTAAACTAAGAAAAAAATAACTTACGGTTCCATCCGGTATGCCCATCCACTATGGCCACCGCTCTCATTCTCAACCCGGACCTTTTCAAAGGTGACTCCCATTCCGACCATTACCCGTACAGCCAACTGGACGAGGGTTCGCTCACTTTCTTTTCGAACGCTGGCAATGCTCTTTTGTTCTCCACTGCCGCGGACGACCACCGGCTTGACGTCAGGGGAGAGCATTCGCATGAGACTAGGGATAAGATCGGTTGCTACACTCTCAGCAGAACGAAAGAGACGGTTCATTGGAGCGGACAATGAACTCTGGAAGCCGTTCAACACAGCACGGTTCTGCTTCTGGGCCTCGAAGGCAGCAAAATCTGCCCTAGGCCCAGAGAATGGATGATCTTCTTCCTCCTCATTGTCCTTCTCGTCAAGTTTGTCTTGTAGATTGATTTTGCCGCTCGCTGATGAGAAGAGATGGTGAAACGCGAGGACTGACTGGCTGAGATACGGAGTGAGCTCCCAGTCCTGGTTCGAGAAAACCTTTGATGACATGGTATCGTGGAAATGCAACCACTCATATGCCGCGTTCGGTTTGGAAAGGAAGGTATCGTCTTGGAAAGCCTGGATCGGATACGATGCGAAGCATTCGGATAGGCAGCGGTCGTGATCGCCGCTGGCGTCGATCATCTCTCGCAGCCTGTTGATTGCATGGCGTTTCTTCATGTCGGCAACACCGACAGGCATTCTTGAACCAGAGGCGTCGAACTTGTCACGGAAAGAGTCACTCCCAAGCGGCGCGTCCGAGAAACCGGCTCCTTCTGTGAACACGCGATCAACAATCTCACGCACGCCACCCCTACTCAACCCCTTGGAGAGGGCGTTGGAACCGTCGGACGAGCTGCATAAGATCTTCTGTTCAAGCCAACTCTTCGTTAACTTGGACGAAGACGAAGCCTCGTTCCTAATCTTGTGGGCGACCCATTCAGCGGCAACCAGCACACTCCGAATATCACCTTCGTTGGACCCGCTGTTTTTCGAGGTTCGCTGCTTTCTGCTTTCGATCCCCCAAGCAGCTTCACACAATCTTCGCACGCCGTCATTCTCGCACGGGATACCCTCTCGGGAGAAGATATTCTTGACGCGCTGCACGACATTCTCTAGCGGTGCCTGACGAACATGGATCATCTCCGCGATTGATGAAGCCCTGAGCGGCCGAAGACTCGGGTGGTAAACGTCGTTGCAGACCAAGATGAGGGGACGGAGGAAGCGGAACGTGTCCCCTTTTCTTTTCTTGCCTGTCTTTGTCGTCTGTTCGGCATTGCGGGCCGAATTCTTTTGATCGAGGAGCACGAGGTCGATAAGGGCCTTCATGAAACCTCCCTCCCCACTGCCTCCAGATCCGCTGACCACTCCGTCGACTTCGTCGACCACGACACACACCGGTCGTCCGGCCTTGCGAACCTTCTTGTCGCCAACCTCGACGTTCATGCCCTTGACGTTTTCTGTCCCAAGAGCATCCCGAATCCTACCCTTGACTACATCTCGGCTTCGCTCGTCACTTGCATTGATCTCAAGCACTTCATAGCCCGCCTGCCTGGCACAGACGTGTGCCAGAGTCGTCTTGCCTAGACCGGGAGGACCACACAAGAGCAGGACCTTTCTGTGTGCTCGTTCTTCACCGTCCTGGTCACGCTTTTTTGATGCTGATTTGGCCAGGTTGGGGAAGACGATAGGATCCCATCCTTTCAGCCAGCGCAACACGGCTCTGTGGGTTCGCTCGTCCCCAATCAGGTCAGTAAATTTCCGTGCGCGATACTTCTCAGTCCACATTGCAGACGCCAACTTTCTATTTCGATGGGTTTCAACAGCAGGCTCGATTGATCGCTGGACAGGTTCGCCCTTGGCTGCCTCCGAGCTGTTGGCTCCGTTGGTATCCTTCGCAGCCTCGTCAAGCAACTTATGAATTTCGATGCCGTAGTAGCTCTTCTGAGCGCGTCCTGGAGCAGTGGTAGACCTGCTCGCAATCAACCTTTCGTAGCTCACTGGAGGCTTGGCTGCTTTGACGCGAGTAATGTGTGTTTTTCCCGCACATGTCTTGATCTGGATGACCCTGGGCGCTTCATGTGCTGCAAAGGAATCCGCTGTCGATGAAACTGTCGGGACTGAGGCTGGAGCCATATCTGGCAACGGGTTCGATTGCTGAGAGTCTAGCCAATTCCCCGGATTGTTGTGTGATTGAGTGGGCCACGGCTCAGGGATCTGGTCTTGACCCTCGTACTGGCTTTTTATATCTTCGGCATACAGGGCCGCCACATCGTCGTCTTCCTCCTCGTCATCATCATCTGCCAGAAACCCGCCCAGCATCTTCTGCCGTTTCGGCTCTGCAGACTGTTCCGACTGCTCTTCTAGTCTTCTTTTCGCGGTATCAACCGGCGACAGGGCGCCCGCGGGGGCTACAGCCGGCGAGGACATGAACGGCATTTTATTAAAGACTGGTGGCGAGGAAGGGAATAGAAGCCCAGAGCGACGGGGTGTGCAAGGGTCAAGTGTCTGATGTGCTTTGGTCGGTGTATCTTTTTTTCGCCCACCCCGAAAATCAGTATGATCCAAAATCTAAAGGATTGGTTTACATACCAGGCCTTATATCGTCGTCACTGCGAAAAACATCAGACAGATTCCACGCCCGGTGCTGAATAACGACCTTCTTGCGTGTTTTCTCTAGGCGCTGTAAATCTAACGCTTCGAGCTCGTCTGCAAAGGGCTCGGATGGCGGCTCGCAGCACACTTCTTCCGAATGGAGATGGATGGCAGGGTCAAAAGAGGACAGAATCTGTGGAGATGATGCAGTCATTGAAAGAATCAGTCCATCTTCTTGATTCGTTAGTGGTAAGTTGGTCTGAGTCTCCGGTTGATATCAAATGAGGACGCGTTCCTCGCGTCGGACGCGCCGGCCAATCACCCTATGGTGCCTGAGGCATCAGGCATCAACTATCGCGTAATTTAACTACTACATTGCAGGCTGTATACTACAATATGAACTGGCATTTTGTTGAACTGGGTAATTGATCTTTGATACTTGTAGCTTTGGTTGTTTAGTGCATAACGCCGAATGGATAGAAACGATTGATTGAGGAATCCAAATCCAGAGCAAGAGACAGAAGAAGAGAATACACGGTATTGATTATACTATTTGCAAGACTACTGCTTCTTGAGCTTCTCCGTCAGCTCGGGCACCTTCTCGAAGAGGTCGCCGACGAGTCCCACATCCGCAATCTGGAAGATGGGCGCATCTGGGTCCTTGTTGATGGCAGCAATGACCTTGCTATCCTTCATACCCGCCAGGTGCTGGATAGCGCCCGAGATACCGGCAGCCAGGTACAGCTGCGGGGCGACATTCTTCCCCGTCTGGCCAACCTGGAGACTGTTGTCGGCAAACCCGCTGTCGACGGCGGCGCGAGACGCACCGATGGCGGCGCCCAGCGTGTCCGCCAGCGGGAGGATTAACCGGTCGAACTCCTCCTTGGATTTCAGTCCTCGCCCGCCAGAGACCACGCGCGAGGCCGTCCCCAGGTCTGGCCGCTCGGATTTTGCCAGCTCCTCCGACACCCATTCCGTCGGGCAGGGGGTGTTGGGATCTGTCCCGTCCACCACGGTGGCGGAACCACCCTCGGTCTCCACGCCCTGGAAGGCCGTGCCACGAACTGTGATCACCTTGATCGGGTCGCTGGATTGCACCGTCAGAACTGCATTTCCAGCGTAGATGGGGCGAACGAAAGCTACAGTTCCGTCAGTACATGAACAAGAACAAGCCATTTTTTTTTATTATCAAGATCGGAGCAAGAAGTACGCACTGTCTTCGCTCTCAATGGCCGTGATATCAGAAACCTGCTGGACGTCCAACAACGCCGCCACGCGCGGCAGCAGACTCTTCCCAAAAGCCGAGTGTCCCGCGATGATGTGTGTATATTCGCCCTGCTTGATATTTTCAACCAGCAGAGGCGCAAAGTTTTCCGGAAGGCCCTACCAATGGATTAAAACCAGAACATAATTCGAACCAAAAAGGAAAACAAAAAAAAAATACCTTCTCGTAAGCCTCATTCTCGACCGCAACCACCTTCTCCAGACCTTGGATCTTCGCCGCCTCCGCAGCAGATGTACTCTTCACGCCCTTGCCGGCCACAAAGGCAGTAACGGGCCCGCCCAGCTTCTGCGCCGCCACAATCGCCGCCAACGACGAGCTAGCCAGCTTGCCGTCGCGTTGTTCGAGGACCGCGAGCGTCGAGAGGAGGCGGGCAAGTGCGGCGGCCGAGGTGGGAGACAGGCTTCGGCGCTGAGAGAGCTGGGACCGGACGGCCCGCAGGGCGGAGGATCTGGCGATCGGGATCATCTCGATGTTTGTCCTGTTTAACCCAGTTCTAGCTCTTGATTTATCAAAGAACGGTCGTGAGCTGGTTAGCTAGGAGAGTGCAGTATTCACTGGCTTCGGCGGCCGATTATCGTTTGGGACTGCCAAGACATCCGACCTCGGACAACTCGGTTAACTGTCCGTTGCTAAGCGCAAGTACCAGTAGTAGTACCTACCAGATAGTTAATAATAACTAAATATTTTATCATAACGAGGTAGTAAGGTACGTAGTAAAGTACTAGACTATGTGGCAAGGTGATACTACTACATACCACGCCTATTCCTGTTGTGGTGCAATACTTTTATTGTATAGACTGTGTCTTAAGCAAGATTGACGCCGCCATAAGAGGTATGTATGTAGCCCATAAATGCAGTCAAGGACAAATATCAACCCATGGAACACCTGATGAAAACGAAAATGAAGAGTGAAAAGGAAAAAAAAAAAAAACGGGGGGATCATATTCAATTCTTTTTTGTTTAAGAGATCGACTTTCTCTTCTTCTTGCCGCCTTTCGACACCGACGCGTCCCCGTCTTCCAGGGCCTGGGCCTTCTGCTGTTGAAGCTTGGCCTTGCGCGCGGCAACGGCAGCGGCCTCGTCGGCATCCTCCTCGCTGCCCTTGGCCTTCTTGGACTTCTTGGGCGCCGCCGCTAGGAGCTTCTCCTCATCGGTGTTGCTCGACTTGCGTTTCTTGTCGTTCTTGGGGGCGCCTTGGATCGTTTTCGTCTCATCGCCCGCCGCGACCGTTACTGCCTCCACAACGTCCGCCTCTTCCAGCCACAGCTCACTGGCGAGCCAGATGGGCATGGCCATCGTATTGGCGCCCTTGATGTGCAGAGCCTTGACGTTCCTCCAGCCCTTGGCCACAAACTTGTCCGTCAGACCTTTCACCACGGCCTCGATGTTCTCCGACAGCTGCTGGGGGGTAAACTTGGCGGAGCCGACACGGATGGCAGCGGTGGTGGCCGGGGCGAGCTGGACGGCCGCGCAGTTGAGCGCCTTCTCGATCTCCTTGGCCACGATGAGCGGCGAGGCCACCGAGGCGTTATGCTCGTCGTCGGCGGCGGCGTTGGCCGATCGCTTCTTCGGATCCTTCTTCACCCGCTTCCCGTCGACCTTCTCGATCTCCGCAATGCGGATCGGAATCGGCCGCTTGCTGGACTTGTAGAAGGTCTTGCCCAGGGTTTTCACCAGTCGCATGATGATCCGGTCATCCGCCAGGAAGACGTCATGTTCGGCCAACAGCTGCCGCCGACTCTCGAAGCTGTGGTATTTGGCCTTCAGCTTCGACAACCCGATGACCCGGTTGATGCGAGAAGACAGGTGCTGCGGGAACGAAGGGTCCGCCACGACATCCTTGACCGCGCGCTGCGGGTCGGCGGTGATCAGGCAGATGCTGAGCGAGGGCGAGGCGTTAAGAGAGTGCGGCACGGGGATCTTGCCGGGCTTCAGACGGTTCTTGTCGACAACATGCTTCTTGGTCGTGAGCACAAGCCATACCGGGTCATTGTGAAGAGGGACGTCTTCGGCATCCGACTCGTCGTCGTTATCTCCAATCAGCGTCTTCTTCGTCGCAGACTCTTCCTGCTCTTGCTGCTTCGTCTTGATGTGTCGCAACAACGCAGTCGACGCTCTCGTCACCTGATAAGACTGTTAGTTTTTGGCCTTCTTTTCTCCATCCTTTTTTTTTCCACAGATAACGTACCTGTTCATTGTCAAGCTGGTAAGGCGAGCCGGAGGCCACCTTCGTGGTGAGAGCAGTTGACGACACCATTCTGGATGATTGCTGGCAGCAGATTATGGCGGACTGGATTTCCCTCAATATTCAATGCCTGTAAGTATCGAAACAAAAAAAAATTCGCGGAAGGCGGTGGGAGAATTTGTCCGAGCTTGGCTTGCGCTGCTCTCGGCCTAGACTGGCTGAGTCATCCACATCAACCATATGCATTTCCCTCCTGGTTTATACAAGTAGAATACCGGATATCTTAATGCCATTGACTTTTTAGAGTATGGATTAGCAAATAACTCACAGAAAAATGCTTTGGGGACATAAATGTGTCAGTGTGGTCTCCAGTGTAGAGATCTGACGATACTAAAAGAGCGACTCTTTAAGATAATCTCTAAGATGAATAATTCTTTTTACAGACTATTTGGCGAGAAAAAAATCGCTTGTCGAGACAAGTACGGAGTAGTCCAGCTAAACTAGTAAAACTGGCGTGTTGAGAATATCTTAAACCAAGACAGTAAAAGATTGTTCATCCCAAGAAGATTGATATTGGGGACTGCCTTTTTCGGGCCATGGGGGATTAAGCTCCGATAATGGCCTTTCCATCATGAGTTATCGATTGATAAGTCGTCAAGACATCCCGTCGGTTTTCCTGAGCCCTAATTTTAATTACTTGGGCAAATCTTTATCTCTTCGTGTCTAGTGTATGGCATAGCATTGGCCTTAGGTTGTACTCCGTATAGTTAGATATCCACGTTGCTGGTTCGGTTTCTGTGAGATTGTATGTCTCAAGGCATCGTAGTATCGTACCCGAGGTGGTTCTCCATAATTTGTAGACTCGGTAAAGTGGACGTATATCAAGTACGTAGGACGTAGCAACTAACGAGCTGGTTACCTAGTAAGCAATGGAATCAATATGAAGATCAGCAGTATCACGCAATAGCGATCCAATAAGTTGTGTTTTGAGCGGAAAAAGGGGTTCCTTCAATAATAATGATAGACAGAAACAATATTCAAGCGAGATTGCTCCGATATCTTGAGGTTGCGATCGCTCACTGCTCAGTGGTCTGCAAGAGTCACTCGAGAGGGTGCAAGACGGTTGGCATCCGACGCCGGTGTCTGGATAACATGTCTATGTGGGCTGTAGTTAGCTAACACATAAGACACCAAGACACCAAGACACGTTGATAGAGTAAGGTCTGGGGGGTTAAGGTTGACAGTGCCCGATGCTATCATTCAAGGATGCAGTTTCAGCTAACAGAGACTGACAGGAGCAAGTGGTCACTGGTCACTGGTTAGAATATCTAAATGTCACTCGACTCCCGAATGCCCCACGCTGGGATACGTAAGTCGTAAACAAACGGCCGAGCCGCCGCGTAGATGTGAGCGAGCTGCCTGAATCTCCGCGGTTTCTGATAGGAGAACTCTCTCGGATTCCGTTCGGTTCTTCTCACCCATCACGCGAGGAATTCTCGAGCATGTCCCACTGGTTTGGTCCGTTCATCAGGCCATTATTTATTCGTCATGCTTCGATTTCGAAACGCGTCAGGTCAAGGTTGGAACGGTGAGGGGTCCCGAGGGGTGCAAAAAATCCAGCAAGCCAGCTCACTGATAAGATCGATACACAACGGCGCAATGGATCCATCGAGTCACAGCAAGGCCCTGTCTGAACTGTGAAGTCATTAGAAAAAGTTGACAGCTCTGATCTAAAAAAAAATCAGTGGGGGTAATGAGCCGTGGCTGTACCTAAAACGTAGACAGATGAATCCACGACAAAGACAGTTGGTACTCCGTATACTCCAGAGTCGGTACCTCTTCATTCCATCGAATCCATTGAGATATGGATATCATGGAAGTTATCAAAGAGTATACGTACCGCAGACCCCATCAGATCATTTCCAACGCCGCTATTACTCGCGCTAGACTGGCACCAGGCCTAGTCTGATTAGCTCGAGAGGGGAGACCAACAACCTCCGTCGTCGTACTCCGTAAGAGTTCCTCAGCAGTATTTAATATTATTACCATCAAATCATTTCCTGTCTCCAATAATCGACATGGGTACTAGTTGGTTACAATTAAACCGAGTCTACTCCGTACGACCCCAAAAGAATGGGTCGAATCATATTCATACCCCATGGTTCATGTTCATCCTCATCGCGTCAGCCAGAGGATCGAAAAAAAAACTGGTTGTCGCGCCTCCTTTTCGCGCCGATCTCCTCTTTGTGCTGCTGACTCCAGGCGTCTAGCTGTCCCGTATTCGCTAATAGTCAACAGACCCAGCGGTTCGTATAGAGGCAGAACAACAAACTTGCGGATTGTATATACTGCAGAGCTGGGGGTACCTCTTTACTCCGTAATACTCCGTACTCCGTACTCCGGACCAGACTAAGAGGTTGCCTAGTCGAGGTAGTGCTGTGCTAAGGCAGGCGGACACCGCTTGGACGCGCACCTAAACTGGTTGTAATTGTAACAATAGTGATCCACGGCAGAGTTCAGAGTGTAGGCTTACCAGTAGTAGTACGTAGGACACGTTGAATCTCGATTAATCTTATCGAAAACAGAACTATACTCGCGTCTTCCCATGGGTCCATGACCATGTCATCACAGTACCTTGCCTAGGTATGTAGTAGGTGCTCCCTGGAGTCAGAGTAGGGAGTTGGAATTAGGAGGTGCAGTTCTTGGCTTCCCCGTGACTTTCGAGCTAAAGGCTTGATTTTGGGACCGCTGCTTTGCCTGTCGATAATAGCCGGGCTGTCCCCCTTTTCTTCAACTCTTGCCACCTACTAAGACGCAGGAGTTAGTAAGTTACTCCCTGGTAGGTTCAAGGGAAACTCCATACTACATAGTTACTATGTACGGAGTGGTACTATGAAGTAGAGCATGGAGCACTACTATACTACATAGACCAAGATTGCTACAAGTTACTCCGTACACTGGACTGCTACTGAGCCGTGGACTCGTTGGCAACTTGGCACAAGTAGACTCGTGCCAACAAGATCGACAGCGACCATGTCTTGCTCCAGTTTCCGAGTCTCCAGTGGGCACTGACTTTATTCTTTAATTGCTCCGTACTACACACTACTATTTAATTATATTTATTTTCAGATTCCGTCAAGTGTCAGATCTTCCCTCCATGTCGCACGGCAGAGTAGATCCGATGAATTGCTACGAAGCCAACGTGGTTCATATGTAGCAGTGTATTAATACAGAGTAGTATTTCTCCAGCCATCACTAAGGTAAGTTTGCTCTAGGTTAACACTGTATACCAGGTACTCCGTACCTGTATGTACTAAGTAGTGTACCTACCTAGTTAGTAGGTTTAGGTACCTGTAGACTCCGTACTAATACGAGCTTCGTACCATAGTAGAGGCGCCGAACCGTACCATGGGCCGCAGCCAGCATGATTGGCGTGCCTGGATAAGGGGCTGCTGAAGTACAGGCCTACCACTCCTTTCATTGGCTCCAGGCCTAGACAAAAGGAAATTTGCCAAGCCCCAGGCTGCGTCAGATTTCAGGAACAGGAAAAACACCAACGGATTTCCTAGCGAGGGAGGAGCCAGCATGAGCTGGAGCCATGAGCCCATCCTTATTGCTGGGCGAATCGCCCACTTGGCCGCCGGGCGTCTCATTAAACCGGCCCAGCCACGCACTCGGCCCCTTTGCCACCACGCACCCTCCCTGCCCAAGCCCTGCCCAAGCCTTCCCCCCAAACCCAGTGTGTCTACTGCCACCCTCCAGCCAACCTGCGCGCGTCTTAGTCTGAGTAACGGTGTGGGCCGGAGCCGTCCTTTCTGCTTCCCCCCTCCCCCCCTCTTGGTCTCTCTTGGTCTCCCCTGGACGAGGCAGACGGGCGATGCTGACTCCTCCCCCCTGGATCGCCTCAACCCTTCATTTCCCGCCGCTTTCCCTCTCTTTTCCTTCTGGTTCTTTTTCCGCTACAGCGTTTTGTCTTTCTCCAGCCTTGCCTGCTGATTTTCCTTCGAGATTTCCTGTCCGACCAGAGAGGCTCCGTTCTCTCTCGCACGCTCTTTTGGAATCCTCATTTCGCTCTCTAGGCTCTCGCGCTCTTTTTTATTCACCAAACCCCTTCTACTTGCAGCCCCCCGTCTCGACGGTCGAACTCTCCTCTGCCAATTCTTCTTTTCCTGTACAAATTGCATCAGACCTGTGGTGTTGATGTAGGTTATTGTTTAATTGATTTTTCTCCCCCCCCCCCCCCCCCCCCTCTCCCCCCAGCCCAGTGGATCAGGAAATTCATGAGATGGCTGCCTGCCCGATGGTCACATTCCAGCGACCTCCACCACGTGGGAATGGCATCGAGGCTGCCCAATTCATAGGGCCAGCCTGCTCTATTGTGTCTGCAGCCCATCGATACGGGGGGAGGAGGAGGAGGAGGAGGTTGTATATCCTGCTATCGAACCAGTCACTGACCAATCTCCCCGTTGTTATAGATAATCCCTCTCCTTCTCAGTATCCCAGCGGGAGAATATATTTGAACAACTCAAGAAAACTCGTTTTCGCAATCAGCATCAGGACAATATGCGTTTTAACACTCTTGCTCTGACCCTGGCTACGGCGGGCACCCTTGCCGCCGCTCAGCACAACCACGGCCATCGCCGCTTGCACAGACGTGCTGATGACACTGTCATCGAGTACGAACTCAATGGTGTGCTCGTTTCCGAGGCCGTCGTCTGCGAGGGTATTGCCGATGGTACCCTGGAGTGGGCCGATGGCATCGCCCCCTCGGGCGCCTGCGAGAGCTCCTCTGCCACCGCGACCGCCGCCTCGACCGCCGCCGCCACCACTGTCACCGAGATTGCTCCCGCCATCTCGGTTGGTCCCTTCTCTTACCCTGCGACCACTGCCGCGGCCACCACCACCTCCGCCCAGGCCTCCTCCGGCTCCAGCACTTCCAGCTCTGCCGCCGCCGCCAGCGGCACCTCCACCAGCTCCACCTCCACCGGCATCGACGCTGACTTCCCCGATGGAGAGATCTCCTGCTCGGACTTCCCCTCCGACTACGGTGCCGTCGCGCTTGACTACCTGGGTCTCGGCGGTTGGTCTGGTATCCAGTACGTGACCATCTCCGATGACGTGGTCACCGAGATCGTCACCGGTGTCTCGGGCGATAGCTGTACCTCTGGTGCCATGTGCTCCTACGCTTGCCCCGCCGGCTACCAGAAGTCTCAGTGGCCTTCCACCCAGGGTTCCACTGGCCAGTCAGTTGGTGGTATCAAGTGCAAGGACGGCAAGCTCTACCTCACCAACTCTGATCTCTCCAGCAAGCTGTGCATTCCCGGCGTTGGCGGTGTTTACGTCGAGAACACCCTTAGCGAGGTCGTGGCTGTGTGCCGTACTGACTACCCTGGTAAGTTCTCAAGGAAAAACTTTCCAAGCCGCCTCTTTAATTTTTTTTCTTTCTATATATACTCATTTTTGACTAGGTACCGAGTCTGAGACCATTCCTCTCAGCGTCGCTGCTGGCTCCACTGAGGACCTGACCTGCCCCAACGGCACCACCTACTACAAGTGGGAGGGTGAGGTCACCTCTGCTCAGTACTACATCAACCCCAAGGGTGTCAGCACCAAGACCGGCTGCCAGTGGGGCACCTCTGCCTCGGACGTCGGCAACTGGGCTCCCATGAACATGGGTGTTGGTGAGAGCGATGGCAAGTGGCTGTCTCTCTTCCCCAACACTCCCACTACCACTGCCACTCTCGACTTCAACGTTAAGATCAAGGGAGACGACCTCAGCGGCGAGTGCTACTACGAGGATGGTGTCTTTTACGACGCGGATGGTGAGGTCGATGACGGTTGCACCGTAAGTTCATCCCTTTTTGTTATCTTAATGTTGGTCAGTACTAACTTTTTCAATCAGGTCGAGGTTCTCTCTGGCGACGCCTACTATATTTTCTATTAGAATGGGCCACCTCCGTCTCGCAGGCGCGAAGCCAGTCTGAATCAGGGCTAAACCGGAAAGGAACCCTTTCTCTCAATGCCCTGTAGGCCGCCGACCTCACGACCTGCTGTTGCATGTGCATGCTTATCTTCGATGTATCTTAATTCTCTCCTGTGGCTTGGAATTCCCCTCCCAGCTGCAACCTTCGACGTCTTCGACACCCTTGTGAAGAGGTCGCTGTGGTTAGATTTTTTAACTTCTGCTGCAAAGTCAAGCAACTTTGATTTCCTCTTTACGTCCAAATTCTCCCTCCCCTTCCCCCCCTTTTTTTTTCCTACTTCACCATTTCGTGTTTGATATAGCGACCTCTCTTCCGACGATGATATGACGACCCTGGCCGCCAGAATCGGGCAAGACAGCACGCCGATCTCCCAACGGTGGGAAAACGCTATTTCGAGCCACTTGTTTCTTGTCACGCTGTAATCTTTTTTCCTTCCTCTTTTCTTCCTGTTTTTATACCCTCCCTCGGTGAGTGACGGTGGCTTTTCCCGATGAACGCAGCTTTGTATCCCACGATGTCTTTTGTCATTTTGATCTTATTCTTGGAAAACGTTCCCTTTCCCCTGTTTTCTACTGTGAATCTACTGTCTCTTTTTTTATTTTTGTTTCTGTCATTTCTGTCTGCCGTAATTTGTACCAATGGTGGCGTAGTCGTACTCGGTTGGAATGGGCATTCCGGCATACGGAGTAGTTACCCATGACGTATAAGCCCTGTTGGCACGACTATGTACTTCCCAGTAGGAGCCTAGGAACGGTAGGAAGAGGTAC
Source organism: Penicilliopsis zonata CBS 506.65 (assembly GCF_001890105.1). Taxonomy (NCBI): domain Eukaryota; kingdom Fungi; phylum Ascomycota; class Eurotiomycetes; order Eurotiales; family Aspergillaceae; genus Penicilliopsis; species Penicilliopsis zonata. Next base: position 563,766 of record NW_019208916.1, read on the forward strand.
CTTAGGTAGTACCAGATTTACTAGTCTGTCAATTACAGAAAACGTCAATAGTATAATACCCAATTGATTTGAGAACCGGAGCACAGAGTACCTAGGTATAAGAATACAGCGTACTGCCATTGAGTTCAATGAAAGCATAGGTACCTAGCTATGTTTACTCAATTGACGTAGAATGTACGGAGAGTAGCATTGAAATGCAACCTCGCAACGCCTTATCTAAACAATTCGCGTCTCTCATCGACTTCATCCGCTACTACCATTGGGCAATTTTGCATTTCGTGAACCGGAAAAAAAAAACCCTTAGAAAAAAAAAAAGCGTGATCGCGATTTGTGGTGGAGCTCGGAACTTTCAACGCGTCGTGTTTGGCGGCGCGGTTGACAAGACACGCTCCCTCTGCCTCTGCCCTTTCCTCGTCTCCGGCAGGCGAGGGACCCTTTCCCATTCCTCCCCTCCCACCACTGCGAAGCAACCCTTTTGCCCTTCTCCAGGGGACGACTTGAGCCCTTGTCTGGTATTCTCTGTCTTTACTGCCTTTCTACAAAACATTTCCCCCCCCCCCCGCTCCCAGCCTCCTGCTGGCCGTGTGGGTACCCGTCATTTTTTTCTCGGTTGTTTCCTTCATTGCTTCTCGTCGTGTTTCCTTGTCTTCTGCCTGAGGGTTTATTAGAGCTTGTAGACCCCCACAGCACGACGCGACTAAGGTTAAGAAGAACAAGAACAAGAACAAGAAGAAGAAACCGAGAACGAAATCGAGAAAGGAAAAGAGAGAAAAAAGCTTATGGTTCACCATGGAGTCGTCGCCGCTGAGGAGAAGCAATAGTACGGCGTCGGTAGTAGGCGTCAAACGTCCTGCACCCTTGCTACCGGCCTTTGAACCGCTGAGCTCGTCGCCATCGCTGCCGCGGCCGCAGAAACGGCTGGCCCGCGAGTCTCATGGCCTGGTCTCGACGTATCCGACGCCCGTGCCCACCTCGTCGACGCATATCATGTCATCGTCGCCGCCGCCCCGGATGATGCCGCTGCCTCGACCGGTCTCGCGCCGCGCGATTCCCGCCGTCTCGTCGGAACGGGCACCATTGTCCGATGTGCCGACCCTGGTGCTACGGGAGGATGGGGAGCCGGTGCTGATGGGGCGGTCGAGCGCCTCGTGTCAGCATCAGTTGTCTGCCAACCGGATGATCTCCAGGGTTCATGTTCAGGCGACGTATAAGCCGGCCCCGAACCCGTTCGACCGCGAACGTGTCGAGATTCTGTGCATGGGGTGGAACGGGATCAAGATCCATTGCCAGGGAAAAACGTACGAGCTGGCCAAGGGCAAGACCTTCACGTCCGATATCAAGGGTGCGGATATCATGATCGACGTACACGATGCTCGTGTGCTTCTGCAGTGGCCGCGGACCCAGCCCAAGGAAGTTGCTGTCCCCGCTGTTCATGTCAATTCTGATCAGACCTGGGAAGAGGAGGAGGAGGAGGAGGAGGAGGATGACGACCCTACCCCGACTCGCAACGGACGTGGTCATGCTACTACACTTTCAGACAGCCCGCTTGCGGACCGACAGCAGCGGCTGGCATCGCCCATTTCGCCCTCGCCTGCAGTCCAGTCACTCATCCCGCCTTCATCACCGTTGTTTACTCCCACGCGGGCCCGCAACTCGGTGGTCGTCTACGAAGACGAGCCATCGCCGATCCGTCGGAGTAACACGGTCGACGGTTCCATATCCAAGCGCGCACAACACGTCCTCGGAGACGAGTCGTCGTTCGATAGCTCGCGCTCCGATGACTTTTCCGACCACGATGAGGAGAACGATCCCATCATCCATTCCTTTGGGCCTTTTGGGGAGAACCTTCTCCCCCGAATGGCCTCGTTCAGCGCCCACGATTCACCCATTCGCTCAGTACGGCCTCAACAGCAGCCGTCAAAGCCCATGCAATCTTCTCCTCGTCGGTTGTCCAAGGCCATTGCTTCCGTCACCTCGGTAGAAGATCAAAATGGTGGCAAGGCGTCCAAGATCAGCGAGGAGATCGAGCGGATCCAGAACCACGCGGTCAACCAGCTGGCCTTCTCGCGGCTCTCGTCCACACCCTTCTCCACCCTCCTGAACAACCTGCCCCCGGGTCTGTGGCGGAGGGATGACCGCAAACCGGGCCTGTCCACGGCGGAGATCCGCACCGTGTTCGAGTCCACCAAGTGTATTGGCAAGGTCGCGCGCGAGGGCAAAGACGCCGCGGGCAAGGCGCTTGAGGCCGAGTACTACTACGTGCCCGACTTTGACGACGATGACATGCGCCGCGAAGCGGTGGTCCACGACCTGCGCAAGCCGGGGCTCCGCAACTGCAGAAAACAGCACAAGGTAGGTTTTTTTTTTTTTTTTTTTTTTTTCTTTTCTAAATCGCTTCTACCCCGCTGCTATTGTTTGTGGTTGGCCTGCTAACTTTTCTAGCAATATTTCTGGCGCAAGCCGAAATAGAGCAACCGTTGGACGTGCTTCTAGTACATATTTCTTACTGTTTTTTTTTTCCTTTCTTTGACGCCTTTGAATGTTTCGAGGACTCGCATAGCGTGGCGTGGCATACCCTTCTTTTCTTGGAGATGTATGATGATGTTTGACGTTTGTAGGCTTTGTCTACGTTGTCTAGTTAGTTGTACTGTAATGCAATATACCATTCCTTATACCAGTATATAAGTAGGTACATACGTAGTCGACATGTACTCTAAGCTAGGTATATCAAGTAGTAAGTACCACTTCCTTGTTTGACCGACGTCAACTCGCCACTCAACCTACATCATCCCATCTCACATAGAAGATAAGTTAAAAACACCGCCCTTCAATATATCACCTACGAACTGCAATATTATCCCACAAAACTACACTACAAGTTACACTACAAACTACCCTACAAACTACCCTACAAACCACAGACATCATGAGTGATCTCCCCTCCAGACTCAAGACCCAGACCGAGACCGACCCGGTACATCCACCCTCTACCCAGCCACCGTCAGTGTGGAAACCCGCGTTAGACCGTCGACAGAGCTGGAATACACAGGATTTGAAGCATGAGATGCAGGAGAGGTTGTTGGGGGGAAGTCGTGATAGTGGGAGTGATAGTGGGGGTGGTAGTGGGAGTGGTAGTCAGGGGTTTACGGAGAAGAGGGGATAGATGTTCTGAATTAGGATGGATAGATGTTCTGAATGAGGATGATGGTATCAAATTGTATGAATGAATGGATGATCAAGAGAACCCTGTAATCGAAGTAATCAAGAGTAAAGAACTCGAACTCGTATACAGACAGGTACAGTAGTAGGAACTGATAGTGGCAGAAAGAGTACACCGCCTGTGCCGCATCCACGATCCTCAATCCGATCCCAGGACTGACAAGTTACAACTGCTGCTACATTTCTTTAATAAAGGACTCAGACTCCAGCCAGACTACTGCTTCCCTTTGTTATTGCTGTGGCCTCCCAAATGCGGCGTGCAGTTCGCTTCCGCGCTTTCCTTTTCGCACTCGCTGAAGGGCCCCACGACGACTAACTAATTCATGCTAAATGGACCGCCAAAGAAAGCGTACACTTCCCTTTCCTAGGGGTTTTATGTTTTTTTTTTCTTTGAAAAGAAGATTTCTGTGACTGACATGCTGGATTCTAGGGGAACTCCGCTCGTTGAATGAGCGAGCCTGGGCAGGCGAGACTGGTAGGCGATGCACCTACGCTGAATCAAGAAGGGGAGGGATTAGTTGGATGGGAAGAACTGACGTTTTGACTACAAACAGACTTCTTCCCCGTCAGCAAGTCACTCGACTCGGCGCTGAAGAAGAACACGGCCTTCATCAAGCGGCTTCGCACGGGCATCACCGCCTCCGCCCTGCAGACCTTCCTCGCCGACATCCGCACGCTATCGCTGCACAAATACCTGTCGGAGATCATCTCGGCGTGCTACGAGGGCCTGTGCAAGCTCAAGTCGCCCGGGGAGATTGCCGCCGGGGTGGAGATCACCAGCGCCCTGCACCAGCGGTTCGGACCCAATGAGTTCACGCGCCAGATCGGATGGCTGCTAGGCCGCGGCCTGAGTACACCGGATAAAGCGCAGCTGAAGGCGCTGGCGCAGGAGATCCGCGAACGCGAAGAGAAGGACCGCTTCTCGCGCCACAGGGTTCTCCTGCGTGTCGTTACGGAGCTGTGGCTGGTCGGCGTCCTCAAAACGCTGGATGATATCGAGCGGCCAGAGGATCTCGGCGTCAAGGCTACCGCCGGCAAGGATGGCGTGAAACCCTCCTCCTCTTCCTCATCCTCCTCTTTGTCCGCCTTTTCGGATGGGCCGGCCAAGATGAGAACCCCCTCGTCGTCAGCGGCGGAGGCTGAGCCCTTCCCACTCGAGGTGTTGAAGGATCTTCTCGGTCACGATCGCGACCATGTCAACTTACCCCTTGCGGTGCTCTTTGCCAAAAGCTTTAGCTGGGATATACTGGGGGTGAAACCGGAGGCTGAAGAAGCTAGGAAGACAGTCGAGCCCGATGGAGCTACCACGGTGGACACGTCAGAGAGTGTCGACTCGTCGTCGTCGTCATCGTCGTCGTCGCTGGAGAATGACCCTCCCCTGACCTCGGAGAAGGTGCAGTCGCGTTTCAAGAACATCCTGAATCGGTATCTGGAAGACGTCAAGCTCCACGTGGTTCGCGACCAAAAGGCGCTGGCGGCCCAGAGCCGTCGAAACGCAGAGGCCTACGTCAAGAGTGGCGAGATCTTTGAAGATCGCCAGGCAAACTTCGAGAAACAGTCCAAGTCCCTCGAGAAGCTGATTGCCAACACGCAGGTCTTGTGCGAGGTTCTGGCTGTCGAAATGCCGGACATCATCGAGCAGGAATCCGCAGATCCCACCGCCAGCAGCGGCATTGGTCTAGTCAAGACGTCCGAGTACCTCCGCGGACAGGGCGATGGCGCAGGCATCTGGGAGGATGAGGAAGAGAGACGCTTCTATGAGAACCTGGTGGATCTCAAGGGCAAGGTACCTGCCGTCCTGCTCGAGGATGGGAAGAAGAAAAAGGCAGGCGAAGGGGAAGACCAACCGCCGGCCAAGAAGAAGGCGGATGGAGAGGAGCCCAAAGCCGACAGCAAGCCCGAGCCGACCCCGGAAGACAAGCCCTCTGCCGACGCGGCTGCTGATGATCAGTCCGTGGCCATCGCAAGCCGGACGGTCGGTGCACAGGTTGACGCCCTGTTGTCCAAACTTACCGAGTTGCAGACAAAGGACCAAGTGGATCAGCTTGCGCTGGATTTCTGCTTCCTCAACTCCAAAGCGTCTCGCAACAGATTGGTCAAGGCCGTCTCCGACGTGCCCAAGGGCCGCTCGGATCTGCTCCCTCTATACTCGCGTCTGGTCGCCACCCTCGGTCAATACCTGCCTGATATCCCACAGGGGCTGACGACCTACCTGGATGATGAGTTCCGGAGTCTCCAGCGCCGCAAGTCGAAGGACTTTCTCGGCCAGGTGCGCATGAGTAACATCCGATACCTGGCGGAATTGACCAAATTTGGCGTCGTCCCGGAGCATATCATCTTCCACTGTTTCAAGGTCTCGTTGGACGAATTCTCCCGCATGAACATCGAGATCATCGGGCACTTGTTGGAGAACTGTGGCCGCTATCTTCTCCGCAACCCAGAGACGGCACCACGCATGGCCTCGTTCCTGGAGACGTTGGGCCGGAAGAAGACCGTCCAGCACCTAGGCCAACAAGAGCGCATGCTCATCGAAAATGCCATGTACTACGTCGATCCTCCGCCCCGCCCCGCCATCCAGCAAAAGGACCGTACCCCCGTCGAACTGTATATCCGGAGATTGATCTACCTGGACATGAATAAACGCAACTACACCAAGATCCTGAAATCCATTCGCAAGCTGCACTGGGAGGAGCCAGAGGTTGTCGAAATTCTAGAGCGCGTCTTCAGCAAGCCTGTCAAGGTCAAATACGGCAACATCCATCTGCTAGCCATTCTCGTGAGTGCGCTGTATAGATATCACCAGGACTTTGTGGTTGGGATTGTGGACAACGTTCTCGAACAAATCACCCTGGGGCTTGAGCAGAATGACTTCAAATTCAACCAGAAGCGTGTGGCGGAGGTCAAGTTCCTCGGCGAGCTCTACAACTACAAGATGGTCGATTCCCCGGTCGTCTTTGATACGTTGTACCGGATCGTGACATTCGGCCATGGTATTTACTGCCAATTCCCTGCGTTGTTTTCTTTTCTTTTCTTTTCTTTTCTTTTCTTTTTTTTTCTCAATTTCTCTAATGATTTGTAGAAGGAGGTACGCCTATGCCTGGTCGAATCAATGTGCTTGATCTGCCCGACGATTTCTTCCGTATCCGTCTGGTCTGCACGATTCTCGATACCTGCGGCCACTGCTTCGATCGCGGCTCTGCCAAGAAGAAGTTGGACTTCTTCCTGAACTTCTTCCAGTACTACATTTTCACCAAGGATCCACTGCCCATGGACGTTGATTTCCTGGTTCAGGACACATATTCGGCAACTCGGCCTCAGTGGAAGCTAGCCACTGATCTCCAGGAAGCCAGTCGTGTCTTCAGTGAAGCCGTTGCGCAGAACTACAAGCTCCAGGATTCTGAAAAACAGATGGATCTAGACGAGGATGACGCCGAGAGCATATCGTCTGGTTTCGAGGACGATGCCATCCCGGAGATTGATGATGAGCAGGAGTCCAGTGACGAGGCTGAGGTCAGCACCATTGTTTGCTCCTTTCTTTGACTACCTGTGCTAATTAACGTTTTATCTACAGGCGTCCGGTCCAAACGCAGAGCAGAACGGTGATAGCGAGTCCGAGGAGGACGAGGAACAGATCTTCGTCAAGCGTCAAGAAGAAGAGCGAGATCCCGAGGCCGAGGCCGAGTTTGACCGTGAATTCGAGAAGATGATGGCCGAGAGCATGGAGTCTCGGAAGTTCGAACGCAAGAATATCTTCGACGTCCCACTTCCCATGCGGCCACGTCCTGGCCGTGACGTCCCAGCCGATAATAACGCTGCACCCGAGACAACCCCTCTTCCGACTGAGAACACCATGGCCTTCTCGCTGATGACCAAGAAGGGCAACAAACAACAGACACGAACCATTGATTTGCCCTCCGACTCGAGCCTGGCAGTCGCCATGAGAAGCCAGCAGCAGGCAGACCGCGAGGAGCAGCAGCGGATCAAGAGTCTGGTGTTGAACTATGAGCTATCCAACGAAACCGCCGAGCCAGCAGAGGTCGTCGAGAAGCGGCCCCCTTCCCACCGCGACACTAGAATGGACAAGTCAAACAGCGGCCGGGGCGGGTTCCGCTCGCGCAAACTCCAACTCAGCGATGTGGACTGGTAAAATGATCCTTTGGGATAGACCAACGATTGATTACCCTCAGAGAGAACAGAGAAAAAAAAAGAAGAGAATCAACCATCCTCTCGGACGATATGGATGCACCGATACTGTCGACATCTTCGAGCAAGATCCTAAGAACAAGTACCGCGCCTGTGATGCGATGCGATATTTTAACCTCCCGCCTCTGCGCGTGGGCAGCATGGGCAGCCATGGTGCGGTCTCCAGATAGAAGGACAGTTCCGTCGGCGCAACTGCAACTGCATCGTATAGATGCATGGCTTGTTCAAGTGTCCAGTCCATGGATGGGCATAAGATATGCCGGTCTCTCTCGTTGCACCGCGGTTCCAGAGGCTATGTGCTCATCAGGGCTCCATCTCATGCCAAGTCGCTCGGGCGAACCAATAGTATGCAGTCTAGATTGCCAGAATAGAATAGCATTCTTCAATTATGTGTCTATAAGTGCCTCCAGGACACTGTCGCTAGTGTTTACCATAGCTTTCTACTTCTAGTTGTTTCTTTACTACTCCCAGCTCTGTAAGTCTTCCAGAATTCATAGTTATATTTTAGGTCTAGAGATAGAATAGCACATAATAGAAGACAATATAGATACAGTACATTTGGGGGGGGGGGGTGTTCAGAAAAGAAAGTCTTATCATTTTTTTTATTTCTCCGTCGGGCGGTTCTGGAGCTGGGCATCATCGTGGACAGCCTTGGGGACCAACGCCTCCGACTCAGCCAGTTCACTCTTCTCGACAGCCTCGGCCTTGGCCTGGGCGTGGACTTCCTTGGCGTGCGCGCGCTTCTCATCCGGAGACGAGGCGGCCTCGATCTCCGCGGCGGTGGCGGCGGGCGACGACTCTTCTTCTCCCGTCGGGGGGGCGGCCGCCGCGGCAGCTTCGTCGTCCTCTAGCTCTGCGCCATATACTTCGGGGTACTGGCGGAAACAATCTTGCATGGCCCTGCGAGAGATTAGTATGAAAAAAAGAAAAAAAGAAAAAGAAAAAAGGATTCGCACTTGAACTTCTCAATGCAGTCGATTCCCTTGGGTTCCTCCTGGGAGAAAACGAAACAGCTAAAGGCCGCCTTGAAGTCTTCTCCGCAGGGACCGTGAGCCATGCCTCCCAGACACGGGCAGTCCCAGTTGATCTCTCCTGTCTCCGGGTTGAAAGCGGCTTCCTGGCTGGCCTCTTGCTCGAGTGCCTCTGGGTTCAATCCACCTTCCAAGACGGGCTGCGTGGCATCAACATCGATGATTTCGGGAAGGGCAGGTTCGGCTGCTAGAGCAGGTTGGGCTGGTTCCGGGACGGTCTCTTGACGGATCTTGGGCTTGATGGAATCGAGAGTAGGGAGTTCTTCGGCGCTTTCTGTACTGCGCTGCTTCTGTCGTAGGACTGGACCAATTTCATTTAGCAACAGGTTCAATTGGTCATCAAGTGCGTTTTCCGGGGGGAGGGGGAGGGGGTTCTCAATCGCGAAAGGCGAAAGAGACCTTCAATCGTCTCAAAACACAAAAGTAGACAAGCATTGGGTTGGGGGGGAGGGCGCGGCATCACGACGTACATGATTCTTCGGCAAAGATGCTGCTGGTGTTGTAGTAGTAGATGGCACCACCCGCAAGACCAAACCGGAGAGCAGTGTTCTTCCAGCTTCTTGATTTCTCACTCGCACCAGAACTGCCGATAAATCGTCTGCTGACCGGGGCACGAACTGCGACGCCAGGCGCGCGGAGAACTGCTCTGACGGCGGGCCGGAACATGGTGAAAGGGGTGCGGGGGAGGGCCGCGACAGACAGAAAAAAAAAAGAGTCAGGAACCGAGTATGAAACTCGGCGAGAAGAGCTCTACCGATTGTAGAGCCTGACGAAAAGCAATGAGCCGGGCTGGACCGGTACGAGGCGGAGACGTGTGGGAAAAAGGAAGTTGATTGATAACCCGAATTCGAATCGCGCCGATGCCGTTCTGCCTGAGGCAGTGTTTAGTCAGCATCGCAAGTATGTTTACTCTTTCAGCATCACCTTTTTTTTCCCGTCTTGAATAGACTTCAATTTCTATTACGAAAACAGAGGATGCTTCAAGCACATGCTTGAAATCGAGTCAAAAGCTTGTTATACTTCATGCTATCCTCTGATCAGATGTATAAAGCTTTAAGAAGAGCTTATATATTCCAATTAGATTGTCTAGCATAAGCTGACAGGTGTATATACAGTATCTAACAACAAGGTAGGCCGACATGGAGTAACCTGTACCTGGTACTATTTCTGTTTCCATGCCATCTTGGCAGCATCTTTCATCTCCCCTCGCTCCTTCACTACAGCAGACATTTTCTGGCCAATATCCGATCCAAGGTTGCTAAACCCTTCAATAACGCCGTTGCGGTCACCGACACCCATCTCCTGGCTCATCTTGAACTTGCCGCCGATGTTCTCAATCGCTATCTCGATGCCGATAATATTCTTCTTCAAGATATCAACATACCGGTCTGGTGCATCTGCCACTTTCCAGGGTCCCGGTCTCTCGTCCTGGCCCGTGTATCCCATGATTGAGGTCTCGCACATCCGAGACAGATCATGGACCTGTTGTGATAGGTACTCGGACGTTTCAGAGGATGATGAGTCATAGTAAATCGTAGCTTTGCCGTATACCTGTGCGGCGGCGTAGTTCCAGGTGGGCACGACTTTGCCGCTGACGGGTTTAGTCTCAGTGTAAAACTTTGGCGTCACGTAGTGATGATACGAGGCCGTGAACAGGATCATAACATCCTGCTGCAACTGGGACGTTGACTGAGAGTCTGCAGCAGTCAGGGCTTCAATGATGGCCTTTGCCTGCGGATTCTGCTTGGCCATATGTCCACGTAAACGACCCTTGACGGGCGTGTCGGGATCGGTTGAGAAAACGTCCAGCACCCATGGGATATGGCTGGACTGCAGCAACGGGAAAGACGGCGATTGGATGGCGGTGGTGAGAACTCCGAGCGGATTCTCCTTGATCAGGGCAAAAAGAGCTTCGATGGAGGACTCTGCGTGGCCGGATGGAAGATACATGGTTGTAGGTGGGTGTTATCTAGAGACAGTAAACAAGCTTCTGGGGGGGGGGAAGTTAATCATATTCTTATGGCAGCGATTTCGCCGAGACTTGGTTGTCGAACCGAGCCGCAGTTGGCTCTGCTCACCGACAGAAGAGTCACGATAGAATTCCCATGGAAGTTGGGAGTCATCAATCAACAGTCAAGTCTGTAGGTGGGGTCGCCGTCCTTCCGATTTAGGAACCTGGATCCGGATATCTAATCGTTTGGAAAACTTCAGTCCGCGGAGTATGTCACGGCAAATAGTAATACTCCAGATAAGTCAGCCATTTATGTGGGTTCTTTATAATTAAGCCTGAGGATTGGGTACAGCGTCTTCTACTATGAGTACCTACTAGGTAGATAAGGTACCTCACTTATAGTCACACTACCTTAGTTGACTAGTTATATGTTAGGTACCTAGAATGAACACCAATCAGAGCTCTGTTAAATCAATCCCTGGCCGGCTCGGATTAACTTCTCGGTAAGATATTTGTCGCCTTGGAATTCAGGCATACACATAGCCCCTCCGAGGGGAATTTCATCATGATAAGTGAGTGCTGGGAAGGATATCCGCCCTGTTACACGAGCCCGCACAACGCTCAAGGGTACTCAAGGCTCTGCGATGGAATGGGATCCCACCCGGTTCTTCCGGGATGATCCGGATATGCAGAGTCCATATGCACTGCTTATTCTGAACCAGCCGATCAATGAGGAGGCATACCTCGTTCTCCAGAAGCACGGTAACTCTCAACCTTCTCTCATACCAACGTTTGAATCAAATCTTCGAGAAAAATAAAGATCGTGGTTTCAGTTCTGATATAGACAGGGTAGCATGCTTCACCATCTGCGCAGATGGCGGTGCAAACCGATTCTATGATATGATGCAGGCACGCGACAGAGAGAGTCTAGATGTACGTTCAGTTCAACCCAGACCACGACATATCTTCTACTTCAAATTAACGCAGGTAGCTCCCTAACGCTATCGTGGGCGACCTGGATTCCATCCGGCCCGCAGTCCGGCAGCACTACGAGGCCCTCGACGTCCCCGTCATCGAAAACCCAGACCAGTACTCGACGGATTTCACCAAATGCCTGCGCTATCTCGAGGGAGAAGAGCACCTCACGCGTACCCACAGAGAAAAAGGGCTCGATATCGTCGTGCTGGGTGGCCTCGGTGGCCGCGTCGACCAGGCCTTCTCGCAGATCCATCATTTGTACGCTGCTACCATGGAGATGGAGTGTACGCGGAATCATCAATCCGTCGCACGGTCCCTTTATCTCGTCTCCGAGGAGAGTGTCACTTTTATCCTGAAATCGGGTCGGAACATGATCTACACAGGTAGTCACAACGACACTACAGATCAGGCGGGGGGGAGGTATTTCGAGGAAAATATCGGCATCATCCCCCTCGCCGGCCCGACGAGAATCACCACCCACGGCTTAGAATGGGACGTTACCGACTGGCCCACCCAGATCGGCGGCCAGCTCAGCACGAGCAACCATATTCGCGCCTCAGTCGTGGAGATCGAGACCGCGGCCCCGGTCTTGTTCACGGCCGAGTTGGCGGCGAGGTTCAAGTTTGGGGGGAGAGCGAGATAGAATGTGTTCTCCTGCCTGGGAGATGTATGCGTACATCTAGGCAGTGTACAGGCACACGCTGATTTTCAATGTTCATATAATTCAAGAACGACTAATATTCACTATACTAAAAAAACAACTCCAGCCGTACCCAGAATACTAGAATATATAGCACTGTGCAAAACCAATTAAAACGTCGACCAAGAGCAGCCAGCACCTGTCTCTCAACAGAAAATTTAACAGAAAATTAAAGAACCCTTTTCTGCACCAATTTACCCGAAAAAAGAATCGAGAACCGCCTTCAAGTCTTTCTGCTATAGAAACAAGACAGAAAACCAAGCATTACCTTCGCAAGATGGCTTCATAGAGGGTACCAACGACGCCAATGGATGCGCCAATGAGCATTCCAGGCCACTGTCCGAGGACCGCCATGTTGACGCGCTCAATAGATAGGTGGCCAAATAGGCCGAACAAGGTGAAGTGTGTCCCGTATACCAGATAGGCGATCAGCGCCTTGCTGATGTTGAACATCAGCGGGTCGAAGTCCAACCGCTGCTGCACGGCATACGGACGGTCTCTGGTCTGCGCCGCGTTCAAGCTGATGTTGAAGAAATAGGCAAACGCCATGGGTAAGAAGACACTAGTCACAAGCCACAGCGAGAAGGGGGCCCAGAAGGTACTGTCCAGCATGACGAACATGTCGAAGAACTTGACGGGGTACTGAGGGATATGGAGTTGAGGCACCCCGGGGAAGGTACCCATGTAGCGAAGGGGGATAAGATCGTAAAGCAGCGTAAGCCCCTCGATGTACACGACCAGGGATTCAATCGCCTTGACACTGCTGAGCTTGGAGCGCAGGCTGTGCACATGCTCCACGACCCTAAATTCCTCCCATTTCTCAGAGATGCTCTTGCGCACAACTTGCGTTCGCTGGTCGATCGCGTCCGTCACGTCCTTGGGCGATGGGGGCAGCGCAGGCTCGTCTATTACCTGTCGAGTTGGCGGCGACTTAACCTCGACCGCCAGGGAAGCTTCAACCTCGGACTCTTCGCTGGTAGATTCGCTCCTAAACCGTTAGAAAAAAAAGCGATACATCAAACAATCATATAAATTCGGGGGGGGGGAAGGGCTCGGCCGTACTCTTCCGTCTCTGCAGTCTGCGATCGTGTGAGACGCGTCGACCGCGGCGTCTTGGAGGTCAAAGGCGACTCCGTCGATCTGGGTTCCTTTTTGACCGGCGAGCGTTTAACCGGCGAGCGCCTTCCAGGGGTCTTGGGCAACGCGCCCCCCGTCGGCCGGCTATAGATTTCTGTGAAGCGCTCGTCTCTTTTGTATGTGTTTTCATGGAGATCAAAGTGCTCGAGGAGGGCAATGGCCAGCTTTTCAATAGTGGGGTGATCTTTCTTCGACCTGCATCCGTTAGCGAAACATATTTCAGAGCATATGTTCTAATGTAGACATTAAAAACATCTGATATCGTACGTGTAAAGGTCGGCCTCACTGGCCAGCTCCTCGAGCACGCCGCGCTTGCAGCCCTTCAGATAGGCAAATCGGGTAGACATGATGCGAATCGGCCTGGTTATATCGCGAGAACCATGCGGTGAAGAAAATATATCTATATATATATATATATAGTCTATACAACAGGACTGTGTGCGTATGTGTGTGTTTATACTGGTAACAGCAAGTGTGTTGGGAGAGGAATGGCGCGGGCGGGTTTGGCGATCTTAACGTATACGCGGGGCGAACTGCGGGCGCTTTCATTGTTTACATTGCCCCATCAACGCCCTTTCTGTTTTGGGCATGTTTACCAGTACTTTACAACATCCTGATTACTAGATAGTCAGGTAGATACTCTGTACTCTACTACACCAGTGTTTAATATTACAATAGTATTATAGCTCTATTGTATACATGAATATGATACACACACATTCTATTTATACTGTACATAATTTGTGTGTGTCCACTGAAAAGAACAGAAGAAGAAAAACAAGGGGAATGATCTCCCTCGACCAGAACGCCCCGCCAACGAAACTACTCTCGCCGATGCCTATGTATAATGGTCTGATGCAATGCGGCCGTCCACGTGTGCGGTATTATAACGGACTCAGCTCCTCCATACCCCCCCAGGTCTCGAATCGTTTGAGGAGATACTGGTACATCACCAACATGGTACCGCTCTGGATGCTTGTCCAGACACCGCGGGGGAACACCCCGCGGAACCAGCCGGCGAAGCCTTCTGTGCGGTAGATCATCTTCAGTCCCGTAACTACCGAGGAGGTGTCTAGTCGGGGAGCACCAGGTGGCGGGACCGAGGTCGAAGGAGAGGAGGTGGAGATCGGGCGCGAATGCGTTCGAAGAGGATTTGACGAAGACGACGATGACAATTGTGTTGTGGGTTGAGTGTGATGTCTTAAAGAAGGAGACGTACTGCCGCTGCTGGAGTCTGGATTCTGCTGGGTCTGGATCCGGGTCTTCACCACATCCAATGGACAAGTGATGACGCCCGCCATGCCGCCGGCCGTGACAGCCGTGAGGATTTCCAATCCCAACCCGATATCCCGCTGGCCAACCCACGCCTTAGCCAGCCGCTGCTCCTGCTCGTAGAAGGCGAACTGCAAGGCAGAGAAAGGGAGATCGCGGAAGATGGTCGCCTTGTAGCCGTAAAAGAGAGCCAACAGACCCTCTTGGCGCACAATAGTGCGGAACGCATCCGCAGTCGATCGATAGTTGTAGCCAGAGTAGAAATGGGGATTATTATAGCGGCCCTGAAGCTGTAGCCGCGTCTTTAACACTTCGGAGGGAACATAGACGACGGAAGCGGCCAAATCGGCAAAGAAGCCTATACCATCAGATTTAACCATTTCACTCATTCGGACATGTTCAATCATGCTCTGTCACGTTCAATCAGATTCTCACCTCCAGAAAGATACGCCAAATTGGCATTGACCTGATGATCCAACATCAACCGCTTCGTATACTCGTAAACGCCGAAGAAGATCAACGTCCCCGGAAAAGAACCCAGGAGGGCCGGAAACGCTCCGCCGTACAGCCCACGCGCCAGGCCTTCCTGTCGGTAGATCGTGGCATAGGAGGAAGTCATCGAGGCGTATTTCGGGGGGAAGTGAGGGTCACCCTGCTGCCGGGTCTTGACCGTGTCAAGCGAATGCATCAACATATCACCGCATGTTCCGCCAATGGCACCCGCGAACATTGCCTAAAGGACGAATATTAGAAAGCAAACCATTTTAGACAACGAAGAAAACAAGAAATGTCGTACATGGATATATGCCGGCCGGGATTCTGTCTCCTCTGTCTCCTCCCGCACAGCGACGTGCGACGGGACATCCTCTTGTCCGCCTCCAACGCCCAACGCGATGGAGACAAACCCCTCGGGCGAAGAGACCGGCGTATCGGTGCCGGGACTGCCTGGTGTTGCTGCTGTTGAGAACAGACCGACCACGCGAGAGGTCAGACTCATGGCAGAATCAAGACCACCGCAGACCGGGTCCGTGGTGCGGAAGACCACAAAGGGGAGGGATAGAATGTGCTGGCAAGAAAGGAGAAGAAAGAATGAAAATGAAAAGAGACAAGAAGAAAAGAAGAAAAGAAGAATCACAGATTATGAATGGAGTAGAAGCAAAGATAAAAAAAGATAAAGTGAGAGCCGCTGATCGAATGATTATCGCGGCCTGTAATCGCTGCTCGTACCTCCAAAAATTTTGGGCGGTCGGTTCTGCCTTTCTTCCGTCCGGGCCTTGGTCCGGAAGCCAAGCCTCAGGCATCGCCACCAGGCACGCAAACCTTAGGGGGGCGTTCCATATAACTTCTTATCTCTTTTTTTTGGAAGTTTTACGCGCCAGATCAGGTACATAGTAATGATATTCGCATTTTCGCTCGCACGGGGAAACCAAACGAAAACGAATCAGATAACTAACTACACCATACATGGGAAGAGAATCATAGGCAGGAGGGTACATAGGCAAGAGAAGAAATTCTAGGGGGAAAAAAATGAAAAACCAGTAATGCATCTAGGGCATCACATATCATCGCATGGACCAACACTTATCGCTTATCACTTCCCATATCATCTGGGGCAAACAGACGAAAAAAAAGCATCATAAAAGCAAGCCTTGGGCTTGTATTGAAGAGGGGCGCCTGTCTTTCATGGCCCTCAGATCAGATCCACAGACCATACTCATACTGATATAGGCCAACAGGTCGATATCTCCATGGGATGTGGTTGAGAAAAGAAACCGTAATCTGGACCCTAGACTAGCAGCAAGGTCATTGTCGAGAGACTACTCGGGGCGTTCTTGATCCGGGACAATTGTCCAGCCGCTCTCTTTATTGGGGCTTCTTGGCGGCAGTGGAAGCGTAGCGAGAAGTGTACCGGCTCAGGTCCGTTGCCTCGTAACCCTGGCGCACAAAACGCTTGAAAGCCTCCCAGCCCTGGCGCACCGGGGGAGGAGTGCTCTGGTGGGCGATGGAGGCATCGATACGAGCGGAGAGGTAGCCCATCGCCTGCTGCACGAAAGAGCTCTGAGAGTACCTAGCCCGGAAGAAAGCCACATAGATAACCAAGAGAACCCAGCTGCCCCTGGAGAAGGTCAACGCAGACAGGACCAGGCGGAACAGCAGGGTGATCTCCAGAGCAGCAACGAGACCCATGCTGGCATCGTAGTACTGCTTGACGAACTTGCCGATGGTATCGGCCAGCGCCGACGGCTTGCCCACCGGCTTAGCAGACCCGGCGGGGGAGGTCGGGGAGGTCGGCCCGACGCCCGGTGCGGCCGGCTGCAGGGTTGGGATCAGGTAGGTCCTGGTGTAGGTCGCAACATGGAAGATTGAGTATACGCTGAAGGGAAGCAGGGCCAAGGGAAGTTGGCGGGAGTACAGCCACACGAGAGCCATTGCTAAAGGGGTAGTCTAGTCAGCAATCATCACCACCACCATCATCATCATCACGCATTGAACCTCTCCCGCACACCGTAGCAAACTCACCGAGGTACTGCACATTCTCATCCGAAGCAAGCTTCAAAGCAATAGCGGGGGGATTGCCCTGCAAACGGCTACGAGCAAAGTATTGCTTATAAACCACAATCCCATAGGTAGCCGCCGCCGAAACGAACGCAAGGCGATATGAGACCTTCGCCCAAGTAGAGTAGTAGTTGAAAGTGATGTACGACAAGCTGTAGCGGAAGACGGAGAGAAGCAGGGTCAAATGTCTGTGATGTGTGTCAGCGTGTCCGTGTCTCCCAGCGCTGGTCATTATCAGGTGCACGAGGTCCCTCGACCAGCTGTCCAATGCCCAATAAATCCTTACCCGATGAACCAGGCGAACCTACAAAACTGTCAGTTTCTAGAAGCCGAGACTACCTTCACAATTAGAAACACCTACTGTAATGTCTGGGCAAGAGCTTTGAGTCTCTCGGGAAGAGGCAAGCTGGCGGGAGGAGGAGGGGCCATGGTCGATGGTCGGTGAAGCTGAAACCACTGAGGATGTGAGAGAAGGAAGGGGGGGAGGGGGGGGGGGATGGGAAGTGGGACAGAAGTTCGACGAGACAGAGAAGCGAAAAAAATATAGGTAACGAAGAAGAAGAAAAAAAGAGTCAGACAAGAACCTGTCGAACGCTGCCTGGGCGGGAGGGGGGAACGAGGGCGTTTAGGTCGGGTTTTGATGATGCTCTCGTGTGCGGCCAGCTGGAAGGTGGTCACTGTGTCGGAGCTGAGCGGCAGCCGGGCGGTGATTGGTCGATAGGCTGCAGTGACGTCTGGGACTCCGCATGATGCAACCTGGAAGGCTGGTACTTGGCCTTCTAGATGCGTGAGTGTGGAATGTGGTCTCGACCCAAGGGAAAAAGAAAAGAAAGAACACAAAAAGACAGAAAGCAGGGTCTGGGATAAACTCAATTGCCCTTTTCTGACTGGAATTGCCTTGATCTGGGGAGTTACTGACTAATACTGTCTACCTAACCTACAGTAGGTACCTATGATCTGGACATCGATCGTCTGATAAAGGCGGTGTGGACTACCTCCGAGTCCGACCTTGTCACTACCTAACTACTGCAAACCTCATGCGACAAACAATTGATCTGGTCTGCGCAGTCTGTGATCTAAAATTTGCTGCTCTATTATTGACAGGGCTGCCCATCGACGCATATGTACGCGCCGCCTACATACAGGTCCTTTCGTACCCGGCCGAGGCCATGGAAAGAGCAAGACCTCTGGGAGAGTCAAGACGACAGGAGCAGCAGTTTCACGATAGTCTCTGTATGGGCAAGAACAAATAACACACTGGGGAATAGGAAACAAGTGGGGAACAAAAGGTATACCATAGAGAAAAGTACATGACAAGAAGCGAAAGGTGGCCATAAAAGTAAAGATTCGACTCGAGAGCGGTCCGCAGTCTTTCACCCATGTGTTGCGTATCATCTGGCAAGTGCAGACCGCTCCAGCATGTCAGCATAGAGGAGTAGCTCATCTGTCCCAACTCATCTCCGGATCAGTCCCCAATTGGTATTAATATTGCTAGAAAAAAAAAGACATTCTTTTCCTCGGTCCACCCAGTCTCAGAAAAGGAGGAGAAAAAGGATAAACAAGTCATTATTGGCAAGCAGGTACTAGAATAATAAAGACAGGGGGGAAAAAAAAGGAAATGGTGAAAGAGTGTTCAATTAGGAGGAGGAAAAGCGGGCAACCAAACACAGGAGAAAAGGGAATTTGGTAAGAAAAAAAAAAAAAAAAGAGCGCTTGGTGGATTGAGAATCGAGGAAGGAATGGGGATGGTTTCCTCCCACGAGACGGCATGTCTTCAGTGGTCCATAGGGTCAGCAGACGAAGGGGTCCTGAACATCGGCGATAGATTAACGGAGCGAGAATCCCTTTCTCTTGCCCTTCTCTTCGATTGGCCGGCCACTCTCGAGGCGGGATTTCTTCTCTTCCAGTTCCTGGCGTTGCCTTTCCAGTTGATCCTTCATCTCGCGATGCCGAGCGTATAGTTCGTCTTCGCTCTGCTTCAGCTTGCTTTCCTTCTCTGCAACCTTTTGCTGGAAGACCATCTTCATTTCCGTCTCCATCTTGGCGAGTTTCTGCTCGTGCAGGGCGCGCTCCTCCTCCTGCTTGACGGCCGGGTTGACCTCCTTGAACACACTGGGGTCCTGGGCAACACCCATCTGGGTGAGCTTGTCGGAGCGGTAGTTCTCGTACAGGAAGTTGTTGGTGTGCTCCTTGAGTTCCTCCATGTGGGTGCGGATCAGCATTTGGCGCAGCTTGACGAAATCGCAGTGCTCCTCGTTGTCCACCTCAATAGTACCCCAGGGGTAGCTACGGCCACGGACCTTGCGGCCGTCGGCAGTGGTAACCTCGGCGTTGGCTCCAACAACAGCAAAGGGGACCTTAGACATGATCTCCTGATTTTCCGCGATGGTTTCCTCGTCATCGAGCTCGTAACGGGGGCCCTCGAAGATCTGGATGGAGTGATGCTGGATATCGGCCAGAATCTAAAAAATACCGTTGTTAGTATTTACTACATAAATTAAAAAGATATGGATAGGGTGGGGGGGCCCATACTCGCTGCTTGAAGGCGGCAATCTCCTCGTCGGTCAAGGTATCGGACTTGGCGATGACTGGGATCAGGTTGACCTTGGTGTGGAGTCTGCGCATGACCTCGATATCCAAGGGCTTGAGAGAGTGTCCGGTGGGCTGGATGAAGTAGACACAGGCATGGATGCGGTTGTCGATGATGTTTGTGCGGTTGACCTTGTTTTCCGCCTCGAGGTAGGCATCGAAGCGCTGCTCGATGTTCTCGACAATGGGGCGCCACGAGTCATCGTTGTTGACAAAGTCACCGAACCCGGGGGTGTCCACGACCGTCAGACGAAGGCGCACGCCGTTCTCCTCGATATCTGCGCTAATAGACTGGATGGAAACGGTCTTGGGGATGATGTCGTGGCTAGGGCCGGTGCGTTCCTTGGGCGGATACAGGGAGGTGTTGAAGAGGGTGTTGACAAGAGTCGACTTTCCAAGTCCAGACTCACCTAACCACCATTTAGTTCAGAGGCGTAAATTACTATAGCGGGGAAAAACAGAGAAAAAAAAAACTCACCGACGACCATCACGTTGAAGTTGAAGCCCTTGCGGACACTCTTGCGGTGCCATTGGTTCGGCAGGTTGGCGAAGCCGACGTAGCCGGTGAGCTTGCGACGGACAACATTCTTCATATCACTGGCGGCCTGGGCGGCAGCTTTGGGATCCTTAGAGCTGACGGTCTGGGCACTGCCGGACCCCATCGGGTTGCTGCGCTCGACAAAGGGAGAGCTGGGCTTGCTGTCCGATGTAGGGGATTCCCGGGGGAGAGCGGGAGGGACCGCGCTGCCATTAGCGGTTGCTGTAGCTAATTCATCCAAGAAGCGGTCAGCCTCATCTTCCATATCGCGTTCATGATCTTTATCATCATCATCTCCTTCGACTTGAGTGTCGCCGGACAGCCGTCCCGACCACGCCACCGACGGCCGGCTGTCCGACCTAGTGACGCTTTTCTGCGAAGGGGAGGAACATTCCAAATGTGCAGAGTCGGAGAGGAAGTCATCCGCCGACATGACAGAGGAACAAGACATCGGATAGGGAGGTGAGTAGGTAGGTAGTCAGGGGGGAGAGAGAAATCCGGAGCGCGCAAGAGTAACAGCCAGGTCGCAGACACTGCACAAGAGCGAGCGAGCGAGCGAGAGAGAAAGATAGGAATGGTTGACCAGCAGAAAAACAAAGCCATCAGCTTACCCATTTTGACGGAAAGAAGTCTGGTCTGGAGAGAGCGAGCGTAGAAGGAAGGTGCGGCGGTTGCGGACGGCGAGCGAGGACAGGTTCCCCTGAACGGCACCTTCTGTTAGTATCACGACTTCCATTCTGCGGAAAGAACGACGGCAGAATTGATTGAACCTGTGTTCTTTTTTTTTCTCCTCTCCCCGAAGAGCTGTCACAGTTGGGGAAAGACAGGAGGGGGCAGTCCCTGCTTACTGGAGTCTTGTTCGCTGGCAGACAGGTGCAAGGTCAGTCGATCACAAGCGAGGGGATGACTGAGACCACGTCGGACGGTTAAGGCACACGGCTCCTGTTAGGCGGTGTACACAAAGGTCGAGCTCTTTGCAAAGGTGTCAAATAAAAATAAGAAGAGCAGAGCGAACGAACGAAGAGAAAAAAAAAAAAACAAGGGGGGGGGGAGAGAGATGTGTTGGTAGGTGTGGAGAGGAAACGAAGAGCAAAGAGAGAAAACGACTGGACTGCGGAGATGAGAGCAAGTTACAGGTTGGGACCAGACTAAGGCTGCTGTTGTCTTGAGAGAAAGGGGGGAGACTCCCTGAAGCATTCGGGCGGATGCTTGGCTAGTGCTTTCAGACTACTTTTATCACTACGCAGGACTTGGTAGGCCGTTAGTTTAGATAGCTATATACCAATTACTGATGAGAAGACACTATTATTGCACCACTGCTGCAGCGATAATCATTATGACTTGTTGCTGTGGACGGCCGTGCTGCAGAATGGATTTGGCAATCCCCAATACTGGCAGCCCCTGAACTTTGAAGCGTTCACTAGTGGAATGTATTACTTATGATATCACCTTAATCTTGGTAAACTAATAACTAATTGACTAGTGACTAGAAGCTTGACTATATGTAGTAGAGGAAGTAGTTGGAGGGCTGAGAGAGACACAGGAGCATCTCGAACCTGGACTACCTTAGTATACTACCTAGTACCTAACCTAGGTAGTAGGTACTGACCACCAGCGTCTGGTATCTTGAGCGTTGGACTGGAATGCAGCTAGCCAGTAACGCCCCGGTCGCTCCGTGGTTGATGAGGCCATGTTCCAGAGCATTCATACTGTCGTCATGCAGCCCATAATGTAGCTGTCACTCAGGGATACCTTTTCCATCTGTTCTCTGTCGTCTACTCGTGGTTAGGGGAACGGAGTACTGCATCTTCTCCGTCCAGGGTCTACCTGGCAATGATAACCTACAGGCTTCTCCGTACTCATATCAACTTCTTATTCAGGGATGCAGGGGGGGAGGCCTAAAAGGGTTAAGTGTAAATATATTACAATACAGTAAATATAGTACAGCCGGCTGTGCCACCCCTGCCAATAATATGCTCTAGAGACAGATCCACTATATAATTAAATACACATCAATACCAACTACCAGGTCCACTACCTAATGGTACCTGGGTAAGTTAGGTACAACTTACCTCCAGACCTGATAATGATCTTCCCTTCTCCTGACCACACACCAGGTCTGGAAACGATTGACAGGCTTGGCGAACCGGTTCGGTAGCTCGCTCTGTCGATTCACAAAGCCATTGAAAGGTGCAATTGGCCGTCCCGTACGGTGTCAAACCTCTATAATCGATCTCAGAACACTGAAATGGACAGCTGAAACGCCTGCATGAGCGTTAAGTAACACTGGCCCTGCACGGCATCGGTTGTCCCTGTACACCCCTCAGCTAGTGGGAACGGGTAGCTGCTGTCACTGTCTATTTCGAGAGATTGAATAGGAGACGATTGGTACGGAGTAACAGGTAGTTACCTTAGTTACCGAGTACGGAGTAACTTGACTCCCAGGGAGGTCTTTAATTACGAGGTTGAGATTGAAGCACATTTCCAATGGCCACATACCGGTCGGATGCGTAGTACAAAGCACGATAGTTATGGTACATTAGAAAAAATGGAAGAAACCAGCTTAAAGATGAGTCGACCAGAGCCAGACTTTTCCAAATCTCTATTTGCCGCCAACCTTGGATTTCTTCTTGGGCCGCTGGTCCTCTTCCTCGTCGGACTCGCCCCCGCCCTCTGACGCGTCGTCCATCTCAGCATCGCTGCCGCTGCCGCTGCCGCTGCTTTCATGGTCCGAGTCGAATTCCTCCGCCACGTCAGACTCGGAGTCGGCTTCGAAGTCTTCGTCGACGGATTCCTCGTCCTCGTCCGCTGATCCCCGGTCAGCGCGGCCACCCTCATCGTCACTAGATCCCATGAGCTCGTCGTTATCCAGCGCGGCGGCAATTAACGCCGATGACTGTGAGCGTTAGCTAGTTGTTTGGAAATGACAGAAAGAAAAGGAGGGTCCAAAACATACATCGTCAGCCATCTCATTCTTGAACCGAATGTTCTTTGCCTTGAAAAAGTCTTCCAGCGGTTGTTGTTCCTCGCTGTTAACGTTAGAGATATTCCGGTTAAAGAGGTGAGGGTCCCCAGCGGGGTTGGTTTATTGAGAAACGAACCGGTTAATGTTGCTGAACTGGTGTTCACCCATTCCGGCCTTGAGGGTGATGGTGATGTCAAAGGTTCTGCTGGCCGACACGGCGCCGCCGACGCGGGACATGGTAATGACAGAAATGTTCTCGATTTGAATGTAGGTAGCGGGCTTCGGAACAAAGATGAAGCTCTTATCCAAAAAGTAAAGGAGGCCCTCGTTGGCTTTAATTGAGCATTTCACTCCGCTGTGGCCATGGTGGCTGTGGTAAAAGTCAGTGTCTAAACGCATACTGCTAGAAGCAGTCACAACTTACCTGACGAAGTCTCTCGAAGGCATGATAACCTTCTTGCCAGACAGCCCACGGAAAATCTTGGTGACAACTTGGTGAATGGGCTCTTCGTAACGAGGCTCCAATTTGTCTTTGTAGCGTGATTGCAGTAGCTCTCTTCAGAAAACATGTTAGCGGGCCTTTCTCCAGGTGAGACAAATGGATGTACTTACTCGGTCATGTTCAGCTCGAGGCTAATTTCTTCATCCAGCTTCATCTGCATGACAAGGAACGGGTAGCGAGTCTGACCCTGTCGAAGAGGTGGATCCAGACCCAGGACGATCAGTGTATGCGTGTCGTCGTTCTTGGGCAGCAGAAAGAACTTTTTGATGGCAGAGTATTGGATCTTGTAGTCGTAGGTCTTTCCGCGTAAACGGAAGGAGGACTCGTACATATCAATATCAAACCGACCCCTAGAGAAAGTGAGTTTCTAGTGCTAGCAGATTCTTTCAGAGGGGAAAAAAAGAGTCCATACCTAGGAGTAAGATGAAGGACATCCAGGAAGGTAGCGAATGTATCGCCTGCGACATCTCCAATTTCAGCCTTATCCATGAGCGTCTCGTAGAAAAGGTTTGCCGCGTTCTGCTCTTCAACCTCCTCTCCCTCCTCTTCCTCATCATCCTGGCCCTCTTCGCCACCTTTCTCTTTCTTCACCGCCGTGCCGGGAATGTAAAATCTCATCTCGACAAGCTCGTCAGGCCCGGCTGCAGCCTTCCTGCCGCGGTTTTTGGTACTTCCAGCCGGCTGGTTGTCGGCGCCGTTCGCTTGTTCAGACGGTAGAGAAAATTCAACCGCGACTTCATTCCGGCCTGCTAGGTTTGTGTTTGAGATTTCCGAGTAGGGGACTTCGAACGCGGGCCGGTTCTGCACGTTGAAGGTGAGCTCCGCCTTGGTGAACTCTGCCTTTCCCCAGTTCCAGCCACGCAGTGCGTGTTCGCGACTTTCGACGTTCACGCCATACCAGACCTTGAATGCTTTGGATACACGTTCGAAAGCCTGCGATGAAGAGAGAGAGATGCATTCAGTCGCTGATTCCGAGCTTTGACATGGGACATCATGTACAGGGCGTCTTACCTCCTGGTCGAATCCATCTAACTGAATCACGCCCGACGAGCGCGACAAGATCTTGAGTTCAAACCCCTTTGCCGCCCGACTCCATTGAGCCGCACCAATGTTGCTCTTATCGATCGTGAAGGTGTCACCTGCACCTGAAGGCTTCCACCCCAACCCGCTCTCTGCAAGTTTGCATTTTCCAGGCTGTCTCGAGAGATCGAGGTATATGTTATCGAAGCTCTCCCTACAAGTGCTCGGTCAGCGAGAAGGTAATCAGCGAAACATAACAAGAAAACGCACATATTGGAGAGGCCCTGGAGGGAGAAGGTGCACAGAGAAGGGCCGAAACTAAATCAGATTAAAACCTGCCCTTAGCAGTGATCAAAATATTATGTCACCGGAAGATAACTGAGCGCTACCTCTATATGGGATAGCTGTCAGCGTCGAGCTCTGGCACAATTTCTGGCTTCGCGCTGCGCGCTGGACGCGGCGCTGTAAGGGAGCCGCCACTTCACCTAGAGATGGACTAGCGTGTATGCCTTCGATTTAAGGCGGTCACCCCAAGCGACCCAATTAGTTACCTGTTAGTACGGACGGAGCACCTCGACAGTTACCAGCATAACCAAAGATCAGGGATTTGTGCTTTATAAGCTCTCAAGTTCTATGTCTTACAAGTCATATTTCTTGTTATATAAATATCTAGTCTATATGACTTGAACTGTTATCACTTCTCTGAATTTTTAGTCGCACTGTGGCATAGGAGGCTGGCAATAATGGCCACGCGAGACAAAAGTACAATCACCGAGAATACTGAGGACTGATCCATGCAACTTATATGCAGGCTTCAAAATTCACCACTAGCTGAGCCAATAGTCTACGACGATAGCCTCGTGCCAATCTTCCATCTCGTGTGTTTCTGTCACGCGGCGGAGGGGTCGATATGGGACATACTCCATGCAATATATATCATAACAGCTAGCGAACGAAGCACATCGCTGCCGATTGATTCATCTGGCTTGAGGTTGCAACAACCCTTCACAAAATTTACCTCCGACCACGATTCTTCCCCTCCAGCACCCTGATTGGAAATCTACACACACCCTGCCGTTGAGATACAGACTTGGGAGCTCACTGACCTCGCTATTAACAGTGCAGGGAACTCCTCATACGATAGATCCTTCTTGTCCAAGGCCACCCACCACGAGAACCATAACAGTCGCCGTCACTCCTACCGTGGACAGATACGGAGTATATATTATGTACGGACTAGCGATGAAACTGAGCAAGGTTGTGACGACCTGCTGCACCACATTTGCAACCTCCACTACGGCACAAGCTCTTTTATACATCACTAGCAACTATGTAGGCCTTTTTTCGATATTAGCACCGATACCGGCATATAAGCCCTCGATCATGCATCCTAAGGCGAGGGTGGTTGGAACCAACCTCAGCCCCATCCAGCCATTTTTCGTGCCACCGAAACTCGAACTTGTTATTGATGGTGTCGAGTTTCAATGCAGTTTCAGACCCGACTGTTTCAATTGTCCCCTTGCTACTACTAATCTTGCTAGTGCCATTGCTGACCTGTCCAACCTTCTGAAACAAGCCTATCTGCACATGAAGTCCAGCGGCTGGATTGAACTATCCAAATTTACCACCCCGTGAATATCACGTCGTAGCCCAAGGTGGCGTTCAAGGACCACGGGCTCGTCAACATCAAGGAACCGGTAGACAAGTTTCCTATCCGGAAAGAGGCTGGCGGCTACCATCGAAAGATTTGCAGCGATGAGCCCTGAATCGTACATGCATTTGCTGTCAAGATTTCTTTGATAGTCTTACTACATAGACAAAGATCGTTCTTTCCTGGCTTTCGTTTTGAGGGACCTAGGCTAATATGCACATGTATGGCAGATGCTGTGTGGTCTAGAGACGAGGCCAACGGCATGAGTCCTAGTAGTCTTCATGATTTCAAGGCGCAGCTTGCAGTTTTCATCGTGTTATTATGTATTTTTTGTGTGGACTAGTATAACCTTGCTGAGATATGATCTCTCGTTAGCATTCTTGTCAGTTAGTAGTATATGATTCGGTAGCCATTCAGTATCTTGCTCTTACTATAACACCTCGCAACTTGTAACTGATAATTTGATCTGTCAGATTAGCTATGATTATTAATATTAGTGTATTCACCAGCCCCGTAGTGAGTATTAATGGTTCCAGCTAGAACAGTATTAATTAATAGCTACAGAGTAGTCATAACCGGTATGTATTGACTATGCAGTACTACATATGTAGTATGTACTAACTATGGTACTGTTTACTGTTACTATCTATAGTAAGTTGTACTCTAAACCTTACCTTAAGAACGCTAACTCAGTTGAGCCCACGCGGCCTGTCTGATGTCACTGTGGCATGACTTCAACTAGTTATAGTACTCCCATAGAGATCAAGCTAAATGGATGAGAGCAAAGTACCAACCAAGGTAGAATCAATCTGCCACCGGTTAATCATCCTTGAAGATCTATCAAATGCTTAAACAACATTTCTACTGCAGGCCGGTCGGGCCTCACCACCTTCACTGAGGCTGGGCCTCCACCGGCAGGCTCGCTCCATTCCGTCCCAGCACGGGATGAACGTCGAATCGAACGAGTGAGACGGCACGATGCACCCGGAACAATGTTCCCCCGGGCCCGTGGCTCTGCCGTTTCGCTTACAGTTACGCAGTCTGCAGTATGCAGTTAGTATGTACGACTAACCCTTTTTGGTATTCACTGGGACATCCATGCTTAGGAAACAAGCCCCCTAAGCCATGTCACTCTCTCTCCATTCCCATCCAACTTCTCCCAGTCATTCGTTCGATTCCTTCCTGTCCCTCCCTGCCCGTGCAGCTTCTTGCTGATGTCTCCCGACTTGTAGCGCGGAGTACTTCCATTCCTTTATTTTTCTCCATTTTTTGCCTTTGTTTTTCTTCGTTTCCCGGTGGTTGTTCATCCCCCCCCTTTTGTACACCCACTTTCTCTCCCTTCAAGGTCACTCGTTTCCTTCGACCCACGCGTTCCATGTGTTGATATCAACCTCCATTTCTCAGCCGATAAATCGACTTTCTTTCTTTCTTGCTTTTTTTTTAATACTTCGCCTTCGGACTGGTCATTTTTCGAGTGTGGCGGCGATTAGCGAGTCGACAAATCGATCCCCGACGACCTTCTGTTTCCCCGTCGTCGCGCCCATCAAACAATGAGGATTCCCTCACTGTTCGGGCCTGCGACGGCTGGCTTCGCGAGTCTCCTCGAAATCCTCACGTACCTTTCGATTGCCGGTTCGCCAACCGTCCATGCCTTCTCGTTTACTTCGGTTTCGCATCCGGATCTGGACCTCTCGTCGCTGGGAAGAGTGGGGCTGGTGGGAGACTTTGATGCTGTCTCGCTTTATTCGTATCAGGGGCAATCCGAGGACAACACGGCGAGCGACGACTTCCAATCTTTATTAACACCCCTGCCCAATGGAATCTTGACCTCTCTCTCGGCATCGGATGGGCACATCCTTGCCATGTGTCCGTTCACCCGGAAGGATGGGACATACTCGGGTTTGTTTGTGGGAGGAAACTTCACCAGCCTGGGAGGTGTCCATTCAGAGGGGGTCGCGCTGTTCAATACTACCTCTGGTGCTGTCAAGGCTCTATCAGGTCTGTCGGGCTCCGTGTCCGCCTTGCTCTGTGATCAAGAAACCAACAGCGTGTATGTTGGGGGGGACTTTACCTATAAGAACTCGTCGAACGCCGCTGCGTGGGTGGGTACGGATGGCTGGTCCTCTCTATCCTTCAGTGGATTCAACGGGCCGGTGACCTCGATTCTCAAGGCCGATGACGGGCATATCATTTTCGGAGGCTCGTTCGACGGCCTGGGCAACTCCACTTCAACATCGTCCCAAAACAATACCCAGATCATCAATCTCCAGAATGCAACCATCTCATCAGATGCGAATTCGACGACGACGGGATATAGCAGTCCTCGCAATATCATTTGTTCAACCGGTGAAGATGGTGAGGGAGACACATGGTTGCTTACAGACTATTCGCCGGGGTATTGGAGGGCGGAGATGGGGTTCGTCTATGAGCCAACGAAACTCCGCTTGTACAACACCCATGTGGATGGAAGAGGAACGAAATCGTTTCTCTTTAGAAGATTACCCGACGATGGTATCATGAACCTGACATATACGGATCCCGACTCGGGCGACGAAGTGTCCTGCGACGCATCGTGTCCTCTTTCTAACAGCACCACTGAGCTATACCGTGACTTTACTTTCGTTAATGTGGTGGGGATGAGCGGATTTCAGATCGAAGTCCAGGACTGGTATGGAGAGGGTGCCGGTCTCAATGGCATTGAGCTTTTCGAGAAAAGTGAGTGTACAAGCAGGAAAAAGAAAAGTGCGTGAGTGGCTGACAGTTTCATGCAGACATCGATGCTTATGCTATCGATTCCTTCAACGAGCCGACATGCGCCGGTCTCGACTATCCCTCTCGGTCCACACGTACTGGCTCCTGGTCAGTCACTCCCTCTGGCTCAAGCCAGTCTGAGTACCTGTCGGCCCAGGTCACCGACTCGAACGCAACCACCTCGTCAGTCACCTTTGAAGCTAGCATCAAAGAGTCTGGAAATTACACCGTCTTGCTTTATACTCCTGGATGTGTTGGAGATGCAACCTGCTCATCACGCGGCATTGTCAATGTGACAGGAACCTTTGCGACCAGTACCGACTCGTCCGAAGGGTCCATTCAAACGGTCGTCTATCAGACCAATGATTACGAAAAGTACGACACCATTTACTCGGGATATGTTGATGCCAGTAGCTCCTCATTCCGGTCTAGTATCACGTTGGCCCCGATCTCTGGCCAGGGTGATAATATTACGGTCGTAGCCTCGCAGGTAAGGTTCGAACTGCTTTCTTCTTCCTCCTCCAGCGGAGGGTTGAATGGGCTATATGAATATGTGCCGGGATCAAGTAACTCTACTACCGATTCTGCGATCGATGATGCAGGCAATCAATTGGACACAGGCGCCTCGATCACCAGCTTAGCATCCTACAATGGTGTCATTTATGCCGGAGGGAACTTTTCGGACTCCAGCCTGAAGAACATCATGTATTGCAATGATGGCAATGCCACCTCCATGCCCTCTGGGGGATTGAATGACGAGGTGACGACGATGCTCGTGGAAGGCGATTACTTGTATGTCGGCGGCAGCTTCACCGACACCGATGATGGAGGGAACGATGATCTCCAGCATGTCGCGGCATATTCTTTCTCCTCTCAGAGCTGGACAGTGCTTGGTGCAGGTGTCAATGGCCGTGTCAATACCATCCTCTCTCTGCCCTCGAACATCTCGGCGGACATCAATGAGACGACTATTGCGGTCAGCGGCAATTTTGACAAAATCTATGCGTTCGGGAACAACACCGCTGTTGCCGTTTCAGGGTTTGCAGTCTGGGTACCGTCTCAGAAGAACTGGCTCCAGAATCTCAATGTCAGCCAGATGGAAATCGACGGCGAATTGTCTGCCCTGGCATCAGTGACTAACACAACTATCCTTGCGGGCAATCTTGAATCCGGTGGCCTTGCGGCCTCAGACGCAGTGTCTCTCTACAGCTCCGACGACTTGGTCTTGGAATCGTTGTCTGTCCAGGTGAACACCACTGTTTCTGGATCTAGCATCTATGCCGGCAAGTTCGACACGAGTTCTGGTCGCAATCTGACGATTCTGGGTGGTCACTTTGATGCGACGGCCAGTAATGGCTCCAGCATCTCGAACATTTTGGTGCTGAACAGCACTGACCAAACCGTCATCGGTCTTGGTACAGACATCGACAGCAACTCGACGTTCTTGACCTTGGCTGTTGTGGGTGATACCCTCTACGCCGGCGGCAATGTTACTGGAACGGCGGGCACATCCACTCTGAACGGTTTCGTCACATACAACCTTGTAAACCATAAGATCAGTGACTCCCAGCCTGCGCCTCTGAACGGTGGTAACGTCTCGGTCACCTCCATTGCCCCCCGCCCCGATTCTACGGAAATCTATTTCGGGGGCAACTTCGACGCAGCCGGTTCCCTTCCCTGCCCTAGTGTCTGTTACTGGGACACATCCGAGGGCCAATGGAACCGACCTGGCACAGGCCTCACGGGCACAATCCTAGCGTTGGACTGGATTAGCAGTAAAGAGTTGATGGCCGTGGGGAATCTGAGTGTCTCCGACAACAACACTGCGGTTGCGATCTACAACACCAAGAAGCAGACCTGGAGCCCCCTGAGTGGTGCCGCCTATGCTGATGTCCCGGGGACCATCACTGCCTTTACACCGGCCAACGAGGCCGTGTCCGAGTTCTGGCTCGCCGGCCAAGCAACCAATGGCTCCAACTTCCTTCTCTACTATGGCGGATCCGCACTCCAGGCCGTCGAAAACACTTTTGAAGACGGGACAGTCATCCAAAGCCTGCAGGTCTTGGTCACGTCCACAACTCACGAAAGTAGCTCGTTGCTCGAGAAGGACGAGATTCTCCTCGTCACCGGCTCACTGGTCCTCCCCGATTTTGGCAATGCCTCTTCTGCCGTGTTCAACGGAACTGCATTCTCTCCTTTCATCCTGACCACTGCTGCAGATGGGACACCGGGCAGTGTTTCTCAGTTGTTTACTGAGAAACAGAACACGTACACCAGCAGTGGTAAGTTGGCGAACCCGCTTTTTTTTGCTTCCCCCCCTCCCCGACGGCAAAATCGAAAATGCTAACTTAATACAGGTCATCACCTCTCCAACGGAATCGTTGTTTTGATCTCATTCTGTCTGGCTCTCGCCTGTATCTTCCTCATCGTCATCAGCGGCGTCATTCTCAACAAAGTGCAGCGTCGCCGCCAGGGCTACATGGCCGCTCCCCAGGCCTCTGGTACGGATCGGCCATCCGCCATGCGCCGTGTGCCGCCGGAGTATCTCTTCAACACCCTCAGCCAGCGCAATCCTGGTGCCCCAGTGCTTTGAACTAATCCTGGTTACTTGTTTTCCTTCGCTCATGCTATTTTTCCGTCGGACGAATACCCCCTTTAATGTTTGCCTTTGCATTTTTTCTTTATTGCATTTTCCCTTTTCTCTTCTAATCTAGATCCACCCATTGGATCCGGCAGCCTCCTCCGCTGCTTTTCCAAGAGCCATTCGCTCGTGAATAACCCATCTGGCGTCATGTATCATATCTAGAGATCTGGCTGAATATCTCACCTCGGGGGGGAGTGGTCCGTTTCTATACCGTGCTACCTGGTGGGCATGTAAATAGTCCGCGCCAGTCGCGGTAATGAAAATAATGCTTCAGATATATAATTGTATGCGTAACTACCTACCTACATAATATAACTACCTAGACAACCTTAACAACCAGAGGAAGCCCGGGGTCACGTGCAAGACCCTTCCCCGACCCCCGATCTTCTCCGCCCAGTCTCCATGGCGAGTCCACCCACTCACTGCTAACAAGAAGATCGAAGATCTGATGGCATATACCTCTTCAATTTACAGGCACCTGCAGAGGAATATCCCCTCTATATGACTCCGCCATCTCCGTGACGACAGTGAGCCATGGGAAAGACCAGTTCGCTCCCGGTTGCGGCGGTGTTCGCCCCCCCCCCCCAAAGCCCCGGGGGAAGCCTTATTGAAAAGGCGGGAAATTAATAATGAGAACAATCAATTAGATTATTATTTTCACCCCCGCTTCCCATCGGCTCTGGCGTGGCTTTCCACAAACCACTTCCCCGACCCTGCGCCACTCTAAGCTTACTACTATTGTTGCTTCAATCCGAACGTTTTCAAGCATCGTCCCCCTACGTTTGCATCGGAATCGATGTGGAGGGCTGCCTGTGGTTCTTATGGTTGCTGTTCTATGGCTGTCGAATTGATCGCTTCGTGCAGGGCCCGGTATGCGATCGAGAACCGGATGGTAAGTAACGGAGTATATAGTATCATCTATTGTTTCTTTTTTTTATTATTTATTCATTAATTCTGGTTAGTTTGACGTGTCGGCAACGGAAGCTCAAATGCGACGAGCAGAAACCGCAGTGTTCGCAGTGTCGTCGGGGGGCGCGCGAGTGCCGCCCGAGTGAGGGGATTGTGTTTCGCCATCAGCAGAATGCCTCGATGAACAAAGATGGTGATCAGGCGGGGGATCGAGGCAGTCTCAATGGGTTCTATAGCTACAAGAATACCTTTGACGAGGATAGTGTCTGGCTGGAGATTCCAAAGCATGGTATGTTGCCTACTCTGCTTTCGAGGATCAACTAACGTGGTTATTCGACAGTCATCTTCGTGGACAATTCCGACCCCTATGCCGAAGACCTGGAGGCGACCATCCGGGAATCCGAGGCAGCGGTGCACCTTGCAAATTCGCACAATCAGGACTGGGAAATGGGTTCTGCCGCCGAGCGACAGGGCCTCGAGGCCCTGTCCGCGGCCGCCACGCAGAATCGCTTCGCTTTCCACCAGCTCGCCGTTGACCATCACCAGGCCATGGTGGTCGCCGAGCCGGTGTCTTTCACCACTCCCGCGGTCGAGCTGCCACCGACGGTGACCTCTGTCTCGTCGGGACCCTCGCCCACCAACGCAACGAACAGCGCGTTCCCCCCGGCTGCGATGGCGTCGCCCTCTATCTCCATCTCCTCGGCGAATAATAATAATACTGACAACATCAACAACAACAATAATAGTAATAATAATATCAACTTCCTTCTGAACCCCACCCAGTCGCTCTCCCCGTCGATAGACCCCAGCATCCAGATCACGGGGGAACACCGCCGCAATCCGTCCTATACACCCAGATCCATCACGCCACGGGGGACCGCAATCGTCTCTGGCTACCGACTAGATCCAGATCCCGAGACGCATCGTGAGATAGCCTTTCTTCTCCGCCATTTTTCCGAAGCTCCGGGCCTATGGTAACCTTTCACCCGTTCTCTCTCTCTCTCTCTCTCTCTCTCTCTCTCTCTCTCAACTAATGAGGTACTAACGAATGAGCAGGATGGATCTATTCGATCTTGGAACGTACTTTGCCTCATACGTTCCTGTGAAGGCAGCCAAGAACCCGCTGCTCAAGTACGCTGCGTGCGCCTATGCGGCCAAGCAATTAGGCCGGGTGAAAGGCGCCAGGGGCTCTGTCGGAGGTGTTTCGTCATGGCAGGCGTTCATGGAGACATGGCCCGACACGGAGAAAAGGGACTGGTGCTGGTGCGGCGCCAAGTACTACGAAAAAGCCATCCAGCTGCTGATGAAAGAGTTGCAGCCGGACGCGGAGGGTCCGCCGCCGCCGAGCACCCCGGAGGCGTTCGGCCAGTGGCAGGCGAGCAAGGTGCGCGATGGCGATGATGACGACGACGATGACGGTGATGGTGATTCCGAACCGACACCGCGCAAGCGGCAGCGCTTCGTTGTCGACAGTCGGTTGTCTAATGGGGTGCATTCGGACGAGGTGCTGGCGGCCACCGCCATCTTGTCCGTGTATGAGTTTCTAGACGCGACCGGACCGGCTTGGAGCCGCCACTTGAGCGGGGTCAAGTCGCTGCTGGACGTCGCCGAGGTGGGTATGATGCCACTGGAGCAACGGGCGTCGACGAAGAAGTCCGGCCTGTCCAAGGCGAGGAAGGCGACGTTCTGGAATTTCGCCCGACAGGACTATCTCGCTGCATGTAAGTTTCTTTTTCATTACCTATCATTTCTCTCTCTTTTTTTTTGGCATCAGAGTTTAGATGCTTACTATCTAGTCATCAACAAAACCCAGACGAGACTCAACACCGACGACCTTGTCCTGTGGACTGAAGCAGGCCTTCAGATCGACAATCTAGGCTTCGTGCGGCCCAGCAACAGCTACGCAACGGGCTACCCGGAGGGCGACGGCGTGATGAAAGAGGATCTGATCTCCAACGCCCTGATCTGGATCCTCTCCAAGATCGTCAACCTGATCAGCGCGAGCGCAGACCGTACTCTCTCGCCCCAAGTCTTCCGTGACCGCCGGTACCGCCTCGAAGCAGAATTAAATGCCTGGTACGCCGGCCTACCCGATACCTTCCAGCCATGTGCGCGCGTGGAGCCTCCTTCGACGAACAACAATCCCACCACAACTACCTCTACTCTTGGTGATGTCTCCCCCTTTACCGAAATCTGGTACAGCGTGACCATGTGCGGTTCCACAATGCAGCACTACCACCTCGGCCGCATCCTCCTCTTACTACATAACCCGGACCTTAAAGGTAATGTTCCGAACAGGCAGTATTCCGGCACTCTTCGCTACCACAGCTACGAGATCGTAGGCATTTCGCTCGGCCGCCCGGACGGCGCCGTGCGGATCAACTCCCTCCAGCCGCTCTTTGTCAGCGGGCAGTGTCTTCGCGAGCGGCGCGAGAGGCATGTCGTCTTGAACCTTTTACGTGGCATTGAGGCTGATCTTGGCTGGGCGACGGGGTATCGTGTTTCACAGCTGTTGGAGGAGTGGAGAGCATGAATATACCTTGTATATACCTATATTCTATGTATCCCTCCCTCATAGACATAGGTGCTCTAGTATTGATATATGTACAGATTATATTAAGTAAGTAGTGGCCCCACTCTCACATCCGTACGTCTCTTGAGTTCTTCAAAATCCCGGACCTTAGCCTGCTGCCGTTCACGTAGTCGCTTCTGCGCCTCCATCTCGCCGAACTGCTTCTTCCCGCCGAACTTGAGCTTGGTGATCATATCCGCCGCCTGGCCGCGGTTGATCTCGCCCGCGGCCAGGTCGGCGGCGGGGCGGATGTGCGCCTTGTTGAGAAGCTTGAGCTGCGCGGCCGTGGCGGGGGCCTTGCGCCAGGGCAGCCGGGTCGAGATGCGGTGGCTCTGGAACCTCTTGCTTGCAAAGGTGTCGGCAGCGTGCACGGCTGCCTCGAGGTCGGCGCCCCGGGCGATAACGCGGGGCCGAGTGTGTTTCGATTCGCCGCCGGTTGGGTCGTGGTATTTCAGCACCAGGCGCACCGCAAAGCTGTTGGGGTCGGGGTCAGTAGACTTGTTGGTAGACTTGCTGGTAGGCTCGTTTTCCGTCTCTCGCTCGATAGTGATCCAGCCGGCGGACTCGGAGAGGATGTACTTGTCCGGCCCGATGCGAACCCATGCATGTGGGCTGATGGACCTGATGTGCTGCTCGGAGATGCTGTCGCTGAGCAGGTCAAAGACGCTGTCGTATTTGGTGAAGGTAAGACTGACGTCTTCAGGCTCGTTGCGGGTGCCTTCCTCTACTGCCGTCATTTCTCTATCATTATTGAAAAGCACTCGATTTGGCGACTCGCTGAGATCTTTCCCGCTTGATTTGTCGAGGACCTCGTCGGGATGTAGGCCAAACAGCGTGGGCGTAGACAGAACGCCTGTCCGCAGACTGGCCACCATGTCGATAACGTGGCAGTCTTTCTTCCCAGGATACAGCCGGAGGCCTCGCCCGATCATCTGGATCAACAGATTCTTTGATCTCGTCGGGCGCGCAAGCAGCACGCAATCGATATTGGGGATGTCTGTGCCCTCCGTAAATAGGCCGCAATTTAGAAGCACCGGATACTCGCCTTCCTTGAAGGCACGCAGCTCCTCCGCCCGGGTCTCCTTGGGCGTTGTGGCCGTGATGAACCGCGCGTCGATACCGTGTGCGCGGAACGTGTCCGTCAGTCCTCTGACGTGCGCTATGTCGACGCAGAAGACCAAGGTCGACTTGCGCTCGTGCGCGTTCGCCAGCCATGCGCGGACGGTGATGTTGTTCGTGAGCTCAGTGTTGACAGCCTCGGAGAGCGGCCCGACGGCGAAATCGCCGAATTTGTCCTTCTTGACCTTGGAAAGATCCGCCTCAGACCGGACAGTGGTAAACACGGCATCCGCCAGCCAGTTCTCGTCGATCATGTCGATGTAATCCTTGTGGAACACTATCTGATCGATCGCTGCCCCAAGCTTGAGCCCGTCGAAGCGTGAAAAGGTGGCAGACACGCCAACCAGGATGGGGGAATTGTCGGATAGACTGTCCAGTCCAAAATGGGCCAAAGCCTTTCGGTACGATGCCGCCACGATATGGTGCGCCTCGTCGACTAGCACGAGCTTGAAGCGAGCCGGATCAAATTTTTCCATTCGATCCTTGGACACCAAGCTCTGGATCGAGGCGATCGTGATATCGGCTCGTCCCGAGGCCTTGCTGTTGCCCATTTCAATCTCCACGGTGCGATCTGGATATGCCAGTCGGCAATGACGAGCAGCCTGCTCCACAAGCTCTCGGCGGTGGACAATGATCAACGTCTGGAGCGCGGTGCTATTGGGTGGCAGGATATAATCAATCAACTGCGTGAATATGACCTGCCAAACATGAAATACCTTAGTTTATAGTACTTCTCAGATGACATGAGACGAAATGGGTAAACGAACCGTCTTGCCTGCACCCGTTGCCAGCGAGATCCCTAGCCGCTTGTGGCCCTGACTCACGTAACTGAGCACAGCCTGGATACATTCTTTCTGGTAATCACGAAGACGGACTCCCGTCGACGCGGGTATATTGGCGGTCGGTTGCGATTCAGGGAGCGTCGAGTTGGCACGTAGTTGCAAGTGCAGGGGTTGGCGAAGGCCCCGAAGGCTCCATTGCAAGTCTCGGCGTCCTCGTAGAGCACGTATGAGGATATGAATACCCCGTGTCCGTCGCAGAAACTCCATATAGTGCCATGGAGCTGTTTACTGGGAGTAGCAGATTCGCAATTCATGTGATATTTATTTTGCCCATAGCTACCGCATAATCACGTGATGCGTACCCAGATATATCTGATATATCTGAAATTTAACTATAAGCTACTCCGTATACCTACGAACAATACGAACAACTATTGCAGTATGCTACAATCTTAGTAGTAGCATTTCTTACTCTACAGAGAGGAGGCTGAGATACACTGGATAAAATCAAGCAGAGTTTATGCCAGGTGAGTCTTGATGTCCAACCACTTAAGGCGTGCTACTGTCGACATATCACTTGGAACGAAAAAATGGAGGGATACTACATACGGAAGTCAGCAGTTCTGTATGCTACTTCAACCGATCGAATACGGGGAACCCCTCATCTGGATCTTGAGGTGCAAGGTTGGAAAGATCTAGCCGGCGATACCACCGCGGGGAAAAGGGTTCGTTCCCATGTGGCTAAAATTGGTCTTCGGCCGAAGATTGTCGGAAATCCACTGGGGACTTCCTTCTTTTGGGGAACATGCCATGTGTTGTGCGTCTGGAATCTAGAATAGTCTGGAATATAGACAGTCACATGTAAGTGAGGTCAGTCAGTATGAGGCTATCCAAACCACCAGGCTAAGTAAGTAACCCCCACAACCTAGCCGAGGTCGGTTTCCCCATCTCGCTAGATTAGAGCCAAACAAAACGCAAACAGGAATTAATTGAGGGCTCCGCCGTTCTCTTCGCTTACAGAGTATACCTACATAAGTGTGATGCGGGGAATGTGAGATGATTAGCTAGAGTAGTATAAGAGTTGTATAAGAGTTGTAATAGTGGTGGTGGTGGAGGAGTAGTATATAATCCACACGTGATATGTTATAGAGCTCAGCTTACTATTAGAACTCAGTCAGAACTATATACAGAGTAGTACTCATCATGGTTAAGGGAGGATAACTCAGTACCAGATACTCCGTAACTGTAGCTATAAGTAAACAATGGGTATCTCTAACACAGGCACCTCGAGAGGTTAAGAAGTAACTAACTAACTAGTAGTCGTTGTCTGGTTATTAACCGATTCTGCCTTTGAATCTAAAGAATGTAGCAGGAATTAGTAGTATTTAATTATATTAATTAACTGCTCTATAGCTCCAAGTAACCAAAGTACTGTACTCCATACTCCGTTAGGTACTAACCTACCTATACTCGGTAATATCGTATGTAACAAACACAATACCGTTACTGGCTAGTACAAAGTTACCAAACGCAACTAACGCTCGGCAGGAACTGGAAACTCGATCTAGACCTACTCGGGACTAGCCAGGTCACCTTCTGAAAAGAACTCATGCAACCTTCCATCCTGAAACACAACAATAATAATCATCCATGCTGGATGGACCACTTTAGCTCATCTCCACCAGGTCCTCGTGGACTCTGGACTCTGTTTGCTACGGAGTGCTGCTAAGGCAGTGCTAGCTCAGTCTGGAGATAACCTGCCTCTATTTCTGGTCTTTCCCCTCGCTGTCGTTACTCCATCCTTAGTTATATATTGCAGACTCGCAAGTTTCACTCCTGTCAGAGCTGCCGAGCTTCCGAGTAAGACACAAAGGATTGATTAAGGACAGGGATATTCTTGCAGGCGAGAAGAAACCACCTAGTCACTACATACCACCTGCGGAGTGTTCTCTGTGTGCCCTATGCGGAGTCTTTAGTACGTGATTACGTGGTTGACCGCCGGGAAAAGATTTCGTCTGCCGACGACTCTTTCCTCAAGCAGGAGATGATCAGCAGCAGAGCAAAACAAAGTTGTCGTTGTTGAGGGTTCCCAGGCCATCCTTCTGGAAAGACTTGCGACGCCGCGCCGAGCTCAGCTTTTCCCGCTGAAGAACCAAAACGCTCGCTCGGGTCGCGACCATGTTGATCCTTCCATTTACTATACTGGGCTAGGGCCTAGGCACAGATACTCTTGGAAGTACGTATTCTTCATTCAGCTCTCCATAGGAGTACTCCTAAGTAGTAAGTACTACTACTGCATCAATGCAAAGAACTTGGTACATCGTAATTCCCTTGGCTTGACGCCACAACGTGCACGCCAAAGTCTCACGTTGAACGCCCAGATACTTATTCTATACTCATTCGAGTGTATGCTACCAGGATCAACTAGTGAAGTAGTTACCTCCCCTCCTAACTACTAACTAACCACCTAGGTCATAGCGGCTGTGAACAGCACGTTTCGCCATGGTTTCACCGTTATCCGCCAGCTTTAAAATTAAGCATTATAGCGCTCACTGGCTCAGGGTCCCCCTGGAATCTTCGAGGAGTCGATGAAGTCATCGTCTCCTCTGTGCACGGCGGACGTAGCTCGACATTCGGACAGGAGTGGGAGTAGTTCGTTGATAGCCACGAACTATACGTATGTCTGTACGTACTCGGGGGACCCTCTCCCCAACAAAAACCGTAGCCTTGTTTTTTAGGACTCGAGTGGGTGTCTTGGGAGTCCTCAATGACCAGTTTGATTGATGCCATACTTGCCTATTGTCTAATAGTAATTTCAAGCTTGGTAGTATTTTTCTTCTTCAACGCCAGCTAGTTAGTACTTACTTGATTGCTCTTCTTAACTAGGAAGAGAGTGCATGGACTATGTTGAGTAGTATGATCATGGTATTGTCTAGTCTATGCTTCAAAATAATGATCGATATCAGGACATGAGGAAACCCCTGTGTGACCCCCAGGCTTCAGAGGGAACATGTGTTAAAAAATCGTGTAAGGAAAAATACACAAAAAAAGAGAGAGAGAAAAGAAAGCCGACCCGATGCACCAGTCAGATGGAGATTCCAGGCGCCAGAGAAGAAGAGTGTGTAATGGCCATGAGAGATAGCAGCAATCCGAGTGCTTTTTTTTGGTTCAGATGCCTAGGATGGGTGTTTAAGGAAAAATGGCGAAAGAGTCCGATCCTCGTGTCTTCTGTGGACAGGAGTGATGGAAGTGTGAAGTGTTGGTGGCAAGGTACTAGCTATGCCGTATGGTATACAGGCCCGCATCATTTTTTAGATGCACGGGAGGGGGGGGCAACGCCCCCCGATGGGAGACTCCCTTTTTCTTTGGGAGGAAGGAATGTGTTAAGAGGTCCGTTATTTCTGGCCTCTTGTGGATAAAAAGTGAGTGAGAATGTTTCGGAGGAGGTAGTATATTGTTGTCATAGTTGGGTGAGATTACTCGATCCGCGGGTATGGTGACTTCGAGCATAGGTCTTCTGAGGATCCCACTCTCGCCCTTGTTGCGAGGAACTCGGGGGCCGAGGCGTTGAGAAACTCATCGTCGGGCTAGTGTAATTGGCTTCGTATCCGTAATTGCGCGAACTTGACCGCTTCATGTCTCCTATCTGCGCGCCCGCCCCAGGAGTGGGTGACCGCACCGCCATGGGTTCGGGTGTTTTCAGAGAACCCAGCCCCGAGCTGTTGAGCATCTCATAGGATCGGGCGTCCGTGAAGTTGCGCGCATCGGCAGAAACAAACTCGTGGTGATGTTTGGTAACGTTGCCTCTCAACAGTTCCGCCCATCCGACGAACATGGAAGGCCGCAAAAACAAAATGAAGTTCCAGAATCCGACAAATGCCAGGAGGACCATACAAGCTATTATGGCGGCCTCGTTGGGTCCGATGTCAGCCGCGAGGGACATACAGGCGTCACGATCGCCCTTTTCCTCGACCAAGCACTCGAGCCAGGGAACCGCTTTCGCGAGGTTTTCGGCATTATCCGCCTCGGAGTTGTCCACGTCGATGAAAGTGATGGCAAAGTAGATCGCATTGCCGATGATGATCAGGACTAGCGCGATGCCTCGCCACTGGAGCTGCAGGACCCGTCGGACCCGGCGATACGCCTGGCGGGCTGTGAGGGTCCGAACACTGTTGGAGTAGGATGGCAGAGCCGAGCTGCTGGTGGTGGGGTTCTTGTCAAAGACCGACTTGATGTAGACATAGATGCAATACACCATCGTTGTCAGCTGCATCACCAGGGCGATGGAAGCAAAGACAATAATGGGGATCCAGTAGTCGTGCAAGCTCGCGTGTTCGTTGATGGAACAGACTTGGCCAAACCGATACGACACCCCAGTCAAGTCAAGCATGATAGCCAGACCGATTATAGGGATTAGCCATCCGGAGATGAACGCTCCCCACATGAACCAGCTGCCCAGGACGACCTCCCAGCAGACCTGGAGGTGGAGCGCAACTGTCCGAATCAAACCTGTATAGCATCGTCAATCTCCAAGAAGCCCCATTGATTTCGGAATGTGTGTCCACCTACTCCAGACAACCGCACACCACCCTCCAAACAAGAGCAAGGCACCGGTGAAAGCGCAAGACAAGTCGGAGTACATATCATTCGGCGTGATGTCGTTGTAACATTGAGAGGGGTTTGTACCCAAAGGAATGATGAACGCGACATCCATGAAGCAGATGCCGAGCGTGAAGCAGATGCTCATATAATGGCGATGGGTGTACTTGACCGGAACGACTGCATACGTAACTAGCAGGAATACGCATAGAGGTAGAACGCCGACCGCGATCCAGCTCGCGATCTTCACTTTGTCTGCTACGTCTGTACAACAAGGGCTTAGTTTTGGACCATCGGGATGTGCGTTGCGTAGAAAGAGGCAGCAAAACACCTACCTGACGCATATCTCCAATCCGCCAATGGGCAAGGAAGACAACAGGAGACAGTACCATAGTCCTCACAGTATCGACCATCGACGACTACAATAATCAAAAGTGAGCGGTGGCAGTGCAACAGATTCGGCGTGGGTCTAGACTTACATCCTCCGGTGGTGGGAAACAGGCTCTCCTGCAGGAAGGGCTCGGGACAGAGCCCGTTGAGTGACGTGTTGGTGGTCATCTGGTCGCAGTCTCACTCTCGTTTGATTGTCGGAATTGTCTCGGAGCAGTCTATAATTCGATTGCGACAGGAGAAGAGGGGGGGGGAAGCGGATGGTCAAGTCATATCCCTCGAGATGTCTCCCTCCACAGATGCGATTTTGAGGGCGCAGGCGCCACAGCGAGACTGACTCGCAGTCGCGCAAAGCAGATCGGTGAGTGCTGTAAGGACCGATGTCGACCGCGACATGCCATGCGGAGGAAAAGAGAGAAAGCCAAAGGGCAAGAGGAGAAGGAGGCGGACGACAGATTTCTCAAATATAGATCACAGGGCCGGGGAGAGAGGCCCGCTTGGATCCCCTCCCCCCAGCAGCAGCAGCACGAGTGTGTTCCAATATCCACCACCCAATCCACTACTGAGAGCTGCATGCACGGTAACCTTTCCTAACCTTGTTAGGTTGTTTTCCCCTGCACTGGGCGTCAGGGGGGGGAGGGGGGGGAGGGAATCACAGAGGGTGGATTCCACTGTCCAGGGCTCCCCTCCCAGTCGTCAGTAGCGGGATCTGTGGCAGGAGGCGGATGGGCCATGGCAGATGGCGACTGGCAGAAGAGGAAAATTACCGGTCTCGCTGCGGGGCAGTACCTGGGGCCTATCAGTCACAGTTTAGGGTAGTGTCCGGCCGTCGGTTGCAGACCAGGTAGGGTTCCTGTGCATGTCACAGAGCAAATAATATGGGAGTTACTGCATGTGTAGTTGGCTTGAGCCATGAAGTTTTCTTTGCCCCGCGAATTGTCTGTTGAGCGTCGAGACGGCGGGTACCTGGCCGTGGCCTGGTGGAGCCCAGCAGCGAGAGCGTCTGGAGCCTTCCTCCTACTCCGTAAGGTTGAGGCGTGAGATCTTTCGGGTTTCCACTATTTCGTAACTATATGCCAATCATTCCCGCCAATGGCTACTGGAGCCTGCGTATTGCCTGGTTGCGCGACTGTGAGGGTTAACTAGTTGGTAGGTTAACGTGGAAGCTGACAAGTGAGACCACTCATTTCCACCCCAACAGACGGCCCTTCAGACTCGTATATCCCATATAATCAAGCAAAATGAATAGAAATCATCATAGACTATCATAATTAGTGCATTGACCCCTCGGTAAGATCGGTGGGACTTCTGGTTGACGCCTTGTTGGAGGCTTGGAGCTTCGATTAACGGGCGACATTCCAAGTGTGGAAGGACGTACGAAGAGAGCAGGGGCTTGGTTTTTCCGGTATTCGAAATACCGTGTTGTGAAAGATTATTACACGATTACCGCCTTTCCTGTCCTGTCTTCTTTACAACGATGGCGCTGCAATGATTTTTGGTGCTAGAATTTCTCTCCAACAGTTTGACAGCGATAGCCTGCAAGGCAGAATACAACGTGTGTGCCCCTGGTCTTATGAGATAGTCCTGTGGCGACCTCGGTGTCTTGATTTGAATCCTCGACGCGTCGAAACATCGCGAATCTAGAAACAACCGAGAACAACAGTCTCCATTGGGCTGGATAGATTAAATCTAGCTGACCTGGTACGCTACTTATTCTACTACATACAGATTACAGGACACAAAAGTACGGACTACCCAGCTAATTAACCATCCTAGTCAATTCAACGACCAGTTATGTCATCAGATAACCATTTCGCACTTCCAATTAAAGACAATGCGTCTGCTCCACCGGAATCCACCTCATAATACGGAGTACTATGTGGTATACTAGTGCCCTCCGTAGGTAGTCCGTACGGAGTCTTCTTGTGAGCGCAACGGTCAGCTTGAGAAGAGCCTGGATGTTTCATTACCACATATTGAATCTAGGAGTGTACCTGCATAAGCCACGATAAACTCCGTTCTGAGTTATTCTGCTTACAATAAACAGGATATCCATCATTGTCGCATGGAATCTAGTTTCAACAATAATAGCAATCGTGGAGCCATCGGATTACCCGCTACTGACAACGCCGGGAAGAGACCCAAAGGACCGGGTCCTTAATACCGAGTTCTAAGAAACTACTACTACTACATAGTTATAACCATAGACACTTGCGTGACTAATCGCAAGAATCTTCAAGAACCTTCAACCCATGTCATACACACAGCCACTGTCGAAAAAACCTCCGACTGAGCACTGGGGCAACCTTGCCTGTTGGAGTGGTGTGACACAAGTACCACCAGTGCAGGGCCACGAACTACAACGACAAGACCTAGTCAGTAGTTATGTAGTACTCTGGAACTATCATTGTCTAGATTCTCTACCACTACTACGGAGTACATAGACTACTACCCAGAACGGTGGCGCACAGCAAGAAACACCGAGTAAAGGCGCAATTTTCCTAGCCTACTACCTAGTTAGTATCCAGGTTTAGAAAACTGTACAGGGTCCTGTTGGTCTGACAGCATCGCCGTGCGTGCTGACTGGTCCACAGAGTCTTTAGGGCTGCCCCCCCCCCTGGATCCCAAATTACCTGCCATTGGTACCCACATCCCGTGTGTGTCACTTTTCAGTCACTGCAGTGTGTAGCGTGTAGTATGAGTTTGTCCTCCGGATGTACACCGTAGTACGGAGTACTACATACGGAGTCCGTACCATCCACAATCAGCATCTGTGTGATGGTCCAGGCCTCTATCCTGGCGTCTGTCACGCTAGCCGTATTTTAGC
This sequence comes from Penicilliopsis zonata CBS 506.65, assembly GCF_001890105.1. NCBI lineage: Eukaryota > Fungi > Ascomycota > Eurotiomycetes > Eurotiales > Aspergillaceae > Penicilliopsis > Penicilliopsis zonata. The sequence continues at coordinate 608,671 of NW_019208916.1, forward strand.
ACCTTGGCGGCCTTGACAATGGAGATCGAGTGTTGTATTGGGAGTTTTCTTCTTATTCTAGCAGTTATTGGATTTGGATATCTTTCGAGAGGCTCTCGACCAGCTGCTACCTTCCATTTCACTGACAGCTAGAGTTGAGAGAAGAGAAAGTCGAGCTCGGTCGTGCCATCTGTGGCGAGATGACGCGTGGTATCACCAACCTGCAGGACCCTCTGGACTCGCTTGAAGATATCGGATGAATGCAGAATCTTGGCAATACAGGCGTGTGCATGCAGGATGTCAGCACCAGGAAGCGGGCAGTCGATATGACTTCGAAATCGAATTATGCGTTCGCCATTCTGGTTGGGCTGTGGTAGGGCAGGGGTGAAGAAACTCTGGAATCCGGGGAACAACAGAATGCGATATTGGTTAGATACGACCTAGAGGAATCAGCAAGATACATGTATAATATAAAGGCACGTACCGTGGGCTCAAATGCCATATTGAATTTTCCCAGGGCATCTTCTAAAGGATCCATCAGGGTCATCAGGTTTGTGGCGTCATTTATCTCAGATGGCCCAATCTTGAGACGCGGAAATAGTCGGTAGAGGGTCGCCCAGATTTGGGAAATTCTGTCTTCCTGGACCAGGTCAGACAATATCAAAAATGTCGTTAGCTAGAAGGAGCTCACAGATGACTTATCGTGCCACTTTCCAATAGAGAGCGGGAGGATATGTGCCAGTCGAGTTGACGCAAGTAATCCCCCCAGGCAGTATTTGGAGACGTCTCTCACCCCTGTGACCATACATTTTGAATCATCTCGTTGCAGACATAGCTTCTTCAAGCGTGGTTGATCGTTTAGAGAGGAAGACTCTAACATCATCTGATAAATGTCACCCTCAAGCTCCTCGCTATCAACAAAGAGGGCTGGGGTCACTGCGTGTCTGCTGTTTGCCTGAACTAATAGAAGTTTTAGTATGGCAAAGAACAGCCCTTTGCTTACTTAGGGGACGTACCAGGAAGAAGAATAGTGGTGTATAGGTGATAGGCCAGCGAATGCAATACTTCATCCGCAGCATTAGCAATGAATGGGTACTAGGGCCTGCTGGCCTTCCCAAGGCAGATGGTCGATAAATGCAGTGAGAATACTCTGTGTGTAGTCGTCCAACCTGCGTGGCATGTATGCCTCGATCCTTCTGCAGGCAGTTTGTTCTTGCTGGATTGTGGACACCAGTTCTTCGTCGCTAGAGATCCAGGAGAGCACGCTTTCCTCTGGGGACAGAGAAGAGTTCATCTCCAGAAATCGGAAGGTTGTGAAAAGAAACAGAACAGGACCGGAGGCAAGTTTTGAAGGAGTGTAAGCATTGGCGGCAGAGAGCAGAGCAGTCAATCTAGCAGGTGGAAAGTGAGAGAAGTGTTTGAGTTGGATGGCTAAAGCATGACCTCAGCCTTGGAACCACGAAACATCGCGACCTCGTCTGACGATGATTCACCGCTACAAGAAGCCTTCAGGATCAAAATTAGGTAGATAGTCTCTGATTCCTATTACTTTGTACTTGTACTATGGCTATGGAATAGATTGATGCAGTGATAGATGATCTCCAAAACTCGTAACAGTTGATCAAAAGCTATAAAAACCAGCATCATGCCTACGTAACTATATCTACTCAATATCCTCTCACTGGGTCATCATTTCGTCTGGATAGAACTATATATAGCCTCAGAAATATACTGCATATGTGAGCTTAAAGTAGGTAACTAAAAACTAAGGCAGGTACTTGAGCTGTGTGGCTCGTTTTCGATTGCACAAACACGTGTATATAACAAGTAGTGTAGTTATATACAAATGCAAAACAGTAACATGACAGACAAATACCCATTACAGAACAGGCAGTCATAGTTGAGTAATTCCTCCTCTTCTGAAGTCTGGGGTAACTAGTAGTAATCTGTTATCTTTGTGTTGCTCGACCGGGCTCGTTCTCGCTGCGTGTTTGGTTCTTGCGCTGTGCCGCCTGTGCTGCGCCTCGACCCAATGGCCGTGACGGACGAGGCGTTCCTGTTGATCGCTTCAGGAATTGGCTCTGCTAAGCGCCTGGTGCACTTTCTTTTCCGTACGATCTGCAAATCAAATGGCTTTATCACAGATGTGGTTGGATGTTGGTAATTGGATCTATCGTCGACTGTTCAGCTGCAGAGATAGACGTAATATAGTAGGCATCCATCTACTAGGTAGGTAGCTAGAGCGATTGCTCATGTGACCGTCCGTCGAATCACCTGCCAACCTTAACCCGTCTTCGTCTCATCCAAAGAATCTGCTTGACACGCGTCGGAATTGGATTCAATCACCGTACCCCCCCGGGGTTCGTCCTTTTCGCCGTTCAGGACTGCTGCTGCCTTGTCTTCAGTGGCGGTGAAGAATCACGCTCAATTCTTGGATCGAAGCCCTGGGATAGAATTAAGATCTGAACTGGAGAGGAATGTTCTGTGGCAGGGGTGCCCATGACCGTGTCTATTGAATCACTAACCATGTCGATATGTAGTAGGGGTACCTGCTTCGACTCACCGCTGATTAAGATTCACCGACATGAACAAGGGTTCTGCGTACTGCAGAGAAGACATCCTGCACGATGTCAAGAATCCACGCGGCAGCCTCTGTGACGATGATGACTCTCCTTCGGGATCAATCCGAGGAAAGAGACTTTTTTCCATGCAGATATCCTTGAATATCCACTCTCAGGTTATTCCGCTTACACCCAGACCCAGCTATGGAGCATAACCCGTTCTTCAACCCGCGATCTTACACACGAAAAATGGCTACAACCTGCGTTCTTCATCACACAGATCTCTCCGCTCTCTCCCCCCCACTTTCTCCCAACAATTCAAAGCACTTTCCCTCGAAAATTTCAATAGGAACTGGCCGGAATGACAAATTCCTTCGCTTCCCCGATCCGTTCTCTACTCTGTACAAGAAGAAGATGTACGGAGAACGGAGTATACAGGGTTCGGGCTGGATACCTTCACAGGCAACTGCGGCTTGATAGGCTTGTATAATTACAACGTAATGCACGGAGTGCTTGGTTCATGGGCTGGGACTTGTTGTCATCGACATGATTGGTTATATGGTCGAAAGGTAAGGAAAGAAGACTAGACATCTCAACATAAACTTAGGTTTCATTGAAGAAGTGTGCGCGGCAATGGCCATGGTATCACTAGTCTGAGCCACTGCGGAATACCTATTTATAAGAAGCCGCCCTGGCTTTCAGATTGGCTCATTCATCTCCGCAACCTCTTCGATGCTCTCGTCGACCTCGTCGAGCGCGTCGTTTCTGAAGCCTGAATAATAATGTTTTCCTTCTCCTCCTCCTTCTCGACCTTTATCTCATCATCCTCGGCTGGCCGCTTGATAGCTATTGCCGTGGTGACTTTCATGTCGAGTTCGAGATGATCCTTTTCCTCCTTGACGTCAATGTCAACCTTCATCTTCTTGGAGGCAGACAGTCGATCTGAAAAGGTCTTCAGGTCTGCAGTAAACAGTACGCTATGCGCCCAGCCGGCTTCCTTGCCCCAGAGTTTGCGGAAATGATTCCCCACCGCATCGTAGGTAGCCTTGGTCAGCGACTTGTGTGCCCCGCGGCCGAATTTGTAGTCTCGGACGGCGATTTGCCATACTGAACAGTTAGCCGGACTTGAAAAGGGCAGAGAAAGGAACGGAGGAGTTCTCACCATGGGTATCGACAGGGACGGACTCACCCCATCCCAATCCCATCAGGCAGACACAGTCAGCAACCTTTGGCCCAACTCCCTGGAGTTCCAACAGTTTCTCATGCGCTTCCCGGTACCCGTCTCTGCCTTCAGGTTTCATCTCGCCTCCCGGCGCTGCCTCGACGCCGAGCGAAGGAGATTCCGGGTTTCGAAGAGAATCCAGCCATCCTTGTTCCCTCTCCTGGGAGACCATTACAGCAGTCTTGTAGATGAACTTGGCCCGGTAGCCGAACCCGAGACTTCGCAGGCTTGCTTCGACGCCCTCTCCCGTTAATGCTTCGGGACACGGGAAATCATGATACGCGCGATCGTCAACTGTGCCAATCGGCGGGCCGTAATGAATGCATAGCTTCTCTACCATCTGCGAGATACGGGCGATGTTGTTGTTGCTACTGCATATAAATGATATCAGGGCTTCCCAGGCGTCCTGGCGTAGGATGCGAATCCCAGTAAACTGGGGTGCCTTCTTCTTGAAATTCGGGTCCTGACTCGACCACTGCGAGTACAGATCCGTGAGGTTCGACGAGAGATTGAAGTAATGCTTGATCAGCGACAGCGTTTCGTCTGGTCCCTCGCCATCCTTTCCTGGTGTCTTCTTGGGTGGTGATTCGAGTGCTCTCGTCTTCGCAGGCTCATAGGCACGGTAGTAGAGATACGTCGAATCCTGTCTCAGGGACAGCAAGCGGCCGTGCAACACACATCGCCATTCGTCACTGTCAGGAACGTTGTGCCATCTACCATCCTCGGATTAACTATCAGTAGCTGGAAAAACGTCATTAGGGGATTGACCTACCTGAATGATTGGCCGCAACGCAACGTCGTATTAATGCATAGTTCGCTCAAACTAACAGGCAGTTTGCGCCATTCCGAGAATGCCACTATACCAGACATTACGGACAATCCATCGCCCTGCTAGTGAATGGAAGAAGAAGTCCTCCTAAATACCTCCAGGGCTTTGTAGGAGTCCTATTCTGCCGGCAGCAAAACAGGGGCGGTCAGAGCTCCGCACCACCCAGATGCGCTAGCCGCTTCGGTTTAGCCGCCGCCGTCCTTGACGCCCTCTAGCTTTTGCTTCGCAGCTGGACAGTTCTTGGGCAGTTTGGTCTTGTCTCTCTTCAGTGGTGAATTATTGCCATCTTTCGCGTCGGCTGAGTTTCGAATTTTTATATCGCAACTTGGTTTCGAGCCACCCAGGCCCTTTCACTGTTCTCGAAGGCCTGTCTTGACCGTTTCCCTGGTTGTCTTACTCGCCCATTATCAGAGAAAAGGGCCATCGGAATCCAGGATGAACGGAGACAGTTACGCTTCCAGAGGTAAGAGATAAAGCGCCTATGAGTGTAGTTTTTGTTTTCTATGCGATATTGGGAGACTAACTGACGCTGTTTCCCCACTTAGAACCTGGACGCCCCAGGGATTACTACGTGAGTATCAATCGCGTGAATGAAGAAGCGACGCGTGTTCGACGACAGTGGCTGACTGATTTTGCGTGTGTTTTTGCAGCGAGATGAGCGACGCGAACGTGGTGGCGAACGTGGTGGTGAGCGTGGCAGCGAACGTACCGGCGAACGGGGCGAGGCGCGTGAGAGAGGAGAGCGACGACGCTCGCGGTCGCCTCATCACGGTCCCAGGACTTCCCGACGGGAGCAAGAAGTGGATTCGTATTCGTCCAGTCGTGACTACCGCGCTCGAGAACGTGAAGATCGCTATTCCAGTAGACGGGAGGAGCGCGAGTGGGATCGCGGAGACAGAGGAGATCGCCGGAGACGTGACTTTGACGGGGAGCGGCCACCTCGTCGTGAGAGGGACTTGCTAGAGGAGAGACCTAGACGGGAGGGCAAAGATCGAGACCGCGAGCGCGATCGGGGTGACCGCGGTGACCGTGGAGATCGTGGGGATCGAGGTGATCGGGGTGATCGGGAACGGCGCGAACGGCGCAGGAGTGCGACCCCGTCTCGAAAGAGAGAGCCCACGCCTGATTTGACAAACGTCCTGTCTGTCTTGGAACGGAAGCGCCGTCTGACACAGTGGGATATCAAACCTCCTGGCTATGAGAATGTCACTGCAGAACAAGCCAAGCTCTCTGGTGAGACTGGCCCTGACTGGACCAAGCGATTAGTAGTCACTAACTTGCAATAAATAGGCATGTTCCCTCTTCCTGGTGCGCCTAGACAGCAGCCCGTCGACCCGAGTCGCCTTCAAGCTTTCATCAGCCAGCCAACAACCAGCTCCGCCGACACCTCGGCTCTTAAACCTTCGAATTCGCGTCAGGCCAGGCGCCTGTTTGTGCACAATCTGCCGCCGAATGTCAGCCAGGAGGCTCTGTTGTCATTTTTCAATCTTCAGTTGAACGGTCTGAATGTGATCCAGAGCATCGATCCTTGTATTTCAGCACAGATTTCCGAAGATCGGACCTTTGCCCTTCTTGAATTCAAGACCCCCGAGGATACTACTGTTGCACTTGCATTCGACGGAATTGCCATGGAAGAACATACTGAGACAGCCAATGGAACAACCAAGGGACTCGAAGTGCGGCGACCCAAGGATTATATTGCCCCTGGAGACAACGAGCAAGAGTATCAGGAGGGTGTTCTGCTTAATGACGTTCCGGATTCCCCTAACAAGATCTGCGTCTCGAATATCCCTCACTACATTCCCGAGGAGCCGGTCACTATGCTTCTCAAGTCATTTGGCGAACTCAAGTCTTTCATTTTGGTCAAGGACAGATCTACTGAAGAATCAAGGGTAGGTAGATGCCTTCTCTTCTTCGCTTTCGCCCATTGCTGACATGTTCCAAAGGGAATCGCTTTCTGCGAATATGCTGATCCCTCGGCTACTGCCATCGCAGTTGAAGGTCTCAACGGGATGGAGCTGGGTGACCGTCATCTCAAGATTGTTCGTGCCAGCGTCGGAGCCACCCAGGCAACGGGTTTGGACATGGGAGTCAACGCCATGTCGATGTTTGCCAAGACTACCTCTAACGACCTGGAGACCACTCGGGTCCTGCAGCTGTTGAACATGGTGACACCCGAGGAGCTCTTGGATAATGATGATTACGAAGGTTAGCCCATTCCCCTGCAACTTGACTAATAACCTTGGCTGGTATCGCTGATTGTTTCCTACTAGAAATCTGCGATGATGTGCGTGATGAGTGCTCCAAGTACGGCCAGGTCGTGGACCTGAAGGTTCCCCGTCCTACCGGTGGGAGCAGACAGTCCGCTGGTGTGGGCAAGATATTTGTTCGATTCGATTCAGTTGAATCGGCTACAAACGCACTGAAAGCGCTTGCCGGGCGCAAGTTTTCTGACCGAACCGTTGTGACCACATACTTCTCTGAGGTAAGTTATCGCCCTAGTTACCTACTATACAATCTGTTCTAACGACTTTTGAACAGGAGAACTACAATGTCAATGCCTGGTGATCGGCTGTTCACCGGGTCCATCGCTTCGTCTCATCCAGACGCCGCCAATATATGGAGGACACACGTCAGCAGCTCATTGGGAATCCAAAACATGTGTTGTCCATCTTTCTTGCGGGAGTTAAGCCAAATGTATCATAGTGAAAAGACATCACCCTGTCCACGTAATGCCTCGACAAATTGTCACATCAATTCAACAGATATAAACCTACCTGTAGTCCTTTCGTACTCCGTATTCGAAGCCAAGAGAATAGCATTTTGTCCAGGCATTTAATTTGCATCCACTTGACGTCATTACCGGAACGGCTCTAGTCTAGAAAGGAGGGCGCAATTGAAAGAGCTAGTGAATCTTCATATCAGCTCCCCTTGTCGCTTTTTTGGGGTATCTATTGGAATCGGTGTAACGTCCAGTCGGTCTCGAACTCCTGAACCAAGACCAGTTGGAATTGATATAGAAACCGGGTGACGGCCCTCGGGTCCTTGCGGGTCTCTTTTTTTTCCCCTTGTACCTTTGGTTTTTCCCTCTCCTAGAAGAGAGCCTCAAAAAAAAAAACTTAACTTTGGGACCCTTTCTTGTCTCCACATATCGTGTGACACCATTGCACTTCAGTCTCCATCACCGCACTTAATCACGATGACGTCTCAGCAAAAGGCGGGTCAGTCGGAGGATCTTGATCTGTTCGGAGGGCAAAGGTTAGCCGTCACAATAACGATTGCATTGAATGAGAATGAGCATGTGTTTATTGATTGTTCGTGTAGGTCCTGGTCTCCGGCCGACTGGACCTCCTCCGACGACAGCGTCCGCGGCGGCACCTCCTATTCCACGATGACATGTACCCCGTTCTCACCGACGGCCACCTTCCACGGGAACCTCGACATCCGTACGCTGGGAGGCGCGGGTTTCGCCTCGCAGCGGACCGTGGGCGACGAGCAGACATGGGACCTATCGGCATACGACGGCTTGGTGCTGGAGATCGACCAAACGGACGGGAAACGGTACGCCCTCGTGGTTAAAGATGAGATCCTGCCTCCTGGACCGGACGGACGGGAGCAGAGCACCGTCAGCTGGGAGTACGAGTTCCAGGTTGGGCACAACAACGAGACAAATTCCGAGACGAAGAGCAGGGTTATTATCCGGTGGAAGGATCTCAAACCGACGTATCGGGGCAAGGAAAAGACCGACGCACAACCTTTGGATCTGGAACGAGTGAAGCGATTTGGGATCATGATGCGAAGGTACGAGTCACGTGGCTAGTCACAACAAAATATAACTACGAAGTACTACATACGAAAGCTAACTCACTCAACAGCTTCTTTGGAAAGCAAGAGGGTGACTTTTCCCTCTCCATCGCTTCAATTGCAGCTTACAAGTCGACACCGGAAACCACCACCGCCGCTACCACCACTACGACGACTACCTCGTCTTCTACATCCGCGAAAAAAGCAACCGGCCCTTCTTCGCAGTCTGAGAAACCGTCCGCCAGCCCGACGAAGAGTAAAGACTGGGCATGCGGACTGTGTATAGTTTCCTAGGTAGTGTTTGTTTGTTTGTTTTTTTTTTGTGTCGACCAGTCGTGCTTTCGAACCGTGTGCTGGACACGAGTGCACCTCCCCGGAGGAAGTGCGAAACATTATATCCTAATCCTAGCATATAATATATATCGACTACCTAATTATGACTATTTACCCTTTTTGGTCCCATCAAACTTGTTTGTAAAGTGGTTAATTGATTATTATCTATTCATGTCTAGTATATACAGCATCAGACAGGAGGGTGGGTAGATAAAGAGTTGAAATGCCGGACATCATTTTGTACATACCAAGCCGGAGACGCTCAACTCCAATATCTAGAAGATAAACATAAAATAAGAAAAAAAAGGCAACAAAAAAACACAAGAGAGGTTAGGGTTTCTTCTTCACGTGGCTGCCTCCTAGATCAGAGAACGAAGGCGATGTCTCGTCACCCTCGAACATGTGCCAGAGCCGGCGTAGAGATATCCCGCTACTAAAGAAGTAGATGCCCACCAGCCACGCGGCGAAGATGTTGGCTAGGTGGTGTAGGAGGTAGGCGTACGAGACGCCATAGACGGCAGAGTAGACGGCAATCAAGAAACAGAGGATCGAAGTGACGTGTTTGAACCTAAAGATAAGTAAGAAAGTAAGAAAAAATCGTGGGAAGAAACACCAGGTCATACCTAGTGGTCACTCGGGGAATCATGGTGCCGCTCGTCATGGTCTCGACTAGAAGGATAAAAGGCATGATCGAGAGGACGTTATGATGGGACGAAAACGGCGTGAACCAGTGGACAACCAGGTTGTGTGCCCAGACGAGGAGGACAAGGACATTGATGGGCAAAACCCAGAGCATCAGGATGAGGATCGAGTGGGCGTAATTCGAAAAGTTGAAGTGAGCGGTAGAGCGCTATGAAACCATTAGTTTTGCAAAAATTGAAAAAGGTATCACCGCAAGCTATTTCCTACCGTTTCTCTGGTGTGCCACTGGGCGCGCATACAGGTCGTCAATTGCACAATACACGCGACCATGTAGGCAAACTGGTAGGGAATGGCAGTTGAGACAAGGACAAGCAGGATTGCCGTGTTGATCATCCGTCGTTTAGGGGTTGAAGAGGAGAATATAGGCAGGTTCCTGCTAATTAGTATGTGGAACGGATGAAAGGTTTTTCTTGAAAAAAAAAAGGAAAAAAAAACTTACCCCCTGTCATCGCGCCGGATATAACCCGATCTGCTCCGCAGAAAGCCATACAGGGATGAAAGAACGAAGAGCAGAAACAGGGCGACGTAGTTGAGAATGACGCAGACCCCGACGCTGATCAGCCCAAAGACCGGCACCAAAAACCAGAAGAATGCATCTTGGGAGCCCAGGAGGAGATCGTTCTTGGTAAAGTCGACAGGGGTCTCGGTGGCGTTTGCGTGCCAGTGGAATGGGTCATCGCTCGCGGGGAGAGTGGTCGAGGTGGCCAGCGAGGACGCAAACAGGGACATGGCAAGAAGCAACAAGGGGAGGGATGAGCGCAGCGCGCTGTCCAGGCCTTCTCCGAAGGTGATAAAATACCCCGTTTCGTCATACACCTGGAACTGCTTGCGCAGGACGAGTGCCACCACCAGCAGCGGGAAGGCGGCGAAGATGGTGCGGTATCGCATGACGAGTTCGCCGAGACTGGCCGTGATGTCGACAGTTAGCTCGATGTCGACCGCGGAGCCGCTGCTGGGGTCGGTCCACAGTTGGAATGAAACGCCTCCCATTGCCGCCTGGTCACGGAGCGGCGGGGGCATGAAGGGCGCTATGCCATGCAGATTGACGTTCACTTCGTTGACATTGACAAAAAACTTGGATTCGTGGGGTTCCGGGATCGACTGTCGTAGCAGCGGTGCGAACAGCGAAGGCTCCTGCTGCTTGCCGGCATTGCGCATGACCACCTTGAGCTTGTAGTCCAGGAGACTCGAGTGCAGCGCGGGGATTTTGACTTCGGTCAGCATCGGGCGGTTCGCGGGCAGCCGCATCTTGACTCCGGCACTGAGTAGACCGCCCAGGCCGACCCGGGCGCGGATCACCGAATCCGAACTGTCAGAGAACTCGGCAATCATCCAACCCTTGGTTGGGGCAGTTGCCCGGTCGACCACCGCCACAAATTGGTGTTCCGCCAGATCCTCCAGGTCATACTGGAGGTAGGAGAACGGCTGCACATGTTCGAACGGATGTTTGGACGTCCGGGTCGAGGCCGGCAGGTGAATACGGTCATCAGCGGCCGTCTTGCAGGCCAGGCGCGTGGAACCCGCGTTGTTGTTGCCTCCAGTCAGATCCATATTCAGAGAGAACACCGAACCGAATTTGTTATTGTTATTGTTATTGTTATTGTTATTGTTATTATTATTGTTGTTGTTGTTGCTGTTGTGAGGGGGGGACACGCTGCAAAAGAGCACGTCCAGATTGCCATTATCAGCATCATCCAGCGACTGGTCAGTCAACAAGGTGAACTTTTTTCCGGACACACCCTGGGGCGGAATGGGCATCAAGTACACGTCGGGATTTGGACGGCGGCCAAGTTCCCGGAAAACGAGCCGTTCGCCTTGCGAGAGGATGGTGTTTGAGTTGTCTTCCAAAGTGAGGAGAGTAGTGGGTTCTTTCTGTGACAGACTTCTCTCGGCCACGGATTCCAACCCGGTCAGATACCATTTCTTGAGGATGCGCATCCGTTCAGCGCGCGGCTTGGTCTGGCTAGGTCGGCGGACGTCCACGATATCGAACAAGGACTTGATGATGGCTTTACGGAACTGGTCGCACCAGGTGATGGAGAGGTGGTCCATACCGATCCACACATCCGGGATGGTAGAAGTGAACACGGTGAAGCCATGGGTGTTCGGAACGAGGGAGGCAATGTTTGCATAATCAGATGGAACCACGGTGTCGCGGGAACCGCCAGCAATGGAGATGAGAGTGACATGCCATAGCGGGTTGTCGTTGGCCCAAGTCTGCGAGTAGGCTTCACGCCAGTAGTCGTTGATCTGCTTGTATGTCTGGACGACGTCTGAGTCGAAGGAGACGGGGGGTTTGGCGTGCGGCGCGGACATGGTGATGATAGTGTTGACCGAGTTGGCCTGGTAGTTGGACATGGTCAAGGATGCGCGGGCGACAATACCACCCATCGAATGGCCGATCAAGATGACAGAACTGGGGTCGGGGAGGCTTGTGTCACGGCGTGATCGACGGGGGTCGTGGTAGAGCGAGAGGATATAGGCGATGGCCTCGTTGACGTACTCAGCCTGGTCCAGCAGCGTCTGACCGTGGAAGGCGGCCATGTCCTCGTTGAAGTCGATCATGAAGAAATCCAAACTGCGGGTACCGGTCTTCCGGCGGTCCTGGTCGTAGCGGACGACATCGTAATAATGTCTCGAGGCCTCGGCGGCCAATGATCGTACCTGTCGATAGCTGCCAGCATTTCCGGGGAGGAAAAGCACCGGGGCGCCATTGAGCTGTCCATTAGCCAAAGAACCTTTTTTTTTTTTTTAAGCAATAAAAATTTGATCTAGCCCTACCCCAATGTTCTCCTGCGTGTACGGGTCCACGCCCTCCTCGCGATACAAGAAGAGGTTGTATTTGCTTGCAAAACGCGTATGTTCCGTATCGAAGCCGCGCATCCGGATGAAGGTCGGACTCATCACCGGGATGCCACAACCCGCATCACCGACATTGCGGCCGTTAAAGGAGCGAAGGACGGACAGGAGGAAGCCGACGGTGACCAGGGTTGTAAGCGCGGCCAGAATGGAACAGATCCAGGGACTTCGTAGCCGAGACAGTCGCAATCGATGACGGTCCGGCGACGGCTCGATGGCCAGACGGTGGTGGTGGTGGTGATGATTATGAGCCAGGGGCATCATGGCAGCAGAAGCTGCTGCCACCGCCGTCGCCGACGACGATGATCTGGAGTCGCTGGCCGCGTGCGCCGAGGGAGCCCTCCACGTGCTGGAATTGCGCGAACGGGGCGTCGAAGCGCCGTTGTCTCTGCGGAGGTCAATACTGGTACCTGTGCGTGCTACCGGCGGATCCGAGTTGGCGGTTGTATTGCTGTTATTGTTATTGCTGCCGTTGGTATTCCCGACCGTATTGCTGCTGCTGCTGTTGTTGGTACTGTTATTGGCGGTGTTGCCATGGCTGTCTGCTGCCACGAAGGAGGCTTCAGTGTCCTCGACAGGCGAGCCAGACAAGCGTCTGTGCATTGGAGAACGCGGCAGAGAGCACTCATCCAGTGCGCGAGCGCGAATCGAAGAGATCGAATCTTTTGCAACAGGCGGCAAGGGAGAATGAGGAATGCCGGTGTTTCTCGCTTCGTTTGTTTTGTGTCTGCCTGTCCTGTCCACGGGGGCGAGCGAGTCGACCGGAGGGGGGGGGGAGGGAGAGGGAGGGAGCGAAAGAGCGACAGCCAACAGCGAGTAGCGTGTGGTGATTAATTGATTAATTAATTAATTGACTCAACTGCAGAAAAGAAAAATCCAAAAAAAAAAGATGGAGCAGGTTAAAACTCGAACTGGCAAGCCAGAGGCTACAGTCGACCTCTCGCGTGCAGGAGGAAGTGAAGCCGTCCGTTTGTCTCTGGGACTTTCGTTTTGGGGGGAAACCCAGAAACGGCACGGGGCAGTCTTGGCGGTGGCTATGAAGGGTGGATATATTGATCTTCTGGACCCTGGCTTTAGTATTCCCCTATTCTAATTCAATAGTATTGATTTGTGAGAGAAGTGTATTGGGAGTAACTATTCGATGATGACTACTCGGGTTGGTTGAGCGGTGGTGTAAGAATTCTATGGCAGAGATGAACAAGTACTAGACATGACCGCGGAACACGATGTTGTTCAATTTATTGAGTCTATTCCTTCCGGCCTGATTTTTCTGCTGCTTATAGTATTGTCTGATTAATACCAGACAGTATCTCTAGGGCACTTCGCAGGACTGTTCAGAGCGACCCAGTATCCCACTGTCTGTTCAACTGGTCGACAAAAGACAACACATTCGATCGACAGCCAGCTGCGTCCACCCGGTGGATAACGGGTGGCAGGCTAGCAACGACAGCCCGCACGTTGCTGCTGCCAGATCCACTAGGTAGAGATCGGATGTCTCAACGCGTCTTGTGTGAGATGAATAGGACATATCTGGTCCGCTGATTCTCGCCCTCGACCTGTCTCTGTTAGGATTCAGATCTCACTGCGAGACTAAGGGTGTGCACAAACCGAGACCCGAGAAACTGTCTTTGTTTTTCATCTGGTTATCGAATTACCAATGCTCCTATCATCGGAGACGCCTCTTAGTCGAGGACTCTAGGACAAATGTTAGAAACAATGCTGGTTCAATTATGAGGATGACATACATCTCTTCACGACTCGTCCCGTTTGGACGGTCGAGGCCGGGCGTTTGGCCTGGGCGAACCAACTCGTGAGGTCGACGCCCTTACTCGCCGTGATCTTCCTCACTCGCTTCTGCGGCAAAGAGGAGGAGGAGGAGGAGGAAGAAGGAGAGGCAGAGCAGACCGTCTTCTTCGGCTGCAGGACCTTTTTTAAAGGCAGCCTGCTTTTCTTTGCCGCCTTTCTCTGCGCGGCATCATAGCCCTTATGGAAGGGCGTCATATCCTGCAGCTTGATGTCGCTGCAGGCGGGGCCTGGCACCTTCTGCCTGGTGCCTCTGGGCTTTCTATCGACATAGATGCCCATCTTCTCGTCGAAGATGGGCAAGCCCATGCTGAAGGGCATCGGGCGATCCTTCTCCCTGATCCGGTTGTTGGTAGAGGATTTCATGGTGACGAGATAGCTGTTTGGATGCTTTGATAATGAGGAATGTAGAATGTAGATGTTAGATGAAGTATGGAGGGGAGAGTTGGGGAGGAGAGGAGGAGGAGCGAGAGAGAAGTTAAAGAGGTTTTTCAAGAGGAATTGAAGTGAGTTGAAGTGAGAGTTGAGTTGGATGGATTAGGCAGGAAGGCAGCAGTAGCAATGATGAAGGACAATTGTCACAGTTCTGCCTGCTCAATACAAGATTGTATAAGTGAATGGCATAGAAGGATCTATAATAGAGTAATTAAAGACTAATTGAGTCTACCTATTATCTAAATCCCATGAATCTTAGACAATCTAACCAAGGGTATGGCTGTAAATACTGCAGATTCCAACTCATCCAGCTTATCTACAGACTGAGTAATATCTAAAGCCTTGATTTGAGCATGAAAATGAAAATCTATTATAATCTTCTATACATTAAGAGTAATGATAGACCAGCTGTTCAACTATAAGTATGGTCTATCCATGCATACGGAGTCCAGCTCTGCAGCGAAGCCACAAGATATACCACATACTCCATGAAATAACCAGTACATCATCTGCCATACAGTCATGACTCACAGACTATTGCATTAGATACCTGAATCAGCATAGTAGATTTACTGTCCGTGGCAGAGAATGAAAATTTGTAGCTTGATCCGTGGCACTTTCCCAGGCAGGCACGAACGAACTCACTATCTTCTACTCAACCACGTTAGATTCATCAACAGTACTATCTATACTATCTCTACCTTCTTGACTATTGTTTTCTTCCTCTATTATCCTCATTATGGCCGATCGTAACCAGCATAACCCGTTTGGAAGTCAGAATCCGTACGCCAGTGTTTGTTATGGCGGCCAGTATCCCCAGGCCCAACAAGGACAAGAATACTATCCTGTATGAATCTTGAGCAGAATATTTCAAGCGAGATACTGATGAAATTTGTTCTAGCCACCCTCTTATGATGACCAGCAGTACCATCCATACAATCCTACGTCAAGCGGTCAGGGGTACCTGTCGTATGGACCAGGCAATCCTCAGCCGGAACAGCCTCAACAGCCTTGCCAACCTCAGCAGTTTCCACCTCAGCAGTTTCCACCTCAGCAGTTTCCACCTCAGCAGTCTTATCAGCCTCAGTCTCAACAGCCTCAGAATCTCTACGGACAGAACGCATCGTACTATGGCGACACCAAAACACAGCAACAAGGGCAGAATGCATCGTCCTACGACCCAAACATACAACAAGGAGGACAGAATGCATCGCACTACGCCCCAAACACACAAAGACAAGAAGAACCTAACATGACTGGTCCCCAAGGAAAGAAAGGACTAGGTTCGTCGCTCGTCGGTGCTGCGGGTGGAGGGTTTCTCGGTCATAAGCTCGGGGGAGGAGTGCTGGGCACTGCTGGGGCGGCGATTGCTGGAGCTGTCGGTGCGAACGCGGTTCGCAAGCTGTACGTCACGACGAGAGAGTGGAAGTACGTGGAGCAGAACTGACCATTACAGGAACAAGAAGTATAAGAAGCACAGAAAGTACCATCGACGAGACAGTTCCAGTTCTAGTTCAGGCTCGAGTTCAAGCTCCAGCTCATCCTCCAGTGATTAGTTGGCTGGTCCAGGCAGTATGTAGTACACTCGCTAATTCTATAACTATTCTAAAATCCTAGCACATGCCGAGGTATACATCATTATGATAGAAGAGTAGAGAATGACATCAACACTGTTTGCCACTTCGGCTTCTCTTCGGACAGACTCGTGGAAACCATAGCATTGTCCGATATACTCTGGGATACTTACTTTTCTGGATTGTTCTGCCGGATAGCTAACTGATTGCGTCTTCTAGAACGGAGTAACTACAGACGGAGTATTACTAGCTCGTCACGTAGGTAGAGTTCTTAGGATGAAATTCAATTACGATTTCTCCCTCAGATACCTCAAAGCTCCCTTGATCTGTCTATATCTATAGTCTTCTGGCTACTCAATTTGAGTACGAGTACTCCGAGTATACATTCTCTCCATCTAATTAGGGTAGTTACTCCGTACTCCATACTCGTACGTAACTCTTTTTATATGATCAATCGAACGTACCGAAGCAAGGTGCGTACTCATAACTGGCGTACACCTCCGTACATGCAAAAAAGCAAAAGAGTCGGGCCCCACTCGCCACTGTCTGGGGGATAAGACAATCCGGAGAATAGGGGCGATCCTGATAACTACCTAGTAGTGATAACGTACCTACCTTAGTTATGGGGTCTTTGAATGTATACTACATATCCGTCTAATCTTGTATCATACTCTGTACTCGTTAGTAGCTGCAGCAGTCCAAAGTAGGACCACGACATGAAGTGTTGGATGAGCGGTGTGCCTGTTTTATTACTCTGTAGGAATGATCTGTTACTCGTACATGCCAGGGCCACGTTTCAGCTCGTCGAGGAGTATGTAGTGGAAATAGCGTGAGGGTGGTGTACTCTGTAGACGAGCAACTGCTTTTTTTTTTTTTTTTTTTTTTTACCAAGCGAGAGAAAACTCAGGGATATCCATCATCCAGTAATTTGTCACTTTGTAAGCAAGCCTAAGATTCTCCTTTTCTCTTCTCTCTCTCTTTTATCTTTTTTTCTTCTAAATTTATCCACGGCAGCCATACGGAGGAGACGGTCGAATAACAGCTCGTCCGATCTCAGGGACCATGGGATTCCAGAACGCCCGAGTTCTTCAAAGTTATGTACTCCGTAGTACGGAGTAGGCTGGATCAAAGAACGGCTGCGCCACGGAGTTGTCGGTGGCAAACAGGCCCCGGATTTGATGGATGATCAAGGGATACTACATAGTGTTGAAAGTAAAAAGAAATTAGAAAATAAAACAATAAAATATCTTTTAATACGGAGTAGTAATAATAATAATAATAATAATAATAATAATACTAGTACAGAAGTAGATGTCGTGGAAGACTAGGTACTGAAATCATAGAGGTACTCCGTACCTGGAACAGCACCTTACTTTGTAGGTACCTAGTAGTCCATATAATTGTAGTATAAAATACTCTGTACTAAATAATGAAATAATAATAATCAGTCAACTTTCATTCTCTACGAGATAACCCTAGTAAAGGTACCTACCTGAAGTACCCCTCCTACAGAGTTTTCCAATCGACAAACTTGCAAAGGCTGAAAATTCTTATCACCAATCACAGCCCGCACAGACAACCGCTGCTCCTATCGCACCACACTAGTTACACATCAAGACTAGTGCGGGACCGGACGTCGGCGAAAAATTAAAAAATAAAATTTTTTTTCTCTTATGGAGGGTTGGTTGTTGGGCGGCAAAAAAAAAGAGGCCACAAAGGAACGATAAATATCTTCCCCTCCTCCTCCTCCCCTCCCGCTGCTCCCTCTCCTCTGCATCTCCCCTTTTTCCTTTGGCAAAAGAGGTCTGGTCCTCTCTTTCTTTTTTAATTTAAGCCAAAAAAATCTTGTTTCGTTGTCTCTTCATAGACAATAGATTTTTTTTTCTTCTATTTCTCGTCCTGCGTCTTTTTCTCGCTGACGCCAGACTTCCTGTGGGCCACCACCTCTTGATACCCGAATAGACCGCTTCTTCGCCTTAATACCCTCCTGCTTTTAAAAGCCAAAAATTTCCATCCAAAATGCCCGCCGTCGACATTGCTTCTGTTCCCGCCGTCTCCGGCAAGGAGGCCGCTCAGGCCGTCGCCGTCCTCGAGGATCTGATCAAGAACCTCAACATCTCCAAGACCCAGGATGAGATCATTGCTGCCTCGAGCGACATTGCCTCGCTCTTCAGCGGTCCCATCTCCGAGCAGACCCTGCCCCTCAAGGCCGTCGACACCTTCAAGAAGCAGCTCGGCAACAAGAAGGATGCCAACGCCCGTGAGCGTGCGCTGGACGCCATCCGCGCCATCGCCGCCAACACCTCGGTCGCCCCCGGCGTTGAGCCTCACCTGGTCTCTCTCCTGCGCCCCGTCCTGGCCGCCGTTGGCGACAAGATGATCCCCGTCAAGAACGCCGCTCAGGCTGCCGCTCTGGCTATCGCCAAGGCCGTCAACGGCAACGCCGTCAAGGCCGTTCTGCCCCCGATCCTCGACTCCCTCTCCAACGCCCAGAAGTGGCAGGAGAAGATGACCGCCCTCGACTGCCTCGGTGCCTTGGTCGAGTCCGCCCCCGCCCAGCTGTCCTACCGTGTGCCCACCCTGATCCCCGTCGTTTCCGAAGCCATGTGGGACACCAAGCCCGAGATCAAGAAGGCCGCCTACAGCACCATGGAGAAGGTCTGCGGCCTCATCGTCAACAAGGATATCGAGCGCTTCATCCCCGAGCTCATCAAGTGTATCGCCAAGCCCGAGAACGTCTCCGAGACCGTTCACTTGCTCGGTGCCACCACTTTCGTCTCCGACGTCACCGGCCCGACCCTCGCCATCATGGTGCCCCTGCTTGACCGTGGTCTCGTCGAGCGTGAGACCGCCATCAAGCGTAAGTCGGCCGTCATCGTCGACAACATGTGCAAGCTCGTCGAGGACCCTCAGATCGTCGCCCCCTTCCTGCCCAAGCTCATGCCCGCCCTCACCAAGAACTTCGACACCCTCCCCGACCCGGAGGCCCGTGAGAAGACCAAGCAGGCCTTGGACACCCTCACCCGTGTCGGTGACGTCAAGGACGGCAAGATCCCCGAGATCTCCACCGCCGGTGACATCGCCACCGTCTCCGCCATCTTCAAGGAGATCCTCGAGCCCAAGTTCAAGTCCCAGATCGACCAGTGCGCCGCCGTCATCGAGTACGTCGCCGCCATCGCCGGTCAGCTCGTCGACGAGAAGGACAGCGAGGTCACCAGCTGGACCCAGAACGCTGTTCCCTACATCACCGCCATCGTCGGTGAGTCCGAGGCCCAGTCCGTCGCCGAGACCCTCCGCAAGCGCGCCTCCCCCGGCGCCGCCGAGGACGATGCCGTCCTCTCCGACGAGGAGGAGGGTGAGGATCTGTGCAAGTGCACCTTCAGCTTGGCCTACGGTGCCAAGATCCTGCTTAACCAGACCTACCTGCGCCTGAAGCGTGGTCAGCGTTACGGTCTCCTCGGCCCCAACGGTTCCGGCAAGACCACCCTCATGCGCGCCATCAACAACGAGCAGCTCGAGGGTTTCCCCAAGAAGAGCGAGGTCAAGACCGTCTACGTCGAGCACGACCTCGACTCCGCCGATACCGAGCAGACCGTCATCGGCTGGACCTGCAAGAAGCTGGCCGACGTCGGTGTCGTCATCACCCGCGAGGATGTCGAGTCCCAGCTCCTCTCCTTCGGTTTCCTCCAGGAGCAGTTCGAGAGCCCCATCACCTCCCTCTCCGGTGGTTGGAAGATGAAGCTCGCCCTGGCCCGTGCCGTCTTCGAGAAGCCCGACATCCTGCTGCTCGACGAGCCCACCAACCACTTGGACGTCAAGAACGTGGCCTGGCTTGAGAACTACCTCTGCACCTCCCCCTGCACCTCCATCATCGTCTCCCACGACAGCAAGTTCCTGGACAACGTCATCCAGCACGTCATCCACTACGAGCGCTTCAAGCTTAAGCGTTACCGTGGTACCCTGAGCGAGTTCGTCAAGCGTGTGCCCTCGGCCCGCTCCTACTACGAGCTCAGCGCCTCCGAGATCGAGTTCAAGTTCCCCGAGCCCGGTTTCCTCGAGGGTGTCAAGACCAAGGCCAAGGCCATCATCCGTGTCTCCAACATGTCGTTCCAGTACCCGGGTACCCCCAAGCCTCAGATCACCGACATCTCCTTCCAGGTCTCGCTGGGTTCCCGTATTGCCGTCATCGGTCCCAACGGTGCCGGTAAGTCGACCCTGGTCAACGTCCTGACCGGTGAGTTGGTCCCCACCGCCGGTGATGTCTACCAGCACGAGAACATCCGTATCGCCTACATCAAGCAGCACGCCTTTGCCCACATCGATAACCACCTGGACAAGACCCCCTCCGAGTACATCCAGTGGCGTTTCCAGACCGGTGAGGACCGTGAGACCATGGACCGTGCCAACAAGATCGTCACCGAGGACGACGAGAAGGCCATGGACAAGATCTACAAGATCGACGGCACCATGCGTCGCGTCATCGGCATCCACTCCCGTCGTAAGTTCAAGAACAGCTACGAGTACGAATGTTCGTTCGCCCTGGGTGAGAACATCGGCATGAAGAGCGAGAAGTGGATCCCCATGATGACCGCCGACAACGCCTGGATCCCCCGTAACGAGATCCTCCAGTCCCACTCCAAGATGGTTGCCGAGGTCGATCAGAAGGAGGCCCTCGCCAGCGGTCAGTTCCGCCCCCTGATCCGTAAGGAGGTCGAGCAGCACTGCGCCAACTTCGGTCTCGACGCCGAACTCGTCTCCCACTCCCGCATGCGCGGTCTCTCCGGTGGCCAGCGTGTCAAGGTCGTCCTCGCCGCCTGCTCGTGGCAGCGCCCCCACGTCATCGTCCTCGACGAGCCTACCAACTACCTCGACCGTGACTCCCTCGGTGCCCTCTCCAAGGCCATCAAGACCTTCGAGGGTGGTGTCGTCATCATCACCCACTCTCGTGAATTCACTGAGAACCTCACCGAGGAAGTCTGGGCCGTCATGGACGGCAAGATGACCCCCTCCGGCCACAACTGGGTCCAGGGTCAGGGTTCCGGCCCTCGTCTGACTGAGAAGGGCGAGGAGGAGGACCGTGTCGACGCCTACGGCAACAAGGTTGTCGTTGAGAAGAAGAAGAAGCTAACCGCTTCGGAGCTTCGTAAAAAGAAGAAGGAGCGTATGGCTCGTCGCAAGCGTGGTGAGGAAGTTTTCTCGGATGAGGATGACTGAATATGAGGTTTTTCGTGGATGAGGATATTGATGACCAAAATGGAAAGCGGTGAAGGCGGTGTGCAGCCGGCAAAAAAAAAAAAACCACAACCGTACAAAAAGATTCGAAACTTGCTTTTGTCTTTTACACAATTGCATGGTGTTTATGAATAGGTTATGAATTTCTTTTAGATGATAACAAAACATGATAATGTTTTTTCAAGTCTTCAATATGAGTCTCTTCTATGTAGTGGGTGTTCGACGTTGTAGTCGACAGCAAGAACCCCGACCCCCGATCTTCATCCCTGTATGAGACTTGTCTCGTCATGATCAGGACTACTAGCTATGAGGTAGATAATACGGAACTTCTAATTACAAGTCATATTATACCTATTTGTAATGTACAGGGCGGATTGTTTCTTTGCAAGGCTTCTTCTAGGCGTTGATACGGCGACAGCCAAGGATTCAACGACAGCGACACCCTCTCCTTGTATAGAGGATGATTCTCGCATATAATCTAGGCATTGGGCAGTAACGCTAGTAGAGAAATGATTCCTCTGTCAATTCTGCGTCAATTCTTACTTTGATTCCTAGGCCGACTCTATCTAGCTGGTGTGATAATTAGTTCAGCCGTGCTATAGCTTCATCTTACCATTACCACTTCTGACACTAAAGCCAAACAACTGACATGCCTAGGCTATTAAATACTTGAAAAAAATTAGGCAAAATGTTAATTCACACTTTGGCAGTATCTTCACTGGTAATCCGACAGGACAATGTGGCCCAGGGATGAGCTCAGCAGAGTAGGCACCTTCCTAGACAGGCATCAGTGGGTCTTGCCTAATTAGGCCACCGCGTTGCCTTTTCTCTTGCCTCGCGCGTCTTCCTCTCTCTTCCGTACACTCACCCAAAAGGCTTCATCCCCTGGGCATCAAAACAAATGACGGGCTGATTTCAGTACAAAGTGAGTAACTTATAAGATAGTAGTAGCTACATGATTACTAGTATCTAACAATGCTATCAGGTCCTGCGAGAGTGGCGGCAGCAGCGCCGCGAGATCTGCGAAGAGGTCCTGAGGCTTTTTGTCTACCTGTTTCCCAACTTCTACCTGACTCCCTCTCATTTCACCTCATGCAAAAGAGTAAGTAAATCATAACACAGCCTTCAGGTATAGAGTTTCCTTGTCTAACGGTTATCCAGTCCTCAGGGGATTGAGACGATAGAGTGCCCATCCCCAATAGAACCCGAGCAGACAGCGCCTGTTCTACCTCCCGGTCAGCTCTTCCTTATACTCTGAACCCCAGTGGAGAACCGAGTCACTACGAGAAATACGGCAGCAGCGCCGTACAGAGCGAGGAATTGTCGAGGAGGCCGAACAGGCAATCGACAAGACCCAAGGTATTCTCGACGAACTGGAGCGAAAGCTCTAGAAAGAGCAAAGTAGCCATTGAGCCATTATTACGGAGTTGAAGGCTCTGGAGGCCCTGGCTGAACCCTCAATTGAGAGACAGGAGATTCAATCAAATGCAACAGCTGTCATATCCAGGAATGCGACGACAGTACTGCCAGTACCCATCTTTATGCTCTGGATCTTCGGGTCCTATTATATCGCCTCTGCCGCGTGTGTCACACTACGATTCAAGTCGTCAGGCAGTCAACCTTGCAGAACGTCGAGTCCAGGAGGACCGACGGAATGGTGTGCCTGTCATTTGCGTTCACTGCGGTAAGCAGGAGAACCCAAATATAAAGACAAGATTACCTTTCGGGGAAGAGAGTATGGGTCCGGTTTGTAACAATTCAAATTCTAAGAATGGGTAAGTACACTCCAAATAAGAATTATAAGACTGTTCTAACTTCTGAACTCGAAGTAGCGAGAAAGTCCTGAGCGACTCCAGTTCGAAAACCTCGGATCGTCTTCAAAGACGCATTTCCTTTTAGGAAATAAACAAACTTGGCCAAGAGGACACAGGTCCCAGTGGAAACGTCCTGGGAATTCCTCTTTAAATGCCAATTTTCATCAAAAACGACCTTTAAACAGTCAAAAATGACCACCAAAATTGAAAAGAAACGTGAGAACGATGAGCAGCACCAGGTATTGGTGCAGGCTTGCAAACGGCGTAATCTCCGGGTTGTTTCCGACTCGGACGATGAAGCTGAAGAGAAGGGCGGCAAAGGCCTTTCCAAGGCTCCAGTAGGAGCTTCTGTGAAAGGAGAAGGCGAGGCCTCAGGAGAGGCTGAGCTTTTGGAACTGGAAGCCCTAGAGACGAATGGGGAAGACTCGGAGATCGATGCCATGTTGGAAAATAGTCTCCCTGTAGACGAATTCGTCGGTGACGAAGCCTTCATTAGAGGGCCTGATGATTTCGACGAAGATATAAGTGACGAAGCAGTAGCTAATTCACTTATAATCGCTTCTCCTATGGTCCCTGACACCAGTGGTGTATTTGCAGGTGTCCTGCAGAATATCATTGTGTATCTGAAGGACTATGCAATCAAGAATAATGTCATGCACATGGTAGATACAGAGAAGGCCATCACCTATGGTTTTACAACTGAAAAAACGAGCAGCAGCAGGAAATTAGTGAAAGCTGAAAGCGTGAGAATCGCAAGGCTCGATGATCATTTCATATAGCTGAGGGACTGATAATGGTAATGCCTATGATACTATGTAACTAATGAACTATTTTGAAGACCACTCGACCAAAATATGAGCTCACTATTAATAGTGGTATATGTACTGGTGTTCATATCAATGAATCCAAAAAACAGAGTATTTGATAGGTCAGGTAAAGGTTCCTTGTCTACTAGGTAGTTACTCTGTTCCAGCCTCGGAAAGAGAGCTTGATATATAAGACCACAATTCCTTTTATTATAACTACTACGTAACATCTACAATGAATCATCATCAATTCTCTCTCGGATCAGTGGGGACCAGCCCCCATTCCTTTTATTGAAAAAAAGAAAGTAGACTAAAGTGCAGGTCGGGCTTGAAGTCCAGGGCGATTTCACGCGGGAAAGGGGGTAGACAGCGAGCTACTCTCGAGGGCTGCCAGCTCCTCAAGGATAGCCCGCTGTCTATCCTCCTCCTCCTCGATCTTTTGATCGAGTTCCTTGAGTTTGTCCTTGGCCTTTTTCATCTTCTTTTTTTTACAATCTAATAAGAAATATTAGATAATCTTGTCGCTATATATCTGCAGACTATCTTGGAAGTTACTTACTTTGTACTCTTCTTCATGGGCCCTCTTCTCCTCCAAGATAGCGCTCTCGATGGCCTATATACAGTTAGACTTGGATAACATACTCCAGACATAATAGGCATTACATGCGCATATGAGAGCTACCCTCGCGAGAGCCACATCGTACAGGTGAATCTATGCAGTATGCATTACTGATAGAAATTAGTGGGATTGTCCTGGCTCTCTTATACTCTGTAGAGCCTCTCCAACTAGTATGATGTACTGCTCAAGTCAGGGACTGTAGAATTTGAGTAAGTATTCAATCTGATTACAAGCTGACATTCACTAGGGACCTAACTTGAGGTAGATGGGTACCTAGATATTCTCACCCGTGGTAGTCACTCCTTCCTTCCTCGTGCTATAAGAGATCCTTCCCCCTCAACTCCCTCTCGACTCTCCTACCTCCTCATACCATCTCACAAGAACTTCAAGATGTCTGCATATACAACTACATATCTAGCAGTCTATCAAGTCCTCGAAGATGATCATCCCTTCAATTGGTCTTTAATACTAAGCAATCATTGATAAGATATAGCAAACATCCCCTTCCATACATAACTCAATCTCTGTGAACAACTTTTCCCTTCTCAGCGTCGTCGTGGGCATGGATAGCAGCAGCGGTGTCTGCGTCATGGGTGACATCAAGCTGGCGACCAAGTCTCTCCGGTCCGAAGAACGTAATGATAATCACATAGGCATAGACGCATCCCATGAAGATGCAAATCACCTTTCCATAATTGTAACGATCGGAAACAGTCTCGGTCGAGGGTAATGGGAAGCGCGAGCCGATGGTGGACTCGATGGTCGAGCTGGCGGACGAGATGAGATTACCCAGCTGGTAGGAGGTACCGACGACAAAGGTACGAATGGGGCCCGGAGACAGTTCCATGAGATGGATGGGGATGACCCCCCACGCGCCCTGGACGCAGAACTGCTCGAAAAACGCCGCGGCCATGACATTCTTGCTGGTCACAAAGGTGTATGGGTATAGCAGGGCGCCGCCGACGATGGAGATGGCGATGATGGAGAACCGACGACCGAAGATCTGACTGGCCCAGCCGCAGAGCGTGCCGCCGGTCAGAGCGCCGAGGTTGGCCACCACCTGGGTTACTGTTACTGCGGTGGCGGAGAAGTCGAATTGGTTCTCGAGCATTGTGGGGTAGAGATCTTGCGAGCCATGGGACTAGTAGTGAGTAGTGAGTAGTGAGTAGTGTAGTAGATAAGAAAATGTTCGATAGAATTGATGCTTACCATAAAGTTAAATCCAGCCATGAGAAGAACGAGATAGATCAAGAGCATCCAGTGACGTTTGAGGGAAACCTTCCCCTCGCGTAGGAAAGAGGAAGCGATGTTGCCATGGATGCCCTCTCTGTATTCCTGTCGCTGGCGGAAGGACCGCGTTTCCGGCAGACACAGGCGATAGATGATGATGAGAACAGGGGGACAGGCGGCAAACCAGTAAAAAGGTCGCCATCCGTGCGAAGTGGTGTTGACCAGGGCACGCGAAAAGGCCGCCGCCAGCAGATAGCCAAAGGAGTATCCCTGCTGCAGCAAGCCCGAGATGATCCCGCGGGCCATCTCGGGGCAGTCTTCCAGCGCGGTGGCGGCGGCATTCCCGTACAACCCACCCATGGCGACGCCGAAGAGGGCGCGGCAGGCGAGGAACTGATTGTAGGTCTGCGCGAAGCCCGTACCGAGCTCGAGGATGATGAACAGGACATTGTTCACGATAAACGGCCACTTGCGGCCCCAGCGGTCCGAGGCAACCCCGAAGATGATGGCGCCCGCGGACCGCAGCATGAGCACCAGGGTGATGCCCCAGGTGATGTCGGTCGTGGTCTTGTTGAAGGTGTCTGCAAGCTCCGACACGGTCAGGGAGACGGTGAAGAAATCAAAGGCGTCCCACGTCCAGCCGCAAAACGCCACGCCAAAGAACAACCACTGTTCCTTGTTCAGCAACGCCAACGCCTTGAACGGGTTGGGAGCTGGGTTCATCGGCGGCATCAGCGTTGGAATCCGCGTCGCCAAATACCGTCCAACCCCCATGTTCTCCTCCTCCTCTGCCTCCATTCCCGCCGGCTCTTCGGCCGGAGGGACGGCCGCAGGGACGGGCTGTCTTGCCTCACTGTCGTCCATGGCAAGGAGGTAGGTAATATTGACAAGGAAGGAAATTATTTCGAATGATGGACCTTTTCTTCTAGCCGTCTTACGTGGGTATAAATACACAAGCCCACCCACCAGCAACAATGACAATATTGAGTGGCTGAAACAAAGCGAAAAAAAAGCAGGGAAAACTAGAGCCACAGCCAGCGGTTTAAATAATCATAAAATCTCGATTCGTTGCAAGAAACCCCGACGGACACGAGGTCATTGTTCTACCCCGCTTTGGGGGAGAAAGAAAAAGAGAGATCAACCAGGGTTGCAATTCGTTCTATGGGCCGATTCTGTGATGATCTTCCCGGATACAGCCCGACTGCTCAGTGCTCAAGCCGATAACCACGGGGATACGGAGTACCTACTAACATACCTAAGGTATCTAGGTAGTTATCTACCTAGTAGGTACTAGGTACTACTAGTTCACTACCTGGCACTGAGTACTCTGTACTACTCGGTAGAAACTACTAGTTATATTGTTTCTTTGTTCTCGCAGTGATAGGGTCTGCCAAACTCAAAGTCGTTACATCATACAGGATAAGGCTGGAAGAGTGTACTGCATACAGCTAGGAGCAGCTAAGTAATTACTATCGCTCTACCACCCCACTTAATTAACTACTCCATACGGAGGATTGCTTGACTCCATATCCTGTAGGGCCACTCAGTGGAACCAGCAATGACCGGGGTTGAGAATTCTGCTTGTCACCTGAGTCGGTGCATGGACTGGGGTCTTGAGATCAACTGACGAGGATGTTCTCAATCTCTCTCTCTATATAATCTACTCTAATAATCTACTCTAATAATCTACTCTATATATAATCTATCTCTCTATATCATATAATCAGTACTAGTATCGTTAAGTTCCGCCAATGCGCCTCTCCCGCCTTAGTAATTCATACTAGTTCAGTAGCTAACAGTAGGACAGTACTACATTATAACCAAGTTACTCCATACTCTGTATAACCAAGTATACCAGGTTAACTACCTAGGTAGTTGATAATAATACCTACACTTATGGAGTACTCTGCACCAGTGCAGATAACTAGTATCAGCGACATCGGGGTCTAGAATGCAATCTACCTAATCCTCCACAGCGCCACTATACCTGTTCTCGGAATCACGTCGGGGTTTTTTCGGCTTCCTGCGAGTGACGCTATAAGAACTCTACTCGTAGTGCTAATAAACATATTATTATCTATGGACAATAGTAGCGAGAATTCTAAACACCTACCCACTAGGTGCTATACTTAGTACGGAGTATACTAGTGTTGGTTCAGAGACTTGATGAGAGCGATCAAGAACAAGCTATGATTATGATTTTATGTAGGCCGTTGGTACCCTTGAACTGACGGTGAAGACTCCTTCTCACCCCCGGCATTCTCAAACAACCCGGGATCAAACCCATCGCCCAATGTTATGGCCAAATTCGGCTTTTCGTCAAATAAGTGCCAATTGAAGATAGGTCGATTCGTCTTGGGATGCAGCGTTATGTCAGGAACCAGGCTGTATACCCGCCGCCATAACCGCTGCATGAACCGACGCGTGATTTGATGCGGACGCCCATCGACGTACTTCCCAAAGGTTGGCCCCTTTTGGGGTCCATCCACCAGGAATTGGGGGCTGAGGATTCCCCCGGCGGAAGGGCCCGGATTGTCTTTGTCTTCTTCTATTTGTTTCTTCCGTTTGACCGGCGGCGCCCACTGTGATGTCCCAGTGACCAGACCTTTCAACACATCCAGATCGGATTCGGGAAGCGGCGGTAGAACGCTATCAAGCGCGCCCTGGTACCATCGTTTCCGGATGTTCCTCTTCCGAGACCAAGCCAGGGGCCTGCCCCAGACATTTTGCTTCGGTATAACAGGCCTCAGATCTTTGATCTGCAGTCTGGGACTGACCTGTGCCACATGCTGGCTATTCAACTGCGACCGGAGTAGCCCGACCAGGATCGGTGGGGGCGCCCAGCCATCATCAAACATCCCCGGTTGATTGATGACCTCCTTCACAGCCATCGTGTCGACGGGCGTGTCGGGTGTCAAAAACGCGGTCACAAGTTCCCACCTCCGTTTCCCTGTTCGCCCATACGACATGAAAAGCACCTTTTCAAGCGGTTTTGTGTATCCTTCGTTGGCACGTTTCAGAAACGACAGCCTTTGTTTGGTTGCTCTCTCGAGCGCCACCTGGCGTGGCGGATCTAGAAGTAGCTTGAGCTTGGATTTCGGTTCAGCATGATGTCGATATCGTTGAAGAACCATCTCGTGCATGTACTTTCGAGCCACAGGGTCCGGGAGATAGGAGCATTCGCGGAGGAGGGCCCGTAACAGACTGCGCCATCGTTCCGAAGGGACAAACGGTTTCATGGTTGGTTCGCGAGGAAATTCCGACCGTAAGAAAATTAGACAAATACAAAGAGTCCTACCGTAACCCCCCTCCAGGCCGATGCTGAGCTGTCGGGGCGTGACGCTGTCAATAATGACATAATGAAGCGTTGAGGAAGAAGAGAGCAGAATAGAAAAAATCGGGTCGAGGGCCCGAAGCGGCGATAGTCAATGTTTCCCTTTCGGGGCGAGAGTTACGCGAAAAACCGCTAGGCGGAAAACGCGAGGAAACCCCGCGAGTCTCGCTCGCACCACCGTCTTCTACCTATCCCGATCGTCTGCAGACTTTCAGGCGGAGATTTTACAGGCCGAAGAGTATTATTGACACTTCTTGCATTGTGAACCGCTGTTTGTTTGAGGCTCTTGCATTGGCGGGCGCCCTTGGATCATCCCACGAGGCTCCTTCGCGCGTTGACCAGCCACGCGCTTTCTCTGACCTCCTTCCGCGCGACTCTCTCGCCGTCTGCGCAGAGAATAAGCGGTATTATCTCTCCTCCCCACCAACGCAACGCGAGGGCTTGATGCGGCCAGATTGTGTCATAGTCATGGGCTGTGCTGTCTGCTAATATCGACAGAAACGAAGAGAAAAAAAAAAGAAAGAGAAAAAGCCCGGCATCCTCCCTACGTTTTGTATGTGTACACGTTCGGTATCGAGAGGACCAATAAGGTGACTTTGAATCAGCCTCATGGCTTCGAACGGCCATCATACATCGCGTCCTAGTTTATCCATGTCATATTCCCAGGGCAGTATGGGGTCTGGGAATGGTCTTACCCTGTCACAGTCCCACATGGGATCGTTCAACGCTTCTCAATCGGCGGCCTCGACTCCGCGGGCAACCCCTACGCCGAAGGCGTCCCAGCAATCGAACATGTCGTTCAGCTTTGCGAACGGAATGCCTCAGTCTAGAGTCGGCTACGGGGCTTATGAGGAAGCAAATGGGTTTGGGCAAATGGCGCCGTATCCACAAGAATACAGGCCTCAAATATACAGGGTCTGTCCTACGTCTTTGGGTAGTCAGTAACGACGAAATAGCTGTACTGACTTTCTTTCTTTCTTTTTTTTTTCATGTCTAGGCCGTCTACTCCAATGTGTCAGTTTATGAGATGGAAGTCAACGGGGTCGCTGTCATGAAACGACGCTCCGACTCGTGGCTCAATGCTACTCAGATCCTCAAGGTGGCCGGTGTTGTCAAAGCGCGACGGACGAAAACGTTGGAGAAAGAAATTGCTGCCGGCGAGCATGAAAAGGTTCAAGGCGGATACGGGAAATACCAGGGCACTTGGGTCAACTATCAACGAGGTGTGGAGCTTTGCCGCGAATACCATGTCGAGGAATTGCTGCGGCCACTGTTGGAATATGACATGGGTCCCGATGGGGCGAGCGGATCGGGACAGGCCAATCTGGATACCCCGACTAAGGAGCAAGCAATGGCTGCTCAACGCAAGCGACTCGTCAATGGTATGGACAGCCGCGGAATCATCCAGCCCCAGCAGGGAACGTTCTTCCAGAACATTTCTCGCACTGCTGCAACCGCCGTCAATGCGATGAGCAAGGCCCGTTTCGAGTCCCCAGCGGCAAAGGGTGTCGACGGCCGACGATCCAGCATGATGCGAAAACCTTCTCACCAGATGAGTAGCCAAGAGTCTCAGATTGCCGCCATGAGCAGTCAACCCAGCATGTACAGCGTCACGTCTGACAGTGGGTTCGGAAGTAATATCCAGAACAGTGGGATCTTCCACTCCCACGACGGTGGGAGCATCGACCACGAAGATCCGATAGAGCCGCCTCGCAAACGGTTTCGCTCATCTTCAAACCACGGGCGTTCGTTCGGTCTGCCTCGCGAACCGTCAAGCCTCTCCATGCATGAGCCAACACCGACGGAACCTAACGATTCATTCTACCAAGACATGGATGGCACGGCTTCCGCGGTGGATGGACCCGGGCGCGGTATCGAGGCTCTGGGGCCTGCAGCAACGCCGGAACGGTTCCAGAAGATGAAACTGATCATGACCTTGTTCTTGGACAAGCGTACCAAAGATTTCTCGAATCATCCTGCCCTTATGCAGCTCACTGGTGACGACCTGGAGATCCCGCTCGATGAATATCGCAACAACGCCCTGCATTGGGCAGCCATGCTGGCTCGCATGCCGCTGGTCCACGCGCTTGTTGAAAAGGGGGTGAGTATCTTTCGTTTGAACGGTGCAGGTGAGACCGCATTGCAGAAGTCGGTGGGGACGAGAAACAACCTTGACTACCGGAGTTTTCCGCGTTTGCTGCAGGTGCTTTCTCCAACCATCGACATGGTTGATTACAGCGGGCGTACAGTTCTCCATCATATCGCAGTGATGGCAGCTACTGGTGGGGGAGGCCATGTCTCCGCAAAACACTACCTGGAATCCTTGTTGGAGTTTATAGTCCGACACGGAGGCACTGCTATCCCCCAGCCATCGTCAAACAGCATAGCCGGGGATGGGACACAGGCTACTGAGGTGATTACTCTCGGCCGCTTCATCTCTGAGATTGTTAATCTGCGAGACGATCAAGGCGACACCGCGCTTAACCTCGCAGGGCGCGCACGCTCTGTCCTTGTCCCCCAACTTCTGGAAGTGGGCGCAGACCCCCACATACCTAACCACACGGGACTGAGGCCTGCAGACTATGGCGTGGGTGTCGACATGGTGAACGGCAATTCCCAGTCCCAGACCAACGGCAACCGGAGTGATTCATTCATGGACCAGCTGGCCAAGACGAAGAAAGAGATTTTAGATGGTATGCCCCTGACATGTGATTCACAAAAGTATTAAATCTAACTTTCGACCAGCAACTCTTTCTCAGATCGGCGCCATAGTTGAGGAAACACTTGGCGGT
This sequence comes from Penicilliopsis zonata CBS 506.65, assembly GCF_001890105.1. Lineage (NCBI taxonomy): Eukaryota > Fungi > Ascomycota > Eurotiomycetes > Eurotiales > Aspergillaceae > Penicilliopsis > Penicilliopsis zonata. The sequence goes on from NW_019208916.1 coordinate 640,599, forward strand.
CTTGACCGTGAGCTCGCATCAAACCTCACGAAAAAGCAGGAGAAATTCGACCATTGGCATACGAAGATTCGCGAAAGCGCCAAGGCCAGACAGATCGAACAGAAGCAGCTCGATGATCTCAAACGAAAGTCCACAGACCGGGTCGAGTTGGACCGGCGCATCAAAAACCTGGAGCGCTCGGCAGAAGGCCTAATGGGTGTTCTCAAAGACACACTCAAGGATCGATTTGACCCGTCCAAGACGGTTCTGGTGGGTGATGCAGACAAAGACTCAGGCGTCGATTTGACGGAATTCGAAACGATCTTCTCGGCGGACTTTGACCCCAGCCGTGGGTTTTCTGAGCAGCAAATAGAGTATCTGAGGTCGTTACCATCTGTCAACATCCTTGAAGCTCGGGTCAAACCGTACCAGGAATTCAACACTGAGATCATGGCCGAAGTGGAACGTCTCAGATCAAAGAACGTGGTGTTGGGTCAGAACTATCGGCGGATGGTCATGGCTTGTACAGGCTGGAGTGCCGAGCAGGTCGACGAGGCCGCCGAGGGCCTGACACAGTGTGTCAAGGAACTAAATGATAACCCCGTCCCCGAAGACGAGGCGATTGAAATTCTAATGAGAGACCGTGGGCAGGATTGGTGATTTATCTTGCCTTGCCTAGGTTTTTTTTTTTTCTTTTTTGTTTTTTATTTAGGAGTGCACTGCATACAGCCGTATGAACTTGACTCCCATGTCTATACGAACAAGCGCCTCATGTTTCATACTCTCCAAGCTCATTTTTTTTCTCTGTTCGACTTCTAGCGTTTACAGGATTTTTCTTTCTTTTCTTCTCTTTTTTGGTCCTTTCGTTTGGTGTGTCAGATACCCTGCAGACAACGATATCAAAGTCTTGTCTTGTCCTTGCATTGATGGACCACCTGTACAAATTTCCAGATTCAGTACCTAAATTACAGCATGCCGTGGGCCAGCGATGCATTTGCGATGCATTTGCAATAGATATTTTAAAAGTATGAGCATACTAGGGCACTCGCGTCTAAGAATGAATGAATTATCTACTATATAAGTGAAAGTCGAGCAGAAGAAAGTTTACCTAGCTAGCTAGTTGCTCTCTCTTGAGAGGTGCGCATGCTGTCTAAGAATCTCATTCAGCCCCTCCCGCTGCACGCACTCATCAAAATGGAAGCTGTGCGCGAGGGCGTCGAGGTCCGCCTCGTCCATTCCACGGAAGAGCTCAGCAAAGTCGTCAGAAAACGAGGCAGCGAGGAAAGTCTGGAAGACGGCGCGGAGCAGATGGCGCTCCGTGTTCCAGGGAGTGGGATAGGTTTCGCGCCCTGCAATGGGGTTGACTTTATCGATCCATTCGATGAGTGGTTTCAGGGCCGCCTTGGGACCCTCGGAGGGCCGGCGACCCCACGCGTCGAGCCAGAGCAGATTCTTCTTCTCCAGGAAGGACTGGATGGTTTGGTTCCATTTGCTGTGCGGGCTCGTGTGCAGCATCCCCTGCAGGCCGACGTCCTTGTACAGCCAGATGGACCAGGAGATCTGGTACTTGTCGTAGATCCGCAGCTGCTCGCCCAGCAGGTTGTACCGCTCCTGGTTGATCGAGGCGGCGTCCCCGTCGATCTGCGGGTTGGCGTACACGGGGCCAAACTCGCCGTTCCAGATCGGCGTCTTGTGCTCGTTCATGAAATCGACTTTGCGGAGGTACTGCCGCTCGAGAGTCGCCTTTTGCGTCTCTGTCCCTGTGTATCTTTCTCCAAAGGGGAATCCCATTGCCTTTTTTTGTTAGCTTTAGGCACTTCTTTTTTTTTTTTTCATATATGACAAGGTAAATACCGCATAGTCGTGGATGGAGTAGACACAGTTGGGCAAAACTTTGTCGAACCCTCTCCACTCCATAGCAAACGTGTTTCCATCCAGCCAGAGAATATGATCGGGGTCAACCTCCCGGATCTCCTTTTCAACCCGCTCGTAGAAAGCCGGCAAGCGCACGTGTTGCGGGTCGCAGGGTTCATTGAGCGGGTTGTACCCAGCAACCCAGGGGTTCCCCTTGTACCGAGCTGCAATCTGCTTCCACAGCCAGACGGTGCGATCCTGGTGGTCTTTGTACTCCCAGAATGCCGCGTAGTTGGTCGGGTTGTCCGAGTGCCAGTCCGGGTTCTGACCACCTGGAGCGGTGTGCATGTCGAGAATAGTATAGATCTTGTGTTTGGCGCACTGTTCGCTGTCAGGAGGAAGCTGGTAGAGGAGAGAGAGAAAGAGACCCGATTCGGGATTCACTCACAATCTCAACCACCCGGTCAAGGTGCTTGAACCCAGACTCCTTCAGCACTCGCGGGTTCATATCATCTTCAAAGTGACGGAAGTTGAACGGGATCCGGATGCAGTTCAACTCCAGATCTGCGAAGAACTTGGCATCGGCGTCTGTGAAGAAGTACTCCAGCCACCTGTCGAAGAAGAACTCGTACTTTTCCTTGCCTAGCACCTCACACATCGACGCGCGGTGTTGTGACTCGTGGCCCGGGTATCCGGTGATGAAGTTCTCCATGCTGTAATTGTAATATCTTGTGAGACTTGCCCAACCTCCCAGAACAAGGCCAGGTACCTACTTCATCCAGCCTCCGATGGCTGCTCCACGCAGAACAATCGTGTCTCCATTCCCATCCACGATCTTGTCGCCCTGAACTTTGAGAATACCCGTTGCCATGATGTGTGTAGCACTGGGAACTGGATCTATGTATCTTTAACCAACAGGGTCTCCTGACTGACTGCTGGTGTATGACAGACTAAGAAAGACACATCCCTCTGCATTTAAATACTGTCTTTCTCAAGCCCAGAAACCGGGACTTCGGGTAAATATCAGCGGGGTATGAGCTCTCTCTCTTCGATCTCAGTCGCGGAAAATTGTCAGCCTTGTAGAAGGCATTTAGCCTGATGAGACAACGGCCCATTTCTGTTCGGAATCTCGCCGGCACAAGTGACGTGGCTGTGTTTCTGCTCACTGGGAAGGGAGTCAGTCCCTTAATAGCGGAGGTTCTCCGGAGTGAAGCAATTCGTACTAACAATGGGCAGGTGAGTGTCATTATATCCCTGGTGCGTGGATATCAGCCATTACATACTGAAAATCGCCAGGGATCAACCCCGCAGGAGTCAAATGCCACGCACCTTATCAACCCCACCATCGCGGAATTTTCTGGACGATTATCGATCACAAAAAAAAGGGCTTTTTGCCATGATCACTCCATCTCGAGGACCAGGCAAAGTACGACGCGGTGGAATACGTGCTGTATGATGCATTGAGGGCTTGGTGAGTGTCTGATTCTGTCAGAGTCGTCCGAGGCAAGCTAATAATCAGGCAGTCAGTGTACGAGAAGAGACAGTCACGGCCCCCTCCCCCCCCCCACGAACTCGCTTCAAAACGGTCTATTCTATTATCATCTCTATTGAATTAGATACAGCCGATAAAAATGGCTGCCGATAGCGTATCTGTACATCCCACGACCCTGGATGCGATGTTCGATCTGTCTTCGCCGTCCAGGGAGCAATACGACCCTGTTCGTCTGACATCCGCTCAGGCGCTCGCAGTCCTGCAGCTGTCTCTTGCGAAGGAGGTTTTTGGACATAACGACGCAGAACAGAGCGCGCTGGGACAGGTGTCTAGCAAGGATGTATCATACACTGCATTCGTCACGGAGAAGGTCAAAGCAGTCTTCCTGGCTCAGACCGATGATCTCACGGTAGAGGCAAAACGCTCGCAACTGCTGCATATCGGTCTAGCAGCGCTCTTCAGCTTCCTACAGTCCAATGTGACTGGCCCTCCGCTGGAATTTTCACCGGCAGAAACTGTCTTGCCGCCGGTCCTGCGGACCACCGCTTCGGCCTTGAGAGGAATTAGAGACCAGGTTATTCGAGAGCTTTCTGTCGATGGAGAAGCAGCCTATAAGCTCACGCCCAATGTTGAGCTCTTCTCTGTAGCGAAGGCTATCTTAGTTGATGCCGATGTCCTAGTTCAGGACAACAGCCCTCTGTTGGCAAGGGTGGCGAGGATGCGAGTCAACTTTCTCCATCAGAAGATGCTCTCGGAAGTCACGACGACTTTGCAGGACGCCATATACGTGGATCTGGATGTGCTTGCTAAAACCATGCTTCCGTCTCAGTCACCATCGACTACAGAGGAGAAAGGGAGGTTTCTCCTTGAAAGAGCAACTATTCACACACATCATGGCTTTGACGCAAAGGCCCGAGCTGACCTTGAGCGGGCGGCAGCAGTGAAAGGATTTGAGTTCGCACTGACAGGAAGACTGGGGAAACGGACCAAGTTCCAGGAACGCGACGTGAGCCAGCTGGTCGTGCTGGCCCAAAGTGCGGAGAGTCCACCCAAGGAGACAACAGAGAGTCAGTCGCAAGAATCCTCTGGGCCCAAGAAACTAGATCTCAACGATGACACCCTGCTGGAGGCCATTTCCTTTACAAAGGAAGACAGCCAGAATACCAAGGAGAAATCAGTCACTGTGCAAGAAGAGTCGTCCCTGCCATCTGCGCTGGCCTCTCTGGATCCTGGGAACCAACCGTTACTTGACCCCGTCGACTCTGCGATCCTTCTTGCTCTAGCCTCGGCTATCACAAACACGTCTCCCGAACATGGTTTGACGCGCGAGGAGACGCTTCCGTATGCGACCCGTGTTCTGGAGGGCGGCAGTTCCAACTGGCAGATCTATACCCAAGCTCTCCTAGTTCGAAGCCGAGTGGAAGGCTTTCGATCTCGGACCGTCGAGCGGAGTGTTCTACAAATGCAAGCACTTGTCGACCAGGTGATTGCAGACACTGCCACGCTCGACACTGAGGTGGATGCTTCCAAAGACGAGCAACCTACAACCTTCCTGCCCAGACCTGAGAAATCGGAGTCAGCGCCAGCCGACCAAAGACTCGAATACATCTGGCTGCTGAACTTCTCCACTCGCTGGAGTCTTGAGGCTGAACTAGCCCAGAGATGGGTGGATCTCGGCGGGCTGCGGACTGCCCTCGAGATCTACGAACGCCTGCATATGTGGGCCGAAGTCGCACTCTGCTATGCCGCCACGGAGCGAGAGGACAAAGCCAGGAGTCTCGTCCGCAGGCAGCTCTACGAGCCTACTAATAAAGACGAAGAGAATGATGATGACACGTACGAGGGACCCGAGCTGGCCCTCCTGCCTGCGAACGCACCCCGTCTTTTCTGCATCCTGGGAGATATCGACAAAGACCCGGCCTTGTACGAGCGTGCGTGGGACGTGTCCAAAAACCGCTACGCTCGTGCGCAGCGGTCTCTTGCCCGCCACTGGCTCATGACCAAGCCCCCACAGCCAGAGAAGGCCGAAGAGGCGTATCTCAAGAGTCTGCACATCAACCGTTTGAACCACGGTGCCTGGTTTGCGCTGGGATGTGTCCAGCTGGAACTCCAAAAGTGGGAAGAGGCGATCCAATCATTCACCCGAACCGTCCAGCTTGAAGACACCGACGCCGAAGCCTGGAGTAATCTTGCAGCTGCCATGCTACGGGTTTCGGAGTCGGAGCCTAGTGAAACTGCTGCTACTACGGAGCCAACCCCCTCGTCCGCCGATGATGATGAGCAGCAACCCGATGAAGGCACCGAAGAGCCCAAGGAAGAGCCGTACAAGCGTAAGCGCGAGGCCCTGGCTGCGCTCCAGCGCGCCGCCCAGATCAAGCACTCCGACTCCCGCATCTGGGACAACCTTCTCACGGTGGCGGCGTCCATCCCGCCGCCGTACACGCCGCTCCGGGAAATTGTCAACGCGCAGCGGCGCGTGATCGAGATCGTCGGGGCGAAAAAGGGCGAGAAATGCATCGACCTGCGCATCCTCGGCATGCTGGTCGACCACCTGGTGACCAACTACGAATACGAGAACCTTCTCATCCCGATGGAGACAGAGACCGGCGATGGCTCCACGACGCGTATTCTCCGCAGCGGCACAACCCCGGGCCAGATCATCTCGCTGCTCGACGACCGCGTCGTCCCGCTTATCACGCACTCGGCACCGCTGTGGCTGCTGGTCGGCCGGGTAGAGCTCTTCCGCGGACGGCCCTCCAAGGCCCTCGAAGCCCACGAGAAGGCATGGCGCGCCGTCGTTGCCTCGTCGACGCAGGGCGCCTTCCAGATGGGCGAGGAGAAGAAATGGACCGAGATCGTTGCCGCCACGGAACGGCTCGTGCGCAACGGCTACGCAAAGTACGGGCCCATGGAGAAGGAATCTCAGGACGGCGGTCATCCAGGTTCAGTTGCCGAGGGCGAGGCAGAGCTCGTCGCCAAGGACTGGAGGTTCAAGGCTCGCAGTGCCGTCCGCGGCATCATGGGTAAGGGTAAGGAGTTCTGGGAGGATAGCGATGGATGGGCACGTTTGAAGGCACTGCAGTCGGAAGTCTCGGGGGGGCAATAATGCATGGAATGCATTCTAGATCTGCCAATCGTCTAGTATACTTTATACAGAGTTTACTGATGAGAAAAAAAATCTACTCAAAACATTTACTATCCATGTTATCTTAGTTAATGTTTGGAAATTTCTACTTTTCCGATAAAACTTTTCTATCTCTATTCTATCTCCGCTCGACCTTTCTTTTGAGCATTCCGCAGAAGCTTTCAAAAAGTACGCTGTCTCTGCCCTTTAGCCATCTCACTAGAACGCGAACGCCGTTTTCCTCAAGGGCATCGTGTTTCAGGTGAATTTTGAACCCCAGTGCCGCCGTATCTTCGTCAATTTCGTGCTTTTGACCATCAGCGGCCAAAGCCTGCATCTTTCGCCGCGCCTGCCGAGACCATACATTCTCCATAGCAAAACCAACACCCACCGACATGCTGTTTCGCCAATTCCATTGAATGGGAAGTTTACTGAGCTCCAGGTCAATGGCTTGACCGACAGAATCAATGGACTCTTCCGGAATATCAAAGCTGAACTCTGAGGGAAAGGGGAGGAGATGCTTCGGAAAGCCGGAAATTCCCCGGGCCACATTCTATCAAAGAAGAAAAGGTCGGTTAGAACAATTCGAAATAATAAATGCGGCCAACCGTACCATTGTTGGTCTTAGATCACCCCATGACCATGCCACAGCCCATCGGCGTGTCTTGAACCCTTGTACGAATTCCGTCACGGCATAGTTTTGGATGCCGTGTTTCAGTAACTTCTCAACGATCATAGAGACACTGCTAAGCTTTCCAAGCATAGTGGAATACCAGAGAACTCTCTCGCGCAAGCGCAGACTATCCTCGATCATGCGGGACACAAATTCCACTTCGCCTCCCTGGGTAACCATTTCGACTTCTGCCCCAGTGCATGCCTGTCCCATGTAAGCGAAAAGTCTTGAACAGGAGAAAACGGAGATATATCACGTACAGAGAATGGTGATCTCTCTTTTGCTTTCGCAGAGGCAACCATCTCATCTTGTGATGCATAGAAAGGAGGATTGCACATGGTGAAATCAAGGCTGATGACACGCTTAGCTTGAAGGTATTCCTTATGGATATGGACGGGGGATGAACGGTTTGAGTACCTTTCAATATCTGCCAACTTCCCATCCAGTGAAATGAGGGTGTCCGTAGGGTCGTTTTTCACCACACGAATTCGTGACTCTAATTTATTCTGGGAGATATTCTTCTTCGCATTTGCAAAGTTGGCATCGTCGATGTCTATTTTAGTGAGTAGGTGGCCTTGATGTATCACTCATTCCCTGTGACATAATACTCACCAGTCGCCGCAAACTTCCATCGTGGCCGTAGAGAACAGCCGAGTAGAGGATAGATACTACAGCACCCCGTCCCTCTATAAGGTCAGTGTTGTTTGAGGTATTGTCCCAGCGCGTTACCATACATATCAAGGCCAAGCACATCCCTATCGGGATCATACCCATCACGATACTCGTCTCCCGTGGTGTCAAGAAGATCTTGCAGCCAGAGAATGTAGTTGAGTCTAATGACCAGGTGAGATGAGAAATATTTAAAAGACTTTGGCCAAGGTTCGGGTGGCTTATCATACCTATTTGGTACCTAAAATTTATCAGTCAAAGGAAAAATGGAAGGCTATAAAATATATATATAGGGAAGCAGTGCATACAGGCGGGCATAGCCTGTCGTCTGGGAGGTCAACTTTGATTCCAAAATCCCGTTCTAGAAGACTTTTCGTCAATTGCCTGTCCCAGCCTATTAGCTAAATAGTACCCAGTACCCAGTCGGGAACGTGAAAAGATCTACCTGACGGCATCCGGGTCATTGAAATCTAACTGCCCATTAGGCTTGAGGCTGGAACTTGTTAATCGCCTCTTCAATGACCAAAGCGTATACTTACTATTTGGCGAATTCTGCAGACTGCAACGCTAGAGCTGGGAAATCCACCTCATTCTTGTATATGTTTCGGCTCGAGTTCATGATCGCCGAGGCCGTCTGTTGAGACTTATCGACTCACTTCGATCGACCGACACGGTTTCAGAACGACCAAGTCCCCTGGCGTGGTTCGCAGTCCTAGATCTGACGTGCGCCGGTGTGGATCAAAATGGCGGGGCTGATCCGTGGATAAGAGGGATGCCCAAAACCACGGCCGCAGAAAGGGAGCTCCCATTGGAAAGAAAGCGACAGGGTAGACGCAGTTCGACAGGGACACGAACTGTAGATCGCTGGAAACGCCTTCCTGCACAAAAACTGCAGCAGAAGACAAAATCCCGGTGGAGAGACAGACTCGTGATGTCATTAGCGCGGGACATCGAACGGCCCGATGGGGTTAGACGGAGAGAAGGAGCTCCGTAGCGGTGTTGGGTTGCTCTTTCCTCTTGGGTTTTGGGAATAATACAGAATACCACCGTTGCTCTTTCCTCCTACAATATCAGACATTTTATTGATTTGGTTTTTTTTTATGTTGAAGACTGCTCTCTGTCGAGCCAGCGTACATAATGAATGCGTTCTCCAAGATAAAGGACCAGCTGGAGGAGTCGTTGAAGGGTAGCTTCCTGCCCCTCCTCCTTCATCCTAGAGCGCTACATCTTGGACTGACAAAGGGTGATGGTACTACCTAATGATGGTTTGGAGCAGATTTAGATGAAGCCAGGGTGCAGGCGTCCCATATGAAACACAAATTCGGCAAGTTTTTCAACGTGATCAATCCGAACCACCGCCATGACGAGGCCCACGAACAGGCAACGGACGACAAGCGAAGCGCCATTGCTGAGTCCCATCGCTTCAATTCGTTTGCTCCGATTCACGAAGGTAACAGGGTGAAGTGGTATGTTGATGGGTTGGACTATCTGTGGGCGGTGTCTGTGGCATTAGAGAACGCCAAAGAGACGATCTACATTGCCGACTGGTGGCTGTCACCAGAGCTGTTTTTACGACGCCCACCGTTTTTCAATCAGGAATGGCGACTCGATCAGGTGCTCAAGCGCCGGGCAGAAGCCGGTGTCAAGATCTATGTCATCGTGTACAAGGAGGTGAGGGTAGGAGAAGTTGGATTAATCTCCTCTATCTGATAACTCGTGTGCAGGTAAACCAAGCGCTTACATGCAATTCGGCTCATACCAAGCATGCCTTAACCAACCTCTGTCCGGAAGGGACCCCTGGATATGGTAACATACGAGTGCTGCGCCATCCTGACCATAATATCTTTGAAAATGCAGCGGATATGACGTTCTACTGGGTAAAAAACCATCCCCCGCGAGACTGCTGCTATAGAAAGATAGCTAACATGGTTTCCATAACCAGGCACATCATGAGAAATTTATCGTGATCGATTATGCTCTCGCTTTTATTGGTGGCATCGATCTGTGCTTTGGTAGATGGGACGCCAATCAGCATCCCTTGGCTGACGTTCACCCTTTGAATATCCAAGGAGACATCTTTCCCGGGCAAGAATTTAACAACAATCGAATCATGGATTTTCAAAGTGTTCATCAGTGGCAGCAAAATGAATTGAGCAAAGCGGACTACGGCCGGATGCCATGGCACGACGTCGCCATGGGTCTCATGGGGGATTGCGTATATGATATCGCAGAACATTTTGTCCTGAGATGGAATCTTGTCAAACGAGACAAGCACAAGCGATCCCATGAAGTGGACTGGCTCATGCTCGAGGGTCGCTTGGGTGATGATGAGGACCTGGTTGGCGTCCAGCGTCCGAAACACCCATGTGGCGATTATATCCAGCACCCGCTTTCTCCCTTGAGCACCAAACCTACCGGTATCCAAGGGTCGGTGAAAGCACAGATAGTCCGCAGTAGCTCTGATTGGAGCAGCGGCATTCTAGTCGAGCATAGCATTCTGAATGCTTATTGTGAGGTGATCCGAAACGCTAAGCATTACGTCTACATCGAGAACCAGTTTTTCAGTAGGTTTTCTTGTCATTCTACTCAGGAATCTCTCTATTGACAAGGACTAGTCACTGCTACGGGGGATCAGCAATCCCCCATTCATAATACGATTGGAGGCGCTATTGCCGAGGCCTGTGTTAAAGCGGGTAAGGAAGGCCGGAAATTCAGGGTCATAATCGTGATCCCGGCAATCCCAGGATTTGCGGGAGACTTGAGAGATTCTGCTGCTACCGGCACTCGTGCAATAATGGACTATCAATACAAGTCAATTTTGCGCGGTGAGAACTCAATCATGGGTCAAATCGCAGCGCAAGGAGTGAACCCAAGAGGTAAGTACAGAACATTTGCTTTTGATCGGTAGTGTTTGGAAATTAAAGAAAAGAAACCCTCTAGACCATATCTTCTTTTTCAATCTCCGTGCTTTCGATCGAATCAACAGGACCCCAGATTTGCTTGAGCAAGAGAATTCATCGGGGGTGAAATACCAGGATATCCAGCGAGGAATCGCAGAGTCCATCATGACTGAGAGTATCCATCCTTCTATAGGCGATGAGGGTGACAAGAATGAAAAGAGCTACGATGATGGGGACCAAGAGAAACAGCGGCACGTTGACCAGATGCGAAAATTTGAAGCATACCGCGAAGAGAGAGCCGTGGATGTCGTCACCAGCAAAGACAGCGTTGCGCATACTACAATGCTGAATGGTGGCAAATTGTCAGATGAGCCTTGGGAAGGCGATTTAGAGAACGAGAAGGAGAACTTCGTTCAAGAGGAACTCTACGTTCATAGCAAGGTGTGCATTGTGGATGACAGAATCGTCATCTGTGGGAGTGCCAATATTAATGACAGGGTAATCCTTCCTTTTCTTTCCTCTTGTTTTGCCAGATGCCCTTTCAATTTCATCCAATAATATTAACGGGAAATATAGTCTCAACTCGGTTACCATGACAGCGAACTTGCTATTGTCATGGAGGATCAGGATCTCATTGACAGCACTATGGAAGGCAAGCCGTACAAGGCGGGCCGGCATGCGGCCACCTTGCGACGACAGCTGTGGAGGGAGCATCTTGGCCTGTTGCCTGCTCAAGATCTCGACGCTACGCATTCTCCCAATGCGCAGCCTCCGGACGTATGTCTGAACGAAGTGCTGGAGGGACCCGAAGACGCCTTCGTTGCTGACCCCCTTGGTGATGACCTCTGGAACACCTGGACCAGCCAAGCGACCACCAACACAGAGATCTTCCGTTTCTTGTTCCGAGCGGACCCAGATGATGGGATCAAAACGTTTGCAGACTACGAAAGCTTTCGGCCCCGTGGTGTTAAGAACAAGCAGGGCCATTTATTCGACCCATTCCTCCCATCCAATATTGTTAGAGAAAAGCTCGACCTGATCAAAGGCCATCTAGTCTGGATGCCTCTTGAGTTTCTAAAAGATGCCGAGATGGCGGAGCCGGGCTTATCAGTGAACCAATTTACAGAGGCAGGTTTCCCCTTCACCCAGTTTCGTTGAGCATATCACTAACTGATGGTAGAGCATTTATACATGAGGTTATGCTTCGAGATAATTTTGGATACCTTGCACATTTCCCCTCGAATTCAACTCAGCCATTCCATCATCCTAGAATATAATATATACTCTCCAAAGTTCAGACATTTCAACTCTTTCTCATTGGAAAACATGATATCTCCCCTTGCATGATTTATATATTATAACTGTGGTATATAGTTCTAAAAGCATATAAGCCGTGTAGCCGTAAAACGGGTATTTATAACATCGAACGATGCCTCGGGGCGACTGACCAAGTAATTCAGTAGTTATCGGACAAGTCCATATGCTCCTTCCTTGCAATTTACGAAAATAAACCCAGCCTGCAGTACATATCAATTCTGCAGAAGGAGCCGCCTGATCTCAGTTGTGTAACAATCGGGAATGATCGGTTGTGTTTAGAAGCAGCTAGGGACAGCTGTAGCTTAGACCTCAACTATATGTTAGCTATACGTAATATTTACTTCGCGCAGAGTATCAATGTACTTGAAGGAGGGGGGGAAAGCAATCTATTAGTTACTTTTTATCTATTATACGTTTTGAGTCCCTCGAGTGGGCCACATAGAACTCCTGGAAATCCTGGGAAGCAACAAGCCAGACAACGGTGAAAAGACCGATGCAAAGAAAGACCATGAAGAAGCAAGGGGCAAACTGAAGATCTGAAGAAGAAGACAAGATAGAGACCAACCAAATTCGAGTGTAGCGAAGAAGAAACACAAGGATAATAACAAGAGAAAGAGAAGAAAAGGGAGCGGAGAGCTTTCCCCTTCAGCCGTGATGTCGTATCTGGAAATGAATAGAGCACCGTGGTATAAACCGACCACACCAAGCAGAGTGAGGAGGCCCAATCGCTGAAACTCCACTGAACGCTGAAGAAAGGAAACGAATAGTGTGACGTCAAGAAGAGATGGAAGTCGGGGTATGCAAGTAGGCCAGTAAGATTGCCGTTGGGCTTCCCTAGGGAACCCTGTAGTCTTCCCCTTCCAAGCATACGTGGAATACAAGGTGGATATTCTACTCGATGACTTGTCAGTTCCGGCAGATAGGAGAATACTTGATGGGCTAATTGACGCTTACTTCTTGAAGTGTAGCATTGCTAGTCACACATAAAAAGCACCGTCTCTAGGACTTGGCGGTGTGGCACGACTGACAACGACAATGGCCACAGATCTTGCACCGCCAGATTGCCACAAATGGACCCGAGTTGCAGTCAGAGCACCGCCAGGTGAGGATGTTGCCATTTGTAGCCTGGATGATGGCGAAAGAGTGACCAGAGCATTGGTTTGCCATCTTGGAAAGGTTGCGGGACTAAGGAGTTCATCAGCCGATCCCTTGCCCTGCGGAACGGGGGAAATGTTGTCACTCACCGAATCGGATGACGAGGAAAATGCAAGGGCGATCTTTCCCTGGTGTTTGGCTCCCGGACGGAGTATAGGGTTATCTGCGCTGCGGTCCCAATGGGCTGGAACCCGAGAACGTCAAGAGGGCAAGACAAAGAGTGAGAAGACACGCGACAGAGGCCTTGATATAGCAACCAGAAAGGGTAGCTAGTTAAGGGGCCGGGATCAGGTTTGCGAAGCAACTCAAGTGTGCCCTTCTCTTGATTTTCTCTCGGAAGGAGAGAAAGAGGATCTCAGGTGATTGAGGAAACAGCAGCTGGTGGTGACTGAGAGATGGATATGAAGAGGAGGCGACGGAGCATCCTATATAGCAATGATGACTCTCCCATCTAGAAAAGCAAGTCGACGATGACAACCATAGCACAGAGTACACAAGAACCAGGATCAACTAATGCATTATCCCGCGAGAGCAAATAGACGTCTTTCTCCTGACCCTGGGCCTGTTCGGAACGTCCCCAGCTGCACTGAGCCGTATCGGATTTGGCAGCGGTGGAGGAGGCGATGGTGATTGCCGTTGGCGAAGCGCGTAGCGAGTTGCTCCGTATGAGGTGTCAGAGAGCCTCAGCGCTGTCAGCAGTCACAATCACCAAGAGAATGGCCATTGTGGTCTGGTTATCTGCTTTTTTGGGAGATTCTAGGCCTAGTCCCAGGGCCCCGTAGTGTGTTTCCAGATCCATGGGCCGCGAGTCCCGACAGTGGAGTGCATGCGGTGGAGGACGATGGAGGGAGGAGTTTAAAGCCAGGGGCGTCGATTGACTTCATCGACATCGCAGGCAGGCCGATCCGGGAATCTCGTTGGAAGCACGAAGATCGATCAGAGAAGCTGTTTGCTGCACCCGCGGGGGGGGGTAGCTTTTGGCTTCCGCAGGGAAAAGCCGAACAAAAGCGAACCTTTCCTTTTTCTGCCTCCCCCCTGTCAATACTTCGTACTTTGGCCTGCGCTCTCTGCTTCTGGGGGGATTTTGACAGGCTAGGAGATGCAATTCCAAGGCTCCAGGGGCGTCAGCCACCTGCTGCTGAGAGTTGAGCAGGAGGAAGGGGGCCAACCTACTCGTCACAAAAGCTGCTCCTCCACCTTGACGCGTCCAGACCAGGAAGGAAGCCTGCCATCCTCCCAATCGGGGTCGTTCCCCTTGGCGCAGATCCTGGCCGATCGGGCGATCCGCAGACCCAACGACCAGGTACGGTGTTCTCCTACACGCACGGTATGTGACGATGTGGCTCCCCTGAGATGGTTGGAAAAGCAACTGACTGACGATAGCGATCAGCTATCCTCTCCTCCCGATCGTGGCCAAACGAAGGACCCGATCCTACGGTGTACGGACTCAACCTCGGAGGACGAAGAAGCTCGGCGATAACTATCGCGGCCAGGCTACACCCTGTTGTCTAGTGGACAAATGCCATTCATCCCCTGTCACCAATAACACACCTCCCCGGCAGGAATGGTAATTTTAGCTCCTCGTGATGTGGACCGCTGGCACACCCGGCGTCAAAGCAGTGAGCACTAGGCGGCCAAGGTTCCCCCTGAAGGGCGGATAGTGGAATACCACTGGCACGGATCAAAGTGTCCGTTCATCTCAAGCTAGGACCGTCTCATCCACATGGCAGGCGCCATGGGAGTCTGGACACTCTCATACGAAGTATGTAGTATACTCCTTCCTACATACTAACTTACTACTCACAAAAGTACGGGGTACGGAATACAAAGCACCAGGGGAAACAATAGTGCGTCGATCCCAGCGTACTTTGGTCGGAGAGAAATGAATAGGGACCTCAGCAACCTAACTACTAGTGACTTACTAACTCAGCACATCTAACTAGTTACCTAGGTAGTCGGTTCAGTTCAGTTAGCTAGTTACTGAATAAGTAACTAAGCCCTTAGTCATTCACTAACCAGCTAACTATCGAGTATTGATTGACTCGCGAAGTCTCACCATGTCGACCGTCTCACCGCTAGCACATAGGCAGACTGTCACTTTGTTTAGCTCTACTCGCGATCTTCGTCAACTGCCCCGTCGTCTATCGATCCCATTCTGACTCTGTACTCCGTACGGCGTAAGAGTCCTGGCTAAAGCCAATTATAGCCTTCGCGGCAAGGACTAGCAAACTTTTCCTAAACTACTGTGGAGATGGGATTTTTGTTTGGACCTTCAATAATCCCAGACTAACGGACTCCATAGTGATAGGGTGCAGATTGATCATTGCAGCCTACCTTCTTCGTACATTTGCATACTCGTCTCGTTCTCCTTCTTTTTTTGATTTGATAATTCTACAGCTCTCGCCCACTATCGACCCTGCAACTCCACCACACCCCAAAATGCCACCACCATGAGACAAGCAGCTCCTCCATCGCGCGTCGAAGCGAAATGATACCGATTGCTGTAAAACTCAATCGGCCATCCCATCCATTCGGATCAGCGCCACGCCAATGTGTGAGGACATCCATACTCACTGCCTACGCAACTTCGACAAGCGGAGCCGTAACCATTCTCCGTATGGAGTAGGGAGAAAAGAGCCCCCGCCCCCCTTCTCGAGTTCCTCTCGAGTCTCGACCGAGTTTCTTCTCAGTTCCATGTACCTCGCTTCGTATATCACATCGCAGACTGCCGGTGTCACCATACATCAAACCCTATCCGTCTCAACATCCATCATCCATGCTCGGTCTTCATCTTGCACCACTGGCTCTTCGATCGTATCTTCATCGAGATGATCGAGCGAGACCGCGCAAGAGACTGACCGCTCCCAAGCAACGCATATCTATTTTAAAAATCACTCGCCCAATGACGGTGTACATTCTATCAAGCTTGATACAGAAGTAAAATTCAGAAGGAAAAAGTTTCCATTCGTTCTATAGTAGAATTCTACAGGGTTTTTTCTTGGATGTCCGAGATGTTCTCTTGCACCACTTCCACCGCCGAGGCATGGAATGCAGTAAAAAAAATTACAACCCTAGAAAGTGGTGCCTTCGTTCCTCGTCAAGAACCTTGCAGCCCTTCCCCATCCCCTCCGCACCGAGAAGACACTGCCGATAAAAGCGGTGTTAATCAGATTAGAGGATCAGGAAAAGAGCGAACAGGGTTCTGTCATTTGGTTTACCAACGCTCCGTTAAGGACAATCTCTGGAGAGACGGAAGATGCCCTTGCAGAACCCAGAGTGGACTGCATCGTTGGGGGGGTTTAAGAAACGAGAAACGGAGAAAAAAAACTGGAAGTAAACGTGGAACTGGAACTGTTAGGGCAAGCTGCCTCTGCGCAGCTGTTCTCTGTAGCGGAGTCAGGTTGATGGACCTCGCTTCGCTAGAAACAGAAACATGGCACGCTCTCTCAATCAAATTGCAAGATAAGACTCGCAGAATATAATCGACGGTGAAGCATGGTCTCAAGATCGTAAATTGTCATTTCTTCTGGACCTAGATTGGCACTTATCGCATGAAAAGTATACAAGGCACCAGATCTGTACCATAAATAATACTAGAATGTAAGTCATCACAATAGGTATCATCATAACAATCAAAAAAAAAAAAAAAAGGCCATGACCATGTTGCGGTGGTACTCGGCAATACCTTGCATGACAAGGAAATACCAGAAAAGTGGGGATCATCCAATCGTTTATATGAAGGAAATTTCAGGTCATGATGGCTGTCATTGGTTTGGCGAGATGGAGCTGGCTAGATTCCACCCAATAAACCTCTTCACGCTAACATACAGTTTTCATTCAGTCATTCAGGTGGAACAAGGCTGAGACGCTTTTTGAGATGGTCAGTCAGTTGCCTCGACAGTCAACCGAAAAGGGTAAGGGTCTTCCAACCTTTCACCGTAGTGATGACGTCGAATGCTTTCAGCGAGCAAGCTCGAAATGTCGATCACAATTAGTTTTTTGGACCTTCTGATCATTCGCTGAGATATCGGGAACGTATTGGTCACGACGATGTAGTCAATACATTCGCATGTTTCCATTTCATCCAAGGACTCATCGTTAAACAGTCCGTGTGTAGCGATGCAATACACTTTTTTGGCACCACCCCTCTTCACCACGGTCTCTGCCGCGGCGATCCAGGACTTGCTCTTGTCGATCATATCATCGACAAGGAACACTGTCCGGTTTCGGACTTCTCCCACGAACGTAATCGTCTTTTCTTGTTCGATAGGCCGTCCAACCTGGTGAGTTTCATCATCAGATGAATCAGCGGCATCAAAAGACCCGCCAAGGGCGTGCTCGGGCTGGAAGGACGATGTGGTCGAGATGAGAGAATTGATCATCGAGTCCGGGATCATCTCCGTCTCTTGAGTTAATGGCCCCGGCGTCGTGCCCTCCGAAGTAGGCATGGAGGGGATGTTAGCATCTGGGTAATCGTCATCGACAAGATGTCCTTGGACAAGTCGTCCGGTGATCACGTCACGGACGCGCACGTCAGTATACTCGTGCACCGCTTCCAGCTCCGATGGACGGCGAGCCGCAGGCGGAGTCTCAGGCCGTAAATCAGCTTCCGGGGTGTAGACTGGCTCGAAGTTGCTGTTCGAGTCTTGCTCCTCCGGAGCAACCTCGTTCTGGTCCTTGGCAGGCCGGCGACTCGGGTCTTGCTCGATCGAATCGAAGAAAACCATGCTATCAGTCATAGCCATAGGGATAGGGGCCTTTGAGCGTCGTCGGTCCGTGGTAACAATGCCAAAGTTCAACTTCAGGTTGTCCGCAAGCGATGTTACTCGCTTGGTACCGCCGGCGTTCTTGCTGACAACGACAGCATCCCTCCAGCCAGGAACATTCATGCGAATCCAGCGAGCGATGAATGGCTCGGCGAAAAGGTTATCGACCGGCTTACCGAAGAAACCTTGCATCTGAGAGGCCTATGTACAATGATAGATCAGCATCAAGATGGTAATGATGACCTGTCAAAATACGGGAATCACCGACATGCAAATCAAGGGTGATGACATGATCCACCCCAGCGATGCTCAGCAAATTCGCAATCATGCGAGCCGTTATCGCACCACGGTGGCTTTTCTTCTTGGATTGGCGGGAATATGGGAAGTACCTCGTCCGGTGTCAGCATCCAATGTGCGTCTGTTCAAAAACGAGATAGGCACCCTACGGCATAACCGCTGCCCGACGAAAAGAGCAAGTCAGCCAGCCGTACAGAAAGGGGTACTATGCATAATCCAAATTGAACACACCTGTGATAGACTTTGCAGAACCCCCTTTGCAGGCAGAGATCATAATGAGAAGTTCCATGACGCTATCATTGATCTTCGAGCTGCCGCTCTGGACGATATAGACATCCTGATTTCGCACCGAAACACCAATATTGACGCTGGTCTCGCCGTTGGCAAACTTGCCGAGATTTGCCTTAGCTGGCACGGCGCCTAGACGCTCGCAGATGGTCTCTGCAAGGGCAGGATGCGATGTCCCAGAGAAAATCTGCACACCTCGCATTGTGATGGCGGTAGAAGGAGATAAAGTATTATAATGTGATATACGACATCGAGAAGAAAATAATATAAAAGAGAAGGGAAATGGGCAGCTGCTATCCAGCTGCAACCATATGATGTCGTACAGAGAGGGGCAGGTTGTTGAATGAAACGGAAAAAAGGAAGAAAAAAAAAGTCGAAGGGAAAATGGGTGCGTCTCGAGCTTCTCTCGCGTCCCGTAGAAACATCACTTGTGCGAGAAAAAAAGTCCCCACCGATAACGATGATAGATAATCACCAGCTTGATAACCCCGCGGTCTCGATGGGGTGTCTTGCGACTATTCAAGAACAAACACAATGTCGACGAAATTCCCTGAGGTCCAGGGAGGGGGCTCCCTGATCCTTGCCTGGCAGATCAGAGACAAACATGTGCTGGTCGTTGGTGGCGGAGAGGTATAGTCGTACATGATTCCTATTGTTTCATTTAAACCGGGACCACAATACTAAGACATGTGATGTCCCAGGTCGCTGCTGGTCGTATCCTCAATGTTCTCAATGCCGATGCGAAGGTTACTGTCGTCTGTCCTGCTGCCGGGCTGAACGAAGAGGTGGCGTACCGTGTTTCACAGAAACAAGTCATACACGTTGATCGGACTTTCGAGCCTCAAGATCTCGAGGGGGTCGATATGGTCCTCTGTGCAATTGACGACCCTGCTGCATCGACCCGTGTCTGGCAACTCTGCAAGGAAAAGAAAATTCCCGCAAACATTGCCGATGTGCCCCCGGAATGTGATTTCTACTTTGGCAGCATGTATCGTGACGGTCCGCTGCAGGTGATGGTGAGCACAAATGGGAATGGACCGAAGCTGGCCAGTATCGTGCGCAAGAAAATCGCAGAAACTCTGCCGGATAATATGGGAACGGCTATCGAGAACACGGGCAAGCTACGCCGGAAGTTAAGGCATGTAGCCCCGAATATTGAGGAAGGGCCAAAGCGGATGAAATGGTAAGTTGAAGTCACTTGCGGGTTATTGACTCAGGTTGCATCCAGTACATTAGGCTGACAGAGGTTGATACAGGATGTCGGGGATTTGCGAGTCATGGAGTCTGGAAGAACTGGTCAAGATGGATGAGCAGGACATGGACAATGTGCTCACTTATTACGCCTCAGGAAAGGTTCCAACGTATGCTGAGGTTCAAGTTAAGCGTGATGTACAATCATAGGACAAGTTCCAGTATTCATTACCATGCTCTGGCATTTGATACAATAAGTATAAGGGAATATATAGTCACAGAGCATAATCGTAGTGAGGGTACCCGGTACAGTGAAAGCATCTAAATATATAACTTCAACTTAGCCGAGTATCAAAATAGAGTCAGGTCACATAAAATGAATTTCGATAAGAAAATACAATAGTTAATTCCTGCTAACTCTACACCCAATCCTACAAGATAAAGAGAAGACAATACTGCCGCTCTTTTTTTTGGAAAAAGGATAGAAAAAATATATCCAAAGAAACACATTCAAGGGGAATCGCAACGGCCAATCAATCTCCAAGACAAAAATGTAAACAAGCCCGTCACTCAACGGCCACGGCTGTATCTACGTGAGGATGTGCTGGGCTGAGAGAATGAACTCCGAGGGCTGACGGGGCCTTCTGGCAACGGGGTAGACGGCATCCCCAATTTCGCCTCGCCGATGCGGCGGAACAAGGTCTGCAGAGCAGCGCGGATCTCTGGGTTGAGATCACGACCCAGAAGGTCGACACCAAGCGGGTAGAAGGTCTCGATATGTTTCTCAAAGCCTTCGTGAGGGAAAGCGGTGTACCCTTCAAGAACATCCACGACAACAGGCCTCCAGGCCACCATGTTCCGGTGTTGCGTTTCTTCATCCAGAAGGACAAAGCTCCGAATAATATCCACGCAAAGGCTAGACAGAATTTATCAAAAATGTGTACGGAGGCTGCAAGGGCAAGGGGTATCACTTACGGAATCAGCGCAGCCTCCGTCTCCGCACGGCTGCTCTTTCTCTCTTCTCGTCCATCATGGTACATACGGAAAAGAATACGGACGTAAGTGGCGGCGCTCCCACTCTCTTGCTTGAGTAGATTGGGTGGTTGCTTCATAAAGCCCTGCCGCCAAAGCTGCATTCGAAGATCCTTGTCCTCGTTGAATTTCTTTGCAAACTGATAACTCTTTTTCAAGAGACTCATGAGCCTTAGCAGCTCATTACTAGGGATCTCCGCATAAACGTTGTCATTCGAGAAGAGTTCATGAACCGTCTCGATCATCAGTAGTTGCAGAACACAATTGGTAATAATTCGGTTGAAGAACCGGCGCCGAGCCATGGTGACCGCAGCGGGTTGCTGCTGTTGAAGATCCTCTTGGGGTCGATAATCCTCCAATTCCGCAGCGGACTGAGAAGACTCCAAGGGGGCTGCCGGCATGTCACCTTCTTCATGATCTGGCGTGGCAGCAATTTGGGTGCCGTTCGTCTCCAGCGTAGTAGGGGGAGGTTGCAGGCCTTCTCCTGTGACAGTGGTTTCGGCTGTCTCGGCCGAAGAATCATCGTGGGAGGTTGTCTCTCCGTTTACATGCTTGGCTGGGTCGACAGCCTTGGAAGGTATCGATGCGGCAGCTGTGAACAGCTCATACGCAGTGGTCTTGGCAAAGAGTTCCACGAAAGCGCCAACGATCTTAGTCCAATGCTCCTGCTTGAACTTTGTGACGTTTTGGAGAATCAACTGCTGGAGGCAGTTGCTGCCGATTCGAGCGATCGTATCGTTCTCCTGGCAGATACAAAGAGTAAGAAGTTCGAGGAAGCGCCCGAGCATGTACTCTAGAGCATCAAAGTAATGGGTAAAGAGCGTAATCATGTTCCTCAATGCCTGGATCATTGTTGTGGACAGCCATACCGATAGCTCCTCATGGTTTGGCACTTTCGACATCTCCGACTTGGACTGGAGCACGACGAAAATTGGATATAGCAGTTGCCGCCAGAGAACGTCCCAGAATTCCCGGGGAAAGTCTCCGCCATAGCGAATCAATGTATCGAAAAGGTATGTGAGTGCACTGTGGTTAAATTAGTCCGAAGTTTCATTCAAAATCCATTTCAGAAAAACGGGAAAAGGATAATCATACCGCGAGCGAACCTCAAGATCATCCCCGGTCATCAGCACATCCTGGAAGGCAATCAAAACCGGATACCAGAATTGCTCCTCCTGAGATTGTCGACTAAGCTGCTTCGAGAGGTTCGAACCTGTGTCCTCCTGAAAGGTTCCCGGGGGGGCGTTGCGATGGGATAATGGGCATTCAGGGGTTTTCAGCATCTTGTTAACCGTTGACTTTAGTGTCTCGATAGCCTGCAATGATTTCTTCTGGAATCTAAGATTCTTGCAGAACTCGGTTAGGCAGACGATGAGGTCAGGGAAAGCCCCTTCTCTGATGATGACGCCAAAGCGAGTATTGTAAATTTGTGTCACATGTTCCAGAGCCATATTGACAATGCCCTCTGTGAGTTGCTTAGCGTCTGGGAAGGGGGGAAATGGGGACAGGCCAAGAGACTTACCATAGGGTTCTCGGGCAGCGATGGTGAAGACACCGAACATCGTTTTCCAACCGGACCGAATATTCTCACCACGAGCCTGGATCATCTGGATGAGACATCGCAAGATCATATCCTTCACTGTGGCCGTGGTGCTGTTTGCCATGACATGCTCGAACGGCTTCAGGAAATCCTTTTGGAATTTGAAACCGGGAAGCTCTCCAATCTCTAAAAACCGCATCGAAAGCTGGCGAAGCGAGTCCAATGCAAAGAATACGACATTGGTGTTCGAATCACACCCAACTTGGTTGAAATGTTGTCCAAGGACTTCCCAGATCTTCGACCATTCTATCCTCACTCGAGTCATGTTGTAGTAGCTGATTTCCACAAGCTTCTGGAGACTGTATGTTCGGGGAGATTCGCTTTGTCCTGAAGATTGAATTTCTTGCCAGCTAACCTCGCTCAGGGCCCGGACAAAATCGATGATTGCCTCGTGGGAGAGATTCGCAGTATTAGTGAATATGCGATCCACTCCACGAATCATTTCCGCCGATCTACTTTCCATCGCAGCCTCTGTGCGGAAGGCTGCAGGACCACCAATTGACCGTGGCCGAGGGCGTCTTGATGCTTGGATAGACCTACGAGAGGAATCGGAGGTTCCCTGTGGTGAAATTCGAGGTCGTGAAACATCGGGTAATGCGCCCTCATCAACGCCATCGGTCAAGAGCTGAAGCCGGTCAAGTTGGCTGACACATGTGAGGACTTCTCTCCAGGAGGATTTGAGGTGGTTGCCTTCTGTGAGAGCGACATCCAGCAGTGCCTTCAATGCCTCGACGTTTTTGGGCATCATCTCTCTGATGTTCCCAAGGTTTGTAAACTTTGCCAGGGCGGTCACAAAGGCAACCCGAGGAGTCTCAAGGTCAAATGCACAACTAATGCGTATGGCCATTTTGATGCCGTCCATGCAGAGTTTGATGGTCTCAAGGTTTTGTGTGTCCTGCACCGGAGCGGACAAGCCAGAGAGGAAGGACATCCAAGTGACATTGAACATAGAGCCCACATGCCGTGCTGAGGTTGCCGGTATGAAGCGGGACAACGCTTCCTTGACGGCTGTCCTCCTCTGTGCCCGGATCAAGCTTCGGTACAGCTGCTCGGTTTTGTTTGCCATTTCTTCGGAAGCCTGAGCGTACTTTTCGCCTTGCACATCTCTGCCAACTGTTGCGAAAACTTGTCCGGCCCGGGATGCTAGACCGGCAGGCGCAGAGGTCTGAATCCCAAGATTTGCCGCATTTTCGCGCTCGGTATCCAGTACAATTTCATTATTTGCGATCTCATCAAAAATGGAGCCGAGATACTCATCAGGCAGATCCTGATTATCATTGATTCCTCTGTTGTTTTTGATGAAATCTTCCTTCCTCATGCGGCGACCTTTCATTTTAACGCTGTGCTGATCTGTGTTTAACATGATGACAGAGTATGCGAGAACATACGCTGTATCAGCATTGGCAAACGCATTGGGGTTCTGTGTCACGTATCGCTCCGCAAATTTGAGCATGAAACGGTCAATCTTCTGGGCTTCGCCGGGAAGACGGAAATGCTGTAGGAATTGGCGAAGAGCATCAACGAACCGCCGTTTAGAGAAGTCCATCTGGTCAACAAAAGCATGCATGATTGCAATATTCTCAGGTTCGCCTTCACCGAGGTATTCACCAATAGTCGCTTTATCCAGGCGATCGTTTCGGAGCAGGAAGAGAGCGATGTCTTCAGGTGAATTGGATCGAATAAACCCTTCTTGTAGGAAGATTTTGATCCCACGCTTGGCTTTGAAGTTGAACTGTTGAATTGCATTCATAAGTGCGGTTTTTCTCTGTTTGACTCTCTCTATTTGGCTTGGGTCGTCTTCCGCTATCGGGGTAGAAACGCCCGTGCCACTATTTTCTGTACTATCTATCCGAGGAGAGATCGCAGCAGAGGCAGCGGTTGTTTCAAGAGACTCCCGATTATACTCCATGGATTGTTGAACAGAGATGTTCGGAATAGAGATGGACTGATCGACTAAGCGCTGCGAGGCCCAGTTATCCATGGAGTGCAGCAGACCCACCAAACACTCGAGGGCGTGATGTTTCAGCGTGTACTCTGTAGGAACATTTGACACATTCAAAGTAGGGGTAGTGGTAAGGTTGGCAGTACATAGGGATGGAGGTAAAGTGCCACGCTGATGCCATTCTGTTCCACTGGTTGATGCCTTGGTTTGGCTCTCCTGGTATTGCTGCTGCTGGAGGAGAGTCACGTTGACTGGAACACTTGAATAACGTGATAATTGTTCAATGATGTGCTGAAAGATGTTCTCCAGGGCTGTGCGGTCGCAGTCATAGTTGAGGTAAAGCTCCACTAAAGCGCGTGGATCCTCAGACAGTCTTTCAAGGACCTCCATGAAGTATATTTTTTGGAAAGCGGGAGCATTTCGCTTCTCGAGAACTGCTAGATAGATCTCCTTCATGAAAACCTCAAGTTCCTTCTTCATCATGACTCTCATATGCTTCAGCATCAACCAGAAGATCTCACAGCAGACCTCGAAAACCTTCGGCACAGAGCTCGAGCCATTACGGCTGAGACTCAGGCATAGATGAGGCCGCACTGCCTGGAGGAGGGTAATGGCATCTGAATTGCTGGAGCTGTTTCTGATCGTGGCCAAGGGCGAGGTGAGAACGGCAACGTAGTTGTTGATGAGATGATGGACAAGGTGCAAAGATAACAATTTCGACCTCATATTTTGAGATTTTATGTCCTGCTGCTGGTCGTGGCTGAGAATTTTGTGGCTCAGTTTGCACAGGGCCCGGAAGACCAAAAACGCATCCTTAACATAGATCTCATCAACCTCGTCATCCGCTGCAGCATCTGCATCTTCCTTGTCCTCAGCGCCTCCTGTGGTAGATGGCGACGATGACTGGCCGAGTTTAGCACGAGTGACCATGGTCGGCGCATTGTCGTTTAACGCAGCGTCATCTTTGGAAGACTCAAAGCTCTGCAAGGTCAGCTTTTCGGTGGGTTCTGTTGCCACCGGTTGATCAGTTGGCGTGAGAGAAGCCACCTCAGACATCTCGTCCTGGTCAGTCGGTTGTGATGTATCAACTGCATCCAGAGTCGCAGTATCCGAGGCACTACCCTGTAACTTTTCACCATCCCGCAGCCGCATGTCTTTGAGATCAATCCGGGTGCGGACCCGATCGAACACGGTACCGACCATCTGAGTCAGTGATCCTTGCGCAATTTGTTGGTTTTGACTGGACTTGGAATAAATAAAGATGTTGTAAATTTGGCGGACCGCTTTCAAGAGACCCGCACCATGGACAACAATCTTGTCATTGAGAACGGCGGCCAGGAGCGACTTGATGATTTGCTGTTGGATCTCGATCGGAGTCGCCTCATTCTCAAAGCAATCACAGATTGAATCTATGGCGCGCTCAATCAGCGGCGGCTGTTCATGGGCAGCTTCATCCCCCGAGGTTCCCGCTGGCTGATTTGACGGGAAAGCGAAGTAGGAATATGTGATCAGTTTTCCAATACAATCCAAGGCCGTCACTTGCAAAGGAATGCTGAAGGTCTTGGTTGCCAGCTGCAGAGGGCGAAAGATCACTTCCGGGTCAATCCCATGGCGGTCTGGTTGTTTGATATTGGCCAGTGCCTTCTTGACAGCCTCCTCCAACTCCCGGTTTCTGCGAGCTTCTTTTGATGCGCCAATGGTGTCCAACGCCGTGACAATAAAAACAGTCGAGCTCAGGGGAACCGAGCGTGTCGTCGCAAATGTCGCCGTGGTTGAACGGGAATCCGAACGCAGTCTCGCGTCCGGAGCCAGCTCATCCTGCGCAGGTACCGATTCGCCTTGTGTTTCTTTCCCCTCTCCAGCGGTCTCTTCTCCAGCATTGTTCTCCACCACCCCATTTTCAGGGCCAGATTCCAGCTCTGGTGTCTTTGCTGATTCTTCATTCTCGGCCGTACCCTCGTGGGAGCCCGAGACCTGCTCCGTCAATTCTGAGGGTGGCGCATCTGCCGTTGCAGTAGAATCGTCGGCGTTGTCGCTGTTCGGCGAATCACCAATTTGAATCTTCTGCCATCCGGTCTGTCCTGGAAGCTCGGGTTTGTCCGCCTTTAGAGCTTGGGTTGAGTCGGCTTCCGTTCCTGCTTCAGCATTGTTGTTGTTGTCGTCTCCCTGGGACGCCGCTGCAGGCATCTGCTCCGGCTCACTCGGAGCGCCATTCTCGATGTCCGCCATGGATCGAGGCCTCCCGTCAAGGTAAATGAGGGCACGCAAAGAAACGTGTCCTCATCTATTGCAAGAAAAACAGAAAAAAAATGAGGGAAAGTGGTAACGGAATGGCCATGAAAACAACTGCCTGTCCGGGGAACTTCACTATGGCGCGGGAGCTGATGCGTGGCCTCCCGATAGGCTTAGTCATTGGCCGACAATCTACAGGCGACGAGGCATCCCACTTGTGCAGTGGTTAGTCAGCAAACAAACCGATGCTTACATAACAGGCCACGGGAGGAAGCCGGATGGAGAGACCCGATCGCTCACCGGAAAGCTCAACAGAAAAGTTTCCGGAGCAGCAGCCTCACCTCCTCTGATACCAGGACCTCACCACGGCTCATCGTTCGAGTCTCCCTTCTATCTCCTCTCCGTTGTTCTGCGCCGTGGGGCTTTGATCGTTCCGTAATCGCAGCATTGCAGGCAATATGGTTGCCTCCGCCGTCCGAATGCGCGCCCCCAGCGCCATGTTGTCCAGAGGCGCCTCCTGCTTGAGGTCCCAGGCTGGCCTCGCCGCCCGGTATGCTCTCTTAATTGTTTCAACCAGAAAGCAAGTGAGATTATGTGTTTCTGATGGGTGTTTCTAGCCCTCAATTGCCCGCCTTTGCCGCTCTTTCCCGCTACTACGCGTCCAAGTGTATGTCTTCAATGTCCGCATACCATGAGAGAAAATTGTTCAATGCTAATTTAGCTCATTATATAGCTTTCCCTCCCCACCAGATCATCAGTATGCCTGCCCTGTCGCCGACAATGCTTGCTGGAAACATCGGGGCGTGGCAAAAGAAGGCTGGTGATGCCCTCCAGCCCGGTGATGTGCTCGTGGAGATTGAGACCGATAAAGCTCAGATGGACTTTGAGTTCCAAGAAGAAGGTGTCCTGGCCAAGGTGCTGAAGGAGACTGGCGAGAAGGAGGTTCCCGTTGGCACGGTATGTGATTATTATTACGATATATTTCGGCCACACAGGAGGAGAGTCCATTGTTGACTGACGACGTGTTAAATTTTAGCCCATCGCTGTGCTGGTCGAGGAAGGTGCCGACGTTTCCGCCTTCGAGTCCTTCACCGCGGAGGACGCTGGCGGTGACAAGGCCCCTGCGCAAGCCGAGAAGAGCCAGGAGGCCGAGTCCAAGCCTGCCGACAATGCTGCCCCCGAGGCTCCCGCCCCTGAGCCCACCGCCGAGGAGCCCGAGACTTCCGGCGAGCGGCTGCAGCCCAGTCTTGACCGCGAGGCTGCCATCAGCCCTGCCGCCAAGGCTCTGGCTCTGGAGAAGGGTGTCCCGATCAAGGCTCTCAAGGGTACCGGACGTGGTGGTCAGATCACCAAGGAGGATGTTGAGAAATACAAGCCCAGCGCCCCTGCTGCCGCCGCCGGACCGACCTACGAGGATATCCCCCTCAGCTCGATGCGCAAGACCATTGCCAGCCGGCTCCAGCAGTCCGCTCGGGAGAGCCCCCACTTCTTCGTTTCCACCACTCTGTCTGTTAGCAAGCTCCTCAAGCTTCGCCAGGCACTCAATGCCTCCGCCGAGGGCAAGTACAAGATCTCTGTCAATGACTTCCTGATCAAGGCCTGCGCTACTGCTCTGCAGAAGGTTCCTGCTGTCAACTCCAGCTGGCGCGAGGAGAACGGCCAGACGGTGATCCGTCAGCACAACACTGTTGACATCAGCGTTGCCGTTGCCACCCCCTCGGGTCTCATTACCCCCATTGTCAAGAACGTCCAGGGTCTGGGCCTGTCCGGCATCTCCAACCAGGTCAAGGACCTTGGCAAGCGTGCTCGTGACAACAAGCTGAAGCCCGATGAGTACCAGGGCGGTACTTTCACCATCAGCAACATGGGCATGAACCCCGCTGTTGAGCGCTTCACCGCCGTCATCAACCCTCCCCAGGCTGGTATCCTCGCCGTCGGGACCGTCCGCAAGGTTGCCGTCCCTGTCGAGACCGAGGAGGGCACCGCTGTTGAGTGGGATGACCAGATCATCGTCACTGGCAGCTTTGACCACCGGGTTGTTGATGGTGCTGTCGGTGCCGAATGGATCAAGGAGTTGAAGAAGGTTGTTGAGAACCCGCTGGAGCTCCTCCTGTAAACACCCTACATTGTCATGGCTTCCTGGGACATTTGGCGAACTCTCCGGGTGTAACTATTTACCAACGGGAGCCTTCCGTGCCTTCCAATGTCTTAATATGTACTAAAACACTTCTTGCCCCTGGGAACCTCATCCGGCCCGTTCATCATTTAGCAATTTCCTTTCTGAATTAATTTCTTATGTTCTAGAAATCCTATGACAGAGAGATCTCTACAGCGTACAATTAGTGGCAGTCGAGTCCAGGCAACTCAAGTATAACTAACAGTAAACAGACAGTCTATGTAGTCTAATTCTAAAACCATAACTCGAGTCTCGGAGAGCTTGAGCTGCGTCCCTCAATAGTTGGTTAGTTAATGGGTGCTACCCTGGTCCTTGGCGTAACACACGTGCCTTGGACTCCACCCTTGCCCGATCGATGACGTGATGTCGTCATTCCCAGGCCAGGAAGCTGCCCTGAACGTCTGCGACCTGCCCACGCATAAGTACAGCAGCCACTCTCCTCCCGGCCCAGGATTTCTGTCCTTGTATTTTGCTCTTATACTAAATTAATTATCTGCCAGGCAACCACACCGTCTTTCACAACCCTCTCTGATCTAGTCTATCCTCTCCCTCTTGCTTGTAAGTCATGTGATCTACACAGGGCGATGGCGCGATGCAGCCAGGCTCTACCCACTCGGCGTTTTAGTCAAGGCGTTACTATCAGGTATTCGCTTCCGAGATTATATCTAACACGCTCGTACAGGTTTCGCAAGGAAGCATAATCCTACCTAGTATCTCTTTACTCACCATGTCGTACGCTGAAGCTGCGGCCAAAGGCCCCAAACAGTCTCCTGAAGATGTGAGTATTTCCATTTAATGACCAGATCATGATTGCCCAGACGTATGCTGATAGTATAAATCCAGGCGTAAGTTCCACGGTTGTTTTTCTTTTTTTTTTCTTTTTTTTTCTTCTGCAAGGACATGGCTGACATGTTGTTGCCAGTCGTGCCCCTCCACCGGCCAAGGTTCAATCCGAGGAGTCTGGAAGCACTACATCCCTCATCGATGTCGACCAGCCGCATGTCGCGAGCGTGGACTCGAGCTTCCTCGAGCAGGATGTCAAAACCACTACCCAGGCGGAGAGACTGGAGCGTGAGGCCGCGCAAGAGGCGGAGCGACTCGAGGACAAGGCCAAGGACAAGGCACGCAAGGCTCGGGCCAGAGCCAAAGACGACAAGGACAGCTTTTTCCGCAACTCGGACAACCCTGTCGTCATCGGGAATGCAGTGCTCCTCACATTGGCGGGCGCCGGGCTCGGATTCGGCGCTTACCACAAACACACGAAGGGTCAGCTGTCCTGGGAGCTGGTCGGGCTGTGGTCTGGGGTTGTAGGGGCAGTCGGGGTGGCAGACTATTTCGTTAGCAAGTCAGTTGCGCTCTAGTGATTTTGAGTACGGAGTACCCCTTCAAGAACCCCCATGCTAATCGTGCATTCTTCTAGGTGGTTTTTCCAAAACAAGTACCCTCCTAAATAGTGGGCAGATTGTTTGGCTGTTCTGATACGTGGAAGTCAATTATTTTGTATGGGAATTTTTATGCTGTATACTCTTCTCTCAGCTTTTTGGTTTGCATGATGTGTTTCGGCGAAAGGAGTCGCTTTGGAAGGTGGTGTCTCGCAATTATTTATATCTAAGATATGACCAAGCAAGTAATGATCTCACCCAATCCAATGAATCGGATTTCAGTAGCTCGATAGCAGACAAATCCATGACATTCATCAAGATGACTCGTAGGGTAGAAGTGCATGATTTCTTCGATCCAGTAATCTACGTCGTGATATCACCGAGGCGGTGAGCGACGTTAAACCATCGGACATGTGGCCTGGAGTCGAGAGTTATCACAACGCCCACCGAGCTTGATCCCCAGATTCCACAGATAATGCGAGATATATAGAACGAGACCCCGTTCTTGAAATTTCTCAGAATCCAATAATATCCTCGATCATCGCTGGAATATCTTCACAATGGTCTGTCGGTTCTCATCCTGAAGAAGACCGTTGGTAGATCAAAACACTAGCTAACCTCAAGGTTGTGCAGAACTCTCTCTTCAACTCGGCTCTCAAGCAGTCATCTGCAATTCGTCGAGACATCGACACATTTGCACAGTCACCAGCTACAACACCGACGGCCTTACAAGGTAAGAAATCTCCCGTGGGCTTGGTCTATGGCGGGGCTAATGAAAACAGGCCAGATAGCAGCGTCTCTTGCTTCCCTCTCACGAACGATCGACGACTACTCGGCTCTATCGAAAAAAGAACTGATACCCGCCAAACAAGAGAAGGCATTCGAGCGAGTAAAGAACTTCCGGACCGAACTCTCAGACTACCGACAACAGTTTGAACGACTCAAGAAAGAGCGGGAAGAGACGGTGAGTTTTCACTCTACCCTCCTCGTCAACTTTCTTCTTTTTGGCTCATACAAGATAATAGCAATCCGTGACGAATCGCAACGAACTGTTCGGTCGACGCCCTCACCACACAGCCACCCCGGAAAACCCCTACGCACAACCCTCGCAGCCTCCGACCACCTCGGCCTTTGCGCCCTCTGCCGGCTCCCGGATGAGCTTTGGCGCCTCCCCAGCAGACTACACGCGCGAGGAGCACGCGCTCCGCGAACAGTCCTTCTTCGCCTCGACCAACACCCAGCTCGATGAGTTCCTGGACCGCGGCCGCGCGGTCCTCACCGATCTAGGCCATCAGCGCGAAATGCTCAAGGGCACCCAGCGGCGCCTGTACAGCGTCGCGAACACCCTAGGGATCAGCGGGGATACCATCCGCCGTGTTAACCGGCGGGCGAAGCAGGATAAGTGGATATTCTGGGGCGGGGTGTTGGCATTCTTCTTTTTCTGCTGGGCGGTGCTGCACTTCTTGAGATGAACAGGCTACCATCATGGCGGGTCATCAAGATATTTTGTAGACCTGCTTCACTTCTTTATTTCTGTTTTTTTTTTTGGTTCGTTTCTTGAGAGCAGTCAGCGCCGGCGTCACGGATCTATTGGAGCTCTTCTCCTGGCTTGAGTCATTTAGAGCTAGAAAGGTTGAAATCAAATGTATATGCTGGAATCTATTACTCACGAAATCTCCCCAAACTCTACCTCCTTATTATGTGCATACTTGATCCGCTTCCAATCCCGCACGGATATCATTTTCATGTCATCTCTCAGAAAGTCATACTCCACGACAACGGCGCTAAGCATCTACATTTATAACCCGCAGTAGGCGACGTGCTCGTACAGACATTCCCACAGGCCAGTCGGTCCTCTGCACCTGGTGGCTTCGAACTGCAGAACGCAGCGTGGTTTACTTTAAATAGACTGCTACATAGCAAATAGGCTTTTGAACTCGAGAAAAATGCAAGAAAGTGTGCGGTCTTCAAGCTGGAGCTCCGAACAGTCTATCTGTATACTCAAGACCAAGGCCTATATTCAACGACGGAGTGACCGGAGACCTATTCCCCATCAAGATGCTTGTGTATATGCGCCTATCTGGGAACAGACTAGACCCTGCGTAACCCCCTCGCTTTCCCGGGGAAATGCAGGTTCAGGAAGTGGCTTGACGGCAGCCCCCTGCTTTTAACTTCTACACATGGCGAAGGACTGTATATTGCCGCAGGATAAACTATTATGTCCGCAGATCCGACGGCTGAGCAATCTTGGGACGACATTCAGTAATTTATTAAGTCAAGAGACAGCTTATCTGATAGGCTGGTTGTTAGGAACTTGATACTGTAAAGTCTGTAGAGCTGCTCAGAGCATGTTTATACTACTCTATAGTAACTAGGTATTTGGTAGTTTAGGGTATTTTTGTTCATACTAATAGATTTACATGATCTATGTGGTTGACGTGATTTAAAAACATCAAAATAAGACAAAGCATTTGTATCTAGAACTAAGCTCAATCCAAAAGATGATCAACCAGTCAAGCTTTGACGGTGCTATCAACAGAGCTCTGTCCGGGCTCATCCTGCTTATCCAAGTCTTCTTTTTCCTCCACTGCCACCCACTTTCGGAAATAAATCGCCAGAAGACTGCTGAGCGAGATCTGGAGCCCCTGGAAAATCACCATTGGTATCTGGATTTTGGCCTGTTGTAGCGATGATAATCCCACAAACATGAGATTTGATAGAGGAACACCCATCGCCGGAGTCTTTGCGGGGACGCAATATGCCACCGCGATCGTATCTCGTTT
Organism: Penicilliopsis zonata CBS 506.65; assembly: GCF_001890105.1. NCBI lineage: Eukaryota > Fungi > Ascomycota > Eurotiomycetes > Eurotiales > Aspergillaceae > Penicilliopsis > Penicilliopsis zonata. Next base: position 673,451 of record NW_019208916.1, read on the forward strand.
GGAAAGCCATGGCATAGAAGTTGCCAGACAAATAGCCAGCCAAATCAGGAAGTAGACGATTGAAATGAACACAATGAACACTATGTTATTTCCTTTGACACTTGAAAAGGCATTTGATCCGAATGCTTGATCAAACGTCTGCCAGATAATTACCAGGAGGGAGAGCGATCCAAGCTTGCTCAGCATCCACTGGATTGAGCGCTTCCTTATTCTTTTTGGGAAGCAATATTGGAGACACTGGCCGACAACCTGCAAATTACGGTAGTTAGTGGCCTGGTAGCGTCAAGCATAGCATGTCCATGTTCAGGATTAGAAGGGAAGTCGTACCATAGGCATAAAGACCGAGATACCAAGCTGCTTGAAGACGCGTCGGTAGATCTCGCCGTAGTTGCCCGAACTCTCTGGAAGGAAGTCCGTGTACCAGGCGTGAGGTGCGATGTACATCTGTACCAGTAGTGGCGTGATGAAGGGTCCCAGGAAGTTTCCAAGTGCGGACTGGACCACTGTCAGAGCGTCATTTCCATGTGCCTTTCGAGTCATGACAATGTTGGATGAGATGGCAGTCGGGACACATCCAGTGAATATCAAACCAACCAGCAAACCGCCATCCATAAAGTGTGGATTGGTGGCACATGCAGAGACTATGCCAAATATCACAGCTGATGTCATAAGGAAACATTGTATCTGTATAAATAGATGCACCTGCCAGCGTGAAATGCCCTTAATTAGGGCCTGTGTTGGAAGTGTACAACCCGTCGCGAAAAATATGATTGCGACACAAAGGTAGGTGACAACAACCTGTTTGATATGCAGCTGAGATGATGGGACCTGAACTTGAGAAGCAATAAGGATGACAACTCCAAGGCCCAGAAGAAACCACTGATCCAGAGCAAGTCTTCCGAGTTTTCCAAAGAACTTGCGACATCTAGATTGTCGGGATCCGGGAGTTAAGTCTTCTTCCAACGATGCCATTGATATCTGCAGAGATCCCGTTCTTATGACTCGAAGATAAGGGAGGCTTGTGGGCAAAACATAGATGGGTTATTGACACCGGTTCAGATATAAACCCATTCAGTGACGGTTGCAAGGTTCCTAGCAGGAGATAATTATCAGCTGCAAATCCTAGCTAGCATTACCACTCCCTCTGAGAATGCTTGCATGCAATGAGTCAGTGCCACTAGTAAAACAGGGGGGTAATTCTGTTCTGCCGCCCGACAAGACTGTGGATGAGGCCGGAGTCGCCACACGGGAATTCTGAGCATTATATGAAGCCGTTTTGTGAGGACCTGCGGTCTCTAGACCTGGTATGATGACGACCATCAGATCGGCAGATCGCTCGTCTGATAGTCAGCTCTACCAACATCTTAGATCAGGAAGCTTGGTCAGCCCAGAGAATTGCACTCACAAGAACCATCTCACGGACAAAGAGCAATCGAGGACGTCTCCCGGCCGTGTGCCGACGGCTCATCGTTCTAGCAGACCCACTGGAACTACTATCTGCCGATCCCAGGTAGTCGAGATGATAGCTTCTGATAAGAAAAGACGTCAAGGAGGAAGTTGACGGATTCTATGCCAAGACAAGATGAACATGGTGCTGCAGCATCACAAAGTAAAAGCCAGCAATCTCAGAGGGTAGATGGTTGTGTTCATTGCCTCTGTACGTACCTCAAGGAAATAAACTGGAAGGGAGAAAGACAAGGGTGCTTCAGAGATCCAGGCTAGACAAGATCAACTCGAAAAGAGTTCTGGGCGATATTTGGGTCCTGCCGAAAGAGGAAGGGACGAAGGGATGGGCATAATCTGACAGAAGACCTGAATGATAGTACTTATTAGCATATTTTTTCAAGTATAGGGAAGGAAAGAGTCACCGAGTCTCTTTTTTCTAACCAAATCTCTTATATTCCTTTCGCCAAAGCCCTTATTCAATACATGATCATGAAGGCTTCAGTTAGGTAACTTTCAATTTTCCTGAAGGTTCATAGTGACTCTCACGTTCACTAAAGATTTAGCCTTACAGCCCTCACATTCATCAAGGCTCTTTCTCTGGCACTATATAAAGATGTCTTTTGCTAGAGTAACACGATCGTTCATCTATACTCCTAAACACCTCCCCCCTATTCTTTCATTGAGCTGGCAGATACATAAGAAGCAATTATCTTTTATAAACAATCAACAGTCCTTTTATACCATCATGGAGACTGGAGAGTCTCAGGGCCCTGCTATGGCTCTGGGCATCAACAGTTCTGATGACCATCATGAAATCAGCAATTTGGAGAACCTCACCAATGCTCACGCTTCCATGATCAAAGAGTCCTTGGTGGCTCAGATCCCTGCTAGTTCAGATGAATTCCAGTTCCCTCCCGGCACTTTTTTTACCGCTGCGACTCGCCAGGTCGGTTTGGACATGAGGAACGTCTACCGCAAGGCACTTATCAAGAATGGTATTGTTGCTATTGAGCTGAAATTCGATGATCCCGCCAGTCAGTTCCTAGTCGACCTCGTTGCAGCTATGCAGTTCAAAGCCGACAAACACTCTGACACCCAAGGCGTGCTCTGGGACGTCAAGTTGAATGATGCAGGCGTCCTCAGTACCGGAACCGGCAAGGCCGCCCGCAGCATTTCCCACTCTCTTAACGAATTCGACTGGCATACCGATGGGGCGTTCGAGACTAAGCCAACTCGATTCTTTGGTTTGCATATCATTCACCCCGACAAAATGGGTGGAGGCGTCTTCCGGGTTGCGAGGGCCGAGGAACTGGTTGCTCTCCTCTCCCCCAGGACCGTGGCGACCTTGAACAATTCCTGGTTCACCCTCCGTGTGCCTCCTGAATTCCACAAGGGAGTCAGCACCGTTCAGGGCAAGGTCTTGGAGATTGATCCGGTCTCAGGCGATGCCCTTGTTCGCTATCGCCGCGATATCTTTCTTGACCCCCCCAGCTCCAACGAGGAGGCTTCCGCTGCCGTTAGAGAGCTGATGGGTCGTTTGGGCGACGCCGAAGCCATCGGAGAGGCGATTCCTGCGATTGTTTTCAAGGAGAACGTTGTTATTCTGATGGACAACGCCCGTTTTCTCCACTCCAGGACCGAGATCAAAGATCCACGCCGCTGGTTGAGACGCATTCGTTTCCATGACTCTGTTTAAACGGCACATCGAACAGCACGTTGCGCAGCAGGTTACATGGCAAGTTAAGCAGCTAGATTGCAATCTTCCAGGCCAGGATAAATAAGTTCACCATTGAGATGTCCCTGTTGTCTTTTGCATACATAGCTTCTTAGTGGGATAGTGGAAGGGCGACTAACCCGGCTACCTTAGTCTGCAGTCCTCAGGGAAGGCTTAGTATTTCGGAATGACATTACAGAATTGGCTTTTTATTTAGGAACCAAAAAATACAGTAGGACTGTAGCGTAGGCCTTTGAAGATATATAACTAGTGTGTATATCTGCTTGAGAAGTAAGATGTGTGAAGTGTAATAGTTAGTGGGCATTGGGCGTCCAAAGAGACAATAAATTGTTCCCATTGTAATAAAGACATTTTCTTTATGACCAGTTGACCATGTAACACAGTTATCTTCATTGATCAGTCCAACTAGGAGGACAATGAAGCCGCCCGCTCTCTCGACGATCAAAAAAGAGCGGTTGGGAGAAGGTTGAGGTCGCCGGCCATGTGACTTGCGGAAATCGGCATTTAGCCCCAAAATCCTCTCCGGCTTCTTCCCTTCTCTCTTCTCTTCCCCATCTTCCCGCGTTTTGTTGCATCTTCCAATCCCTCCTTCATCTCTTTCCCTTTATCTCAATTCATCAGTGACAATGTTTGCTGCTCGTCAGACTTTCGGCCTTTTCCAGAAGCGGGCTTTCTCCGCTTCTGCCAGCCAGGTATGCAGCTGCGCGATAGTTGTTTCGGCTTGTTGTTGTCCTTACAACACGCCGAATGCTCGCCGATCCTCCGTGATGAATTCAAGTACTTACCATGCTCTCTTCTACAATAGGCTTCTAAGGTTGCTGTTCTCGGTGCTGCTGGTGGCATTGGTCAGCCCCTTTCCCTGCTCCTGAAGCTCAACCCCCGTGTTTCCGAGCTCGCTCTCTACGACATCCGCGGTGGCCCCGGTAGGTATCCCCAACCATTTTTTCCCATCCCCCGAAACAATGGTTTACAACGTAATCAACTTGATTTAGATCGAGCTAATTGGTTTTCTTCTCTCTTATAGGTGTTGCCGCTGATCTGAGCCACATCAACACCAACAGCACCGTCACCGGCTATGAGGCCACTCCTGCTGGCCTGAAGGCTGCCCTCACCGGTGCCGAGATCGTCCTCATCCCTGCCGGTGTTCCCCGCAAGCCCGGCATGACCCGTGATGGTATGGAAAGAGCACTGTCGTCTTGCTAGTAAAGACCTGGTTGGACTGACATGCGCACTCCATAGACCTCTTCAACACCAACGCCTCCATCGTCCGTGACCTTGCCAAGGCCGCTGCTGAGGCTTCCCCCGATGCCAACATCCTTGTCATCTCCAACCCCGTAAGTTTTTATGAAGCTCCATGCGCGACTACCTTGCTGATGCATTACCGGGGCAGGTGAACTCTACCGTTCCCATCGTCTCCGAGGTCTTCAAGGCCAAGGGCGTCTACAACCCCAAGCGCCTCTTCGGTGTCACCACCCTGGACGTCGTCCGCGCTTCTCGCTTCATCTCCCAGGTCAAGGAGACTGACCCCGCTAACGAGGCTGTCCCCGTTGTCGGTGGTCACTCCGGTGTCACCATCGTTCCCCTCCTCTCCCAGTCCAACCACCCCGACATTGAGGGCGAGACCCGTGATGCCCTCGTGAACCGCATTCAGTTCGGTGGTGACGAGGTCGTCAAGGCCAAGGATGGTGCCGGTTCCGCCACTCTCTCCATGGCCATGGCTGGTGCTCGCTTCGCCGAGTCCCTCCTCAAGGCCGCCCAGGGCGAGAAGGGTATCGTCGAGCCTACCTTCGTTGAGTCCCCTCTCTACAAGGACCAGGGTGTCGACTTCTTCGCTTCCCGCGTTGAGCTCGGCCCCAACGGTGTTGAGAAGATCCACGAGGTCGGCAAGGTTTCTCCCTATGAGGAGAAGCTCGTCGAGGCTGCCCTCGCTGACCTCAAGAAGAACATCCAGAAGGGTACGTTTCAAGGTTTCCTGATTGCTTTCTACTCTCTCGCAATAGCTAACTCTTCTTTCTTCTAGGCCGTGACTTTGTCGCCCAGAACCCTTAAATCGGCTGATTCCAAAATGATACGCCCATAGCCCTGTTGCTCTTTGTATAACAGTCATATTTCCCTCCTCATTTGCGCTAGACTTCTACCCGTTCTTCGTCTCACTCTGTGATGCATTCGAGGAACCAGCTGTGGGCATTCAAAAGAAATTGAAGATATGAAGCGTCAAACTGTTTTCATAATAGCAAACTCATGTCGAGAATGATGAGCTTTCTCATGAAGATAAATGACGCAAGATGTAATCTTAAAAAAAAACAAAACCATGCATGAGATTATATTCATCTTTAAACATAGATTCCCAACTTTAGTATTTTGTATATTATAAGTAGGATATACACACCACTTGCTTGGATTTTAAATTTAAATGAACCAACTACAGCTACACACGGTGCTATTGAACTCGCACTGGAGAATTCTGGTGACAAGTGATGATGTATAGTTACTATATACTTCACTTTAATCTTGCCATGGCTATCATGTCCTATATATCCATAGCCAGCGTAAAGAATCATGAAGAAGGAAAAGGAAACCTCGAAATAGAAGTCGTCTTATGCACCATCCGAATCCATAATGCCAGTGAAGTAAGCGAAAAGGGGAAAAAGAAAAACTGGGAGAGAAAAAAGCAGCAGAAGAGAGGGAGAGAGGCAGAAACTTCCAAAAGAAAAGGAGAAGAACAAGAATATTTGGGCGCCCAGGTTTTCGAGGGGTTAAGTATAACTCCTCATCGCGTCGATGTAGCCCGTTCCGCCGCGTAGGTCGTTGTCAAACGTTTCTGCAACCTCGAGAACGCGCTTGATATGTTGCATTGACAGCGGGGTCTTTTCGTTGACGGCTAGGGCTTGGGCGGTTCGAACGGAGTTTTTGATCTGTGATAGACCATTAGACCGGGTGAAAACGTAGCAGGGAGAGAAAGGAGAATGAATACTTACTTGGCGGCCGTTTAGGGCATGGCGAGAGAGCGCGTCGAAATCCTTTTCGGTAAATTTGGCGGTCTGCACACCCTCCATAGATTGGACTTTCTCCAGGAACATCTTCCAGATGCTTCGTTTCGCCTTAGTGGTCAGGTCTCCGTAGCGGAGGGCAACGTGGATACGGGATTGGAAGGCATCATCGAAAGTCTCGACCCGGTTGGTGGTCAGGAAGAGGATGCCCTGGAAGTACTCAAGGAGGCGGAGGAAGATGCTGACCAGTGCATTTCGGTGGATGTCCTGGATGGTGCGCTTCTCGAGGAAGATGTCCGCTTCGTCGAGCAAAAGGACGGCACCCCAGGAGTGTGCGATATCGAGGATCTTATTCAGTTCGCCTTCTAAGGTCCGCGAATCGGTACCCAGCTCGCCAGCGCTGACCATATACAGAGGTCGCTTGAGCAATTCCGCGATACCCTCGGCAGTGAGTGTTTTGCCAGTACCCGGGGGCCCATGCAGGACCGCCACGAGACCTTTGCCTTTGCCCTGGATCACATCGTCAATGTTCTGTGCAGCGTTAAACGTGTGAGATTCCACAAGCGCCTTCACGATGGACTTTTGGTTGTCGGGGAGGACCAGTGAATCAAACGCATCTTCGTTCCAGTCAATCTCACTGACGCCAGAAACGCTGAACTCAAGCCACAACTTTTCACTGAATGCAAATCCCAACACTACAGGACTGGCAATCAGGAGTTCTTCCTCGCTGAACTCCGGTACGGATGTGCTTGAGGCTTCACTCTCGATTGTGTCCAGATTTTCTTTTTGGATTTCGTTGCCGTTCTCATCTAACTCGACCTGAATGACATGAGCCTTTCCCTCCTTGTCCTGAACAACCTTGTATTTGAACTTGGGAGTGTCTGAATCACGGCGGCGATGATGAGCGTTCCCGTTTTCCGACTCGGAGTCAGACATGGCACAGCAGCAGTCCTCGTCATCTTCGTCCATTTCCGAATCGTCTAGGAGATCGGGATCTTTAGGGCGGACCGTGCTGATGGGATAGTTGGGATTGATGCGACGGTGAATGGCTGGATCGATCATAACCCGGCCATTGATGTTGACCTTGATGATAGATCGCTTCTTCTTGAAGAAAGCCATGCCCTTGTGGAACCGATAGCTCATGCCTCTGAGAGCCACGAACTTCTTACCACGCTCGATCAACTTGGTCCTGATCCCTTCCGCTTCCCGATGGTACTTGAGGGGATAACAAGCAAGACTGGTGATCTTGCGGGCACCCTTGAATGATTCCACATCGGCAGCCATGGTTCCCATACCGAACGACTTGCCATCGTATTCCAGGTAGCGGCCTTCGATGCTGTACCACTGACCTTTCATGAAAGAAGATTCCTTTGTGGCATATTCGATCTTGAAAGCCCGGGGTTCGTCCGCGTTACCATAAGTCGGTGTGTATGCGATGGTGTTGGGTTTAAACAAAGCCCATAGTAGATCAAACGTGATCATACTAGCGTCGAGCAAAGGGTACAGGGTCTTCTTCGTTTCAGCGTAGTCCTCGTCAAGATACTTGATTAAAATCTTGAGATGTGCTGCTTTCGTGGCCGCAGCCTTCTTGCTCTTCTTTTTCTTCTCCGTCTTGGACAATTGTTTCAGCTCTTTCATGTACTGACGGGTTTCCTCGAGGTACAAGAAGAGCATGTTGGGATCTACCGCCGCGGTCTCCTGGACTAAGCTGACTCCTTTGACGCCGTCCATGACCTTGGACAGGGCATCGCGGAGGTGCTTGCTCTTGATATCCACTACCGTTTCCACGTACTTGTTCTCCCAGTCAAATCTTCGTCGGACTGTAAAGATGTACTGATCCCACTCATCGGCACCCGGATCATCGACCGTCTCGGTCAGCTTATAGTTATGGATCGTGTTATCCCATACTTGAATATAGGTCGACGAGGTTTATCTTAGCACTCTCACAAAGGGAAAAGTATCGAAGCACGACAGATAAAGAAAAACTCACGTTGGTCAACTCGCTTAAAGGCAACCTTGGAGGCCTTTTTCCTCCTAGCCTTGGCCTTTTGGCCCTTCTGCCCGTCTCCATGCCCGTCATGGTGGGATCGTCTGGTGCTTTTTCGATTTGATGACCGCCCTTTCTGCCTGCGCGCACTCGCCCTTTTGAGCTTCAGGGCCGCTAGCTTCTCTTTGGCCAGCAAAATATCCATATCATCTGAGCTGGAGGCATCTTCCTCCTCCTCCTCCTGCTGATCTTCGGTGGATTCATCCTTGATGCGTTGCTGTCGTGCTTTCCGCTTGGCCTTGAGCCTCGCATGTTCTTTCCTCAACGTCTTTTCGTCGAGCGAGGAATCGCTAGCTTCTCTGTCCTCACTCTCCGAGTCCGACTCGGTCTCTTCCTTGTGCAACCGGGTCTTCTTCTTGCTCTTCAGATCTTTCTTCGCCTTGGTCTTTTGCTTCTGTTTCCGCCTCTGTTTGGTATTCTTGTTGGGCTCCGACTCCGACTCGGAGGACGCCTCGTCTTCTGACTCCGAAACACTGGCAGTTGAACTCTCTGATGCTGAATTCGCCTCGGAGGAGCTATCTGCGCCGCTAGGGCTGCCGGCGTGTTTCCGGCCCTTGCGACCCTTCCGATCGCGTTTCCGGCCCCCAGAACCAGGCTCCTTCCCGGGGTGCTTCTTGCAGACGGCAGCTTTCTTGCTGCTGGTAGTCGATTTGTCTGTCACCTGCACGCTGGGTTTGGCGTCGGTCTTGGTCTCGACTGTGGAGGGATCAACCTCGAGCTTCGACTCGGTCGCGGGATCTGTGGGGACATCCACCATGGTTACGGCGGCTGTAGTGGTAGTAGTAGTGTCTGTATCTGTCAGCTCGTCGCCAGTAGTGACCCGCTGTGGAGCTTCATCGGGCGGAGTTGAGGACGGAGTCAAGACCGCCGGGCTCTTTGGGGGGGAGATTGTCGACATTGGTCGAAGGTCGGAACAGTGGACAGGCTACAAAATCGACGGATAGAGAAGATCCGTTTTTAAACCAGGGGGAAGGAGAGCAGACGGGGAGAGTGCGAAACAAGTTACCTGGGTGCGGTTGGAGAGAGCCCGACAGGGGGGTGGACAAATAAAAGCGCCTGGTAGAGAAAGCACAGCAGGCCAGACTCAGGTCGATCTGACGTGTCCAGAGCGATCAGTCTGCCACGGAAGGTGTCTCGCTCGACGCCTTGCTTGGATGAGAAGCAAACGCCGAATAGTTGGGAAGGACGCTGGTTTTCTTCGTACAGAGTACGGAGCACAGCGAGCGAGTGTACAGGATGCGTTGGGGGCCTGCCGAGAATCGCTGTTGCTGCGCTGTTCACGCTCTGGCGGTGTGACGAGAAGGGGGGACGGGGTATCAACGCCTACAAAATCTCAAAGAAAGGAGGTTTGGGAGGAAGAGGAGAAGGGCAAGGCTGTTCATTTATGACTCTAGCCACCTTCTGTGCATTGCCAACGCGACTGATGCCTGGAATCCAGGCGAACTCTCTCCAGCCCCGCAAGCTGATGCCTACAGAGTGATCGAACATTCTCCAGCTCCAGCTCCAGTTCCAAGTTCCCCAGGCCGTGATGCAGCTGCCTACGTCTAAAAATCGAAAAAACCAATGCCAATCAATCACCCGTCGCGTGAGTCACGGCAGACTTAACTAGGCAGTCAGTTAGGCTGACACAGGTCTGGGACTCCCGGCTGATCTTCACAGAGGCTCTGTTCTGTCTAGCGGCGAGCAGCCGTTCTAACTGACATCTCATCCCCTCAGAATTTACGGAGCAATAGCTATAGAATACATGGAAAGAAAGAGAGAAGGTCATCCGGTCACCGACTTTTCGTCTCTGTCGCGATTGGAAAAGGGATGCAAGACCGGACAGCCTCACTTTTCGTCCCCGTTTTTGCTAGGCCTCGCTCCAAGTCCCAACTTCCTGGTAACCTCATGCAGCTCTGATAGGTGAGCATCACTGTCTCGCCGATCATCTAGTTACACAACAACAAACGCATGAAGAATGCCTGTTCCGCACATGGGGACTGATGGCCAGATGGCCTCTCTGTCTTTCCCCCATTTGCAGTTATGATATACTTACTGGTCCTGGTTGGCGAAATTGATTAAATGAAACGTCATGGGGAGAAGAATGGACCCCATGGATGGAGAGACCCAGGTGAATGTCAGAACTAGCCTGTCACAGCTAGGCCAGGTACCAGGGATTCGGCATCCCTGCAGTTAGTATTGATGAGCCCGAGAACCAACCGTCTAGGTCTAAAATATTGGTGCGCCAGACTAGAGTGAATCACCGGTCTTCCAGTATCCCCAACAATGCACGCCACTAGCCTCGCCAACAGGAAAGTCAACGGATCACCGGGCTAGTTGGTCAGATTCGGAACCTCCAGAGAGATGGGCCTTGTCTGTTCCGTGCCGTAAGGTTCCCGTGTCGATGTTCCTTATTTTGCGCTGATTGAGCTTTCTACAGGCTCCGAGACCTTGCTCCAGCCACCGGTGGAATCTCAGACGAACAGGGATACTAGAAATACCGTGTGAATCAGCAGAGTCTATTTCAGTGTGAGGGCATCAATTATATCACTTATGATTTGTAAGAGGGCCAACCTTTCGCGTGCCATTGAATATCTCATATTTAATGGAAAGAGAATCATATTTCATGCCTCCTGTCACTCAACATAGAAACATTGTCAAGTCTGCATGTAGTCCTAGTAACTGGTCTGGTGTTCACTTGCCTCTGTCCCGTGACTCAACCTCATTGCTATTCCGACTGACCTCTCACTATGACAGATTGCAAATATGAGCAGCTTCCTCGGCCTCCAGCTGCATCATTAGCCTGGATGGTTATCAAGAGTATAATTGCTACGAACAGAAGCCAGCATCTCTTGTCTATTGATACCGAAACATAGTTGTAAATGCCTACGGAGTGATTAACCTGAAGGCTAGGCAGATCAGTGGGTATGTCTAATTCAAACAATGAGACTTTTGCTTCGAAAAATGAGTAACATTTATCTACTACCAGATCCAAGGCTAGCCATGTTTAATCATCAATTGACCACCATGAGATTCTGCATTCGATCCATGTATAAGAAACGGGAAAGGCAGAAAAAAGGATCGAAATGAGAAAGATTCAATGATCAAAAGTCTTGCGAGAGCTCATGCTGGAGCCTATGGTGACTAGACTTGTCCATCATCAGGAAGAGGCTGCCTACTGATGGCTGATATAAATAATCGTCAGTGAATGATATCTTTGCTTCACTCTCTACCCTTCTTCACTTACGCAAAGCCAAAGTCACGGTTGCATCAATCTTCTCTACATTTACCGAGAGCCTCTTCCACATTTGCAGCTTCGAGTTATCCTCCTGCAAACACTTTGAACAGGATACTGAACCAAACAATTAATGTCAGATTTCACACCCGTCAACAAGACTTCCAGCGAACCTGCTAGCGGACGCGACACCATGGACTCATCTGCGATTAAGAATGAGCATAGCTCCGAGGTGAGTAGCCACCTATTTGGCATGAGAAAGGCAGAGTCCTCTATAACTTGGAACTATCTTAGAGCGCCGACGAGGATACTGTCAAGACTCCTATCGAGGCTCCTGCCGTGGCTCCCAAAAAGCGAGGCCGGAAGAAGAAGGAAGACAACGGTGATGAACAGGAAAGTCCGTCCAAGATGAAAAAGACAACCAAGGCCAGCAAGGAGGGCACGCCCAAGAAGATGACCCTGCCTCCAACCCCTGCAACGTACGAGGAGGCCGGCGAAGCAGACCGTCTCCTCCTGCACATGAAGGATGTGGAGAACAAGCCCTGGGGCGAGATCAACGCCGCCTGGGAAGCGATCACCGGCATCAACGTCGGAAAGTCAACTCTCGGAGTGCGCTATATGCGTCTCAAAGCAAACTTCACCGTTTGGTCCAAGGACGATGTAAGTGCATACGATTCTACTTTCATACGGTGTAGGTTCCAGACTTCCCTGAAGAACCTCGTTTTGACAACGTATTCTTTCCACAGGAAGAGAAACTCGTTGCTGCCAAAAAGGAAATCGAAGAGAAGTTCGAGGTCGAGAAATGGAGTCGCATTGCCGACTTGATCGTGGCCAATGGAGGCACCAAGTACAGCACTGCTGCCATTCAGAAGAAGATCAAGGATCTTTCCAAGAAAGCAACTTCCTCTAGCGACGAGTAATTGGCTACGCTGCTTATGGTGTTTTGATCTCTTTTTCTCCCCCCCTTTTCTACTATGGTATTGTTTCCATGCACTGTGGATTGTTTGGTGACGAGCGGCGTTGCAAAGGAGTGCTAGGTAGTCGTTTAGTATGATTTCAAGGATGGGTTTCTAGCCACATACACAAACTAGCTATACCAAGTGATAGACTATTGCGATCTGAAGGCTGAAACCGAACTGATACGGTTACTACCTAAACGACCCATTCTCGCCATAGCGGATATTTTCAAGGGATAGGCTGAGCCAAAAGACGGGAGCCTGTACATTGTCTCCTTCCAGACTATCCTCACTGCACATTTGAATATCTAGGCACTAGTTGGTCGTTGCTGCATGTCGACCTGGCTCAGTGCCTGAGAAGGACAGAGTAGAAAAGAAAGAACCGAATGAATCTAACACTAATCATGGCACATTATCTTGTTGAAATACTCTTGGTCTGTTTATCTGGAGGCAGACTACAATAGTACAAGTAACTATATCCTTGGAACGATTGATAAATTGTAATTTGTTCTGTTCATAATCCGTACAACATGACTTGATCCCTCTGTAGGTGAAGAAAAAAAAAGAAAGAAAGAAAAAAGGAAAAAAAGAAAAAACTCATATGACACTGATCTCCTGCGGTTCCCAATCATTCGCGGACCCCGCCAGGAATCCCGAGGCGGCAATGCCGAGATCTCCTCCGCCCTGATTCAACATGGACGTCGAGTCGTCGCTCGCCGAGCGCGTCACGATCACAGGGCGGATTTTCGCACCGACAAAGCCGCGCCGGTCACGGCCTGTGCGGCCGCGGCCGAGCCAGTTGTGCTTGAGCGCCTTGCTGAGCAGCTCAACCTTCTCCTGTGCATCGTCAGCGGTCTGTACGCTGGCCAACACGCTGACGCACTGTAGCATGCGGCCGACGGTTTCGGTGATGAGCTGCGAGGAGTCTTTAGGCGGCGTGTGGACGGCGGAGGAGTGGTGGTGGATCAGAGGGGGTCGTTGAGAGGGAGAAGAGAAGGACTGGAAGATGAGTTGCTGCTGCTGCTGCTGTTGGGTTTCGGGGTTGGAGGAGGTGTTGGATGCAGCCCGGCTGCGATTGCTGACGGAGTCGGAAGAGTAGCTGCCGACCATCGTACTGCCGCTGGCGGCAGTCGTGGCTGTCGGAACGGTGTTGAGAAGAGTAGAGGATTGCGAGCTGTAGCTGCCGAAGCCGGCGTCTAGCGAGGCGGCGGTGCCCGGGCGGTCGCCCTTGTTCTGGTTCTTACCCGCCATGCTGATGTTCTTGACGCTTGAATTGATGTTATCTAGGCTGAGGCGCGAGAAGGTCGCCCTGAGTCCCTCGTATCGCGAGAGCACGACGGTGTTGCGGAAGGCGATTAGGACTAGGTTGCGGATCTCGAGCTCGCCACCCAGGGAGGCATCGGCAGTGTTCTCCGCGTGCAGGCCGTTCCAGAACTCCTTAGCCTCGCGAGCGTTCATGACAGAGCCGCATCCCTTGAACTCGAGGTCCAGGGGCAGGAAGACCGCCTGGATGAAGGGCAGGATGGTGCCAAACACGAGTATCCAGATCTGCACCAGATGAGGAACTAGCTTCTCATCAGGTATTCCCGCTAGCGTATGATTCATCGAGGCGAATCCAGTCTCAAGCAACTCACGCAGGTCGTCGACCATGGCGTTGGGCTGGCGCTTCTGCACACACCGCTGCACGTGGACAATGACCAGCTTGTTGAGATCCTCGATGGCGATACGGACGTCCTCGCCGTCGAAGATGACCAGCAGTTTCGCCTTGAGGAAATCCCACGCGTCGTCCGGCGTCATGTTGTTTAGCCCGAACCCCTGCAGGGTCTCGCGCAGCGCCGCTTCGCCCAGCATGCCGGACGAGCTCCCGAGGGAAGAGGGTCCATGAAATCCGCCGGAGCCTGCGGCGTTGCTCGTCGAGTGGAAATCAACCTGCTCAGACTCAGCTAGAGCTTTTTCTTCCTTTTTCTTCGCCCGTGCGCCATGTAGAAGATCCAAGCCGCCCACAGACTTTCCGAAAGTGGTTGTGGTGGCTCCTGGCGAGGACGGAGTGAAGGAATAGAGCGACTGCGGAGCGCTGGGATCGGACGGTTTCGAGTTGCTCGACGCGGATGATAAAGGCAGGTTGTAATGGTCGTCGCGATCCTTGAGCTTCAGTTTCTGTCGAGATAGGAAATGGTGCTTGTGTGCCTTTTCTTTATCCTTGTCTTTGTCCTTGTCTTTATCCTTTTCTCGCTCGCTGCCCGTCTGCCGATCTGCAGGCACGATCGTACTGGCAGAAGCATTCGATAGGTTGTACATGGACGAGTTGTTGGACGGCAGGGTGTCGGCCAAGCTGGTGGTCGAGGCGCTGACGATGCGGCTGGCGAACCCCCCCATCTTGCTTGGCGAGGGGAGACCCTTTTCCTTGCTATATCCATCCTTGTCGCGACTGATACCGATGTGCTTGGGCTTGGAGAAGAGTTTCTTCTTGGTCAACTTCTCCGTCTTGGGTTGTTTGGTAGGCTCCAACTCTGGGATCGCCATTGCTTGCGAGTTCGGACTGCGGGGGAAAACCACGTTCGCCGCCGCCGTCGCCGTGTACGCCTGTCCTCCGACAATCCCATTCTGATATGACTGACCCGCGAACCCTCCGGGCCCTGGCGCGGCGAGTAATGGCTGCGGTAGGGGCGGCGGCGGCGAGGCGCTGGGCCCCCGACGGACACCTCGCAGCACCAGGTCATCCTGGCTAGGGACTGGGATCGGCCGCTTCGACGGATGGTGAGCCGACGATAACGACTGTTGTTGCTGTTGCTGTTGCTGCTGCTGCTGTTGCAGCATCGCCGCCTGGGCAGCGATTCTCGACGCGGAGAGACTGTTCACGGCATCGGAGGAGGAGGCGGTCGGCAGTGAGGGTTCAAAGAAGCCCTGCGAATGGTGTCGGGAGCGGTGTCGGATGCTTTCCGACGAGGGCACGATCCGACTCGATGCCTTGCGGCTGGGCAGTTCATTGTGCGGCATGAAGGTTGTGTTCGAGGGTGGCGGAGGAGGGAGGGAGACGTCGTTGCTGCGGGAGACCGCGAGCTGCTGCTGCTGCTGCTGCTGAGCGGCGGCGGTAATTGTCGTAGGGGGGATTGTTCGAGAGACAGTAGTCACGTTCGATGTCGCAGAGGCATCACTTCCAGAGGAGCCTGGGCGTGTAGACTCTCCGTGCGAGAGGGAGTGTAACAACAGCTGGGGAGAAGCAGCAGTCCGGCTGCCCATGGTCAAGTTGGTCTACGCCTGGCGAATGGTAGGGGAAGCAAGGTCAGGCCATGATGGAACGCCAAGCAGAGGAGAGCATCTTGAATAAAAGCAGCTACTATTTGTGCAGCAGGAGCTCGGAGTCTATTGCTTTGTTTATTCTGTATGTTTTTTCTCGCTTTCCACCAGCCTCAGCTGACTGACTCTGGCTGGTGAAACAGTCGATCGCCCCGCAACTTGTCCTGGTTGAGTTGAGACTCTCTTCTCGGCTATCGCGACGTGAATTTCGACCAACTGTTTCTTATCTTCACTGCATCTTCCCCTCTCAAACTAGCCAGGCCGGGTCCTACTCAAACACACACGCGCCCTTGCATCGTCATGGCTTCCAGCAAGGCTTCCCTTCACGCTGCCTACACGGCTCCTTGCCCCCCCACCGCACACACTTTTGCCGCGCCGCTCTCGTCCGCTCCCACCAAGACGCAGGACGTGCAGGCCAAAACCGCCTATCTCGCCGAGCTGAGGAGCAAGGTGACCGTGTTACAGGGCGACATCAATGTCTTCTTGACGGAGCGCATGGAGGAGGACAAGACGGCTGCCGAGGCGCAGGGGCGGACGGTTTCAGAGCAGGAAGCCAAGGAAGAGGAGAATTACGGCGAAGAGGTGGTCGAGGAGGAATAAAGAGTAGTCTACTATCGTCTGAATAGAGGGGATTGGGGATCTGGAATGCAAAAGAAGAAAGACGTCAATGAATGACTATCTCTATCGACAGTCTTTTCGCTGGGTATCACATCGCAGACATTCGACTGAGCACGACAATATCAACAGTCTAACAGGGATGGAAAAGCAGAAGAGAGAGAGAGAGAGAGAGAGAGAGAGAGGGAGGGAGGGAGGGAGAGGAAGAACTTGAAACCAAAAAAAAGGAAAGAAAACACGAATCAATGACTCCGAATTCGACTCGCACACCCAAGATGGACAATTGTATTACTGGGACAAGTCAGTGATGGGAAAACGTTGGGGATCAAAAGAAAAAGAAAAAGACAAAAAAGACATACTCT
Source organism: Penicilliopsis zonata CBS 506.65 (assembly GCF_001890105.1). Taxonomy (NCBI): domain Eukaryota; kingdom Fungi; phylum Ascomycota; class Eurotiomycetes; order Eurotiales; family Aspergillaceae; genus Penicilliopsis; species Penicilliopsis zonata. The sequence goes on from NW_019208916.1 coordinate 690,113, forward strand.
GGAAAAATATTGATGACGCTGCTGCCCAAACGCTTGTGGCAGACGCCGCAGATCCTCTGCTCGGTGATGGTGACATGTCGCGATCGGGTCGCCCGCCTGTCAGGACCTTCGCCCGTGAGCAGCTGGGCCTGCGTCTTGACATTCTGCACCTGTTCCAGCTGCGCGACGATCCGGCTCTCGTTGAAAACCGAGTTGGCCGCCCGGATCCGACCCGTGAAGTAAAACTCCAGCTCCCGCACGGGCAGTGTCTCGGGGATCAACTCCAGCGCCGAGTTCGCTGGCAGCCGCGACCCGTGCCGCGCCAGAATGTCTAACGCAGGCCCGTACTGGGGCTCATGGCCGTGTGGCGGCGACAGATACAGTGACAACAGGGTCAGGTAGATTGATGGCTGGGCCTCGGCGGCGTCCGTCGGCGCCGTGCGTTGCGAGGGAATCACTTGCGCAGCGCCGATATCTTCTGCCAGGTGCACCTGGTTGCAGTATCTACACACGTCCGTTAGTAGTCAATGCATAACTCTGTTTGTTTCACCCGGTCAAGTGTACATACTCTTCTGCCTTGCTATAGTCCTCCAATTTAAAGACATAAATCTCCAGTGCCTGCCGGTGTTGCCCCATCTTACTGAATACAATCGCCCGCGGCTCGTAGCACTCGGGATCTACCATCGGTTATTAGTATGGGTTAACCATATTCCCCAGAGAGGAAGAAAGAAACAACTCACCATCTCGATCAAGCCGGTCAAGCATCTTCGCCGGGGAATATTGCGAGCTGGTCTTGAGCATTTCTAGGAACTTCCCCCGCCACTCGGCATACTCGGTCTCGCCCGTAAATTTCGTTTCTCCGGACTTGTGGCCATGCAGACAGTCCAGATACAGCACGAGCAACCGCTGGTGCAGCGCTGGGGTCATGTCATTCAGCTCCCCGATGACGTGTTCCAGGTATCGCACGGCCAGGAGCCGGTCGATGCCCTCGAGGAATTCCAGCACGCGCTGGCGAGGGAGGGTCTCCGCGTTTTCAGTGTCGGCCAGGAAAATCTCCATGCCCATGTCCGGGTCCGCGCGGAGGGGCCATTCGGCGAACTCGAGGATGAGGTCGATCTGGTCGGGGGCGAGATTCTGCAGGTATCCAACAGTCCGCTTGGGGCCACGGAGTTGCGACGAGACAGTATCGTCCTTTGCCTCCCCCTCGTCCTCCTTGTCCTCACCATCGGTTTCCTCGGCCTGTCCAAACTTGCGCAAGAGCTCCAGCGCCTGGCGATGCATCTTCTTCCCGTATAGGAACTCGATTAGGTCGTTGTGGCGGCCTGTCTCGTCCAGCTTCTCCATGACGACGTTCGGGTCGCAGAAGTTGGCGATGCGGAACAACGAGCCTGCGAGCGAGGGCGTCGCGTACATGTGTGCGCGGAACAGCGTCGTGTCAACAAGCCGCGCCTTCTCCAGCAGCATGTCGCTCAGATCGTAGTCGGTGTCATCGGGCGAGATACCCAGCAGCCTCATCACCGAAACAGCCAATTCATCATCTGTCGTCACATTCATCTGCATATACTCTGTTTTAAGCGAGCCGTCGGGGTTCAGAACCCGCTGGAATCGCCGGCGAACACCGGCCAGATACCCTTGTAGCCGCCAGACGGCGGTTTTCAAATCCTTGCCCACTGAAATGGTTTATACGTCAGAAATTAGTCAATCTGGAAAAGTAAGAGACAACTTACCAAGACGCTTCTCACCGGGCAGTTCCACGGTATTTTTCCCACGAATACTCCCTGCATCGCTACCATCATCTGCTTTTGCCCTGAGGAGAGAGGCTACCGACGGAGCCTGCGCAATAACTTTGGGGGACGAACTACCGTCCGAGCCGTTGGCATCAGCATTGTTATGGGTGCCGTTCAATTGTTTCGATTGCCCATCGGTTGGCGAGCCGGTTTCTGATTCGGTGGCAGTGTCGTCTTCGATAGACAAGTCTCCAGCAATTAATCGTGGGTAGAGACGGATCACAACTTCTGGTGGCGCCGAAATCTCAGTAAACAGGTCGAGCGAATCCTGGTATTTGCGTTGAGCAAAGAGATTCTGTGCCTTTTCTAGCTTGATCTGGCGCAAGCGGCTGGGTTTGTCACGTAATAGTGCGTCCTCAAGCATGTCGAGCAAACTGATCGCTTCATCGAGGTAGCCCTTCTCCACCAGTGCATCTATCTGTGTGTCGTAACTCAAGGCTTCCATCCGCCAGACGACCCGGTCACTCGCCACCAAGAAACCTTTGCCCGCGTGGGCCAGGCTGATGTTGGGCTGCGGGATATGCATCAACGTCGCTGCGGGCAACGAGACCGACTGGAGCAACGAAAGAGTCTCGGGGTTGCGAACCTCGAGCACTCCCTTGGAGGAGTCATGCAGGGCCAGCAGAAATGGATAGGAGTACCCGACATCCACTGGCGCATGGCTCCAGGGGACCTGCCGGCGGCCCAACGAGTTGCCCTCCAGGTCGATGAAATGGGTGTTGATATCCTTGGCCAGCAGTACTTGGCCCTCCTTCAAGCGGGTAGCCAGCGGTTTCGGCGCAGAACCTCCGATCCCAATATAGCTCATGCTGGCGACACCCACGCCCGACAACCGGCTGCCTCCAGCGTCCTGGCCCGGCAGGCCGCCGATGCTGCCCGGCCCCGCCAGATCCGTCACGGCCCCCGTCTGGATATCTATCATGACGAAGCTGGAGCTCAGCCCGGCCACGAGCTTCGTCCCAGACACCCACGCCAGCGACTTGACGCCGCTGACGACCGTCATCTCCCTCGTCTCGCTCTCCAATTCCATATCCCGCCAGGACCAGAAGAGAATTCTGCGCTTCACCGCGACGGCAAGCCGCGACACAATCGAGGGAACCCCCGTCTCGACATCATTGACGATGTTGGACGTCACCGCGAACGTCGACGCGCCCTTTGTGCGCACCAACTGCTCCTGCAGCTCGTACGTCTGTAGATCGTGAATCGACACGTACCCACCCGCCAGCGAGATCAGCAGCTTCGACTCCTTGATATACGCCAGCTGTTCGATTTTGTACCGCGAGAACCGCTCAATTTCGCGCAGCAGGTCCGTCTTGGCCTTCACATCGCCGCCGCCGTCGGTGTGTGTCTCGGCGTTCCCATTCTCTCTCCCCTCGCCGTCGTCAATATGCTCTTCCCCTCCTCCTCCTCCTCCATCTTTATACCCTTCCTTCTCGTTCACACGGTAAATTCGTAGACTCCCATTATTCAACCCCGCAAGCACACGGTCCCCGTACGCCAGCACAGACTCGATCCGCGATTTATCCCGTGGCTTGAGCTCTATGAGCGGCCGGGCCGTAAACGCAGACAACATCTTCGGCGTGACTCACTGGTTCTGCCTCCCCCGCCCGGTGCGACACGGGCGAAAAGCAAAAGGAGAGGTTATGACGTGGAGGCGGGATTGAGGCCTAGATTCGCGACGTGGTTTCTCTCGCTCGCATACGCTGCGCTCTGCGCGCTCAGCTCGTCGTCTTCGTCGTCGTCTCCGGCCCGACTGCAGGCTACCAAGACGTTCATAGCCGTTCACGCTTCCTGCGTGTGCTGGTTCGCGCAGCTGGCCATGGCTGCTGCGGCTTGGTGGTTCAAGTCACCGACAATACCGCCGGCTGTTGCTTCATGTGTTGTCGCTTAGTCAGAGATTAGTCATGTCACCATAACCACCATAGCCATCATCTCCGAAGTACCTATGAAGTATCTAGGTAATAAGCATGGCCCGGTTACGAGGATTCTTGAAAAGGTCGGTAAAATGTCTGGATTATCAAGTAAAAGTCGGTCCCGCCAGAGCAACCAGCTGGTCCTATGTAACTAATATGTAACTATGGAAGAATCAATCCTGAAGTGTCACCTCCCATCACAACTCTCCTCGTTTTGCCTGAATCCCAGATCTGTACCGAATCGATTGAAAGGTTTTTTTTTTATCAAGGCAAAGCCATATCAAAACCACAAGTACCAAGCCATTCATAGTTCACCAATAGGTCCGGTCCAGTCGTCTGCGCTCCAGAGTAATGACCATCTCCAGTATGCACAAGGCAAACGAAGTTAGTCGATGACAGCAGAGCAACAATTATCAGACATTGGCGGAAATATGGCAAGCAAGAGGTCTGTAGGGACGGCTTGCAGGAGCGATGAAGCACGCTAGCTGTAAACAATGAAGAGCGGCGAGGTGGTTGGGGGGTAGTCAAAAGAGCATTTGGATCGGAAAATGGGGGAATCATAGGTAACGGTGAGAGAAACCCTTTTTTAGTGGGCAGCAGTGGCACCGGTTGGGAACTCCTGGTGTTTGGCCGAAGTGCCCTTGGCGCGCCAAGTGGACACAGCAGGAATATCGGCTTTGAAGCGCTGCTCTTCGGTACCGTAGGCACGAGGAGTCAGTTTGATGAGGGTGTGGAGCGGCACCTCCATCCAAGGGCTTTTCTCCTGGGGGACGTTCAGGAAATATGAGTAGATGCAACGCAGCACGGCCTGGTGGGTGACGATAATGACGTTCTCGCTGCGTTCCAGCTCCATGATGATGGGTTCCAGGCGGATCACGACATCCCGGTAAGACTCGCCCCCGCGGTAGCGATAGTTGTACTTATCTTCGTCGCGAGCGATAAAATCATCGGGATACATTTTGGCGATCTCTTCATAAGTGAGACCATCACACACACCGGAATCGAGCTCGTCCAGAGCCTTCCACTCAAGCTTTTCAAACCCAGTCTCCTGTTCGAGAGGCTTGGCGGTCTGAATGGTGCGACGCAGGGTAGAGGTCCAGATGACAATCTTGGTGTTGGGGGGCACGCCCGACTTCTTCAGCAGGCCGGGCAGAGCACGCGAGTACGCCTGGCCACGCTCGGACAGCATTGAATCACCTCCAATTTTTCCGGTCAGGTTAAACTCGGACTCTCCGTGCTGCGCAATTTGGAGTCAGAAAGCAGCGAAGCCAGATAACAGGCAAGACAAGGGGCACTTACACGTGACAGCCAGATGGAGCGAGGCTTGATGTGAAGGTTCTGGATATAATACACCAGTCTGCTCGAAAGATAGTCCTTGATCTGATTGATGATCACCGTGGAACTGACGTTGATGAGTTTGACGTAGGTGTAGGACTTTTCGGAGCCACCGATAGTCTCGTAGGCCATTTCATAATTGCGGATGCGGTTACGAAAGTCCTGGGCCGCGACCTCGGGATCCTGGCCCTTGTAGTCAGGCGAGGTGGTTTTGACCTCCAGGATATTATTCATGATCAGTTCCTCGTCATCACAAATGGATTCCACGAAGAGAGTTTCGACACCGGCAGCAAGACAACGTTCGTGAATCCAGCGACGTCTGTCTTGAGTAGAGTTAGTGGCATCCAAGATCGCCACGATACCGTCTTCTTGCTTGAACCAACGCAGCATGTCAGAAACCGCAGCTTCGGCCGCGGCACGTCGCATGCGTTCGCCCTCCGGGTTACGAGGGTCGAAAAAGGTTGCATTTGGCTGAGGGGTATCCTGGCGGCGGTAGGTGCCCACATTGAAGATGCGAGCAGGGATACCAACCCAAGCCAGGTAACGTAAAGCTACGATGACCCGGTAAGCCAACGAGACGACATTCAAGTTCCCACAGGGATACACGTACCTTTGCCAGCGATCAGACTCTTGCCTCTGGCCGGGAGGCCGACCATGACAACACAGACCTTGGTGTCATCGGACTGGGGGACAGACCACCACACGTTAGCAAATGATCTAGATGAATGCTCACGAGGAGCTTTGGCTTTGTTCTTTTTAGAGAAAAGACGCTTGAGACGGTCCATTTTAAGATGACACAGCTCAGCAATCAGGGTGAATATGAGGCAGTAAGAGAGGGATCAAAGGACAAGCGAAAAAAAAAAAAAAAGACGCCGAAAAACAGAGAAACAAGAAATCGATGCTCAGAAGAGTAGAAGAGTAGAGAGAGTCGAAAACGGGTACAGTAACGGAAAAGAAGAGGTGTAGGGGATGGAAGCAGGATGAAGATAGAGGTGTTGGCAGGAGAAGAGGAGAAGGAACAGAGGAGAGTTACAATCACACTGGGCCGCATTTTGAACCCTGAAGATAAAGTGAATTCAAAGTCAAACAAGACACTGTTGTCTGATAATGTTGTGTCTTAAGAAGCCGATGATGATATCGCCTGGAATATGATAGAGAGAGGGGTTGTTGCTTAGTCGGCAGCGCACACAGGGTGGTTAATCTGGTTGCCCAGCAGTTCTGCCTTTGCTCTTTCTCATTTGACAGCATTCACAGCCAGACTAGACACACCCAGAAGGGCATAAAGCACAGGCTGAACAATGCCCATTAAAGAGAAGACCAGAGATGACACAACGCAGTCATAGGATGAGAGAGCTGGCTGAGAGCTCCGGCGATAGGTATTTTTTGTCCCCAACACCACCGGCAAACCCGATTCTCACCCGTCGGATAGCTTCTAGAATTTTTTTTTCTCTTCGAACACCGAAATCGAGATACCAGACGAGAAATAAGAACGATTGCGAGAGCCCCGGATAGAAAAATTGGACGCAAGAAGATGAACCGGAACGTCCCCAGGGGTTGATCGGGAACGTCCCCGCCGCAGGCCCCGCAAAAACCTCCAGGGCTGCAGAGGACTGGCCCGATAGCCGGCGTCTGAACGCTGGGAAGGCTAGAAGTTGGGTGGCCTGGCTGTGATCGCCCTCCAGGATGCTTGGTTGCTAGCAGCGTGTGTCATGATTGTCCGATGTATGCATATGCCCCGGAGCAGTCGTGGTACTCCGTGCTCCTCCGTATACAGCCGGGGTGGCAATTCCGGAGGCCCCCCACGTGCACAGCTCGATTCGAAGCGAGAAACAATCGTGTCTTTGTATTCAGAGACATCGTCTGAGGACTCTCGTCGCCAGACTCGCCACACACACCGCTTTTTCCAGGCAAGAATGGTCTAATCCAGGCTCTAGGCCTGGGTGGTGTCCATACAGTCGCCGGTGGGCGTCCGGCGTGGGGTTGGAAGCGAGCCTCGTGACAAACAAGCATCAGGAGTGCCAATCAATGTCGCCATTGTCTCTCCGCGGTATTCCTGGTTCTCTTTGATGGGAGCCCACCGGGATAGGGGTTGTGGTTGGAGGCAAATCTTTTTCCGGGCGATATCATCGGCTATCCGCAGCGATCCCCAGTGCTGGAAAGCAGCCCCTCTGGAAGGAAACAAGAAGGAAACAAGAAGGAAACAAGAGAAGGAGATAAAGAGAAAGACACGGTGACGCGATTGAAGATAATAAGAAAGAAATGGTATTGTCGGGGTTTTGGGGGAATAAATGACTGGAAAAAGCAAATAGGAGGGGAACAACACAATCAATCCATCAACTACTCAAGGAACCAAAGAAAAAACGAGGCAGAGACTCCAAGAAAACACTCACACTGGCAAAATAGCTCTTATTCCCAGGCTCTGGCCGGTTTGAGCTGCCGGCCGCCATCGTGCTCAGCGGCCCACGCTTGGGACGATCAGGCCGGGGGAGAAGGGCCGGAAGACGGTAGGGGGAGGAGGGGGAGCGATGGGCATAAATCAAGGACCCATGGGCCATGAATTAGATGTTGAATGGCAATCAGTTAAAAGATACCAGTAATAATATCTAAAAGTTATTCGTTGAGTCACTCAACTATTCGCCTGATGGGTAAAGCCACTGCGGCCCAATGAATGCGGTGAAGAACTCACGTCATCTTATCAGCTACGCCTACAGTAGTATCTAGATAGAGACAAGATATTGACTAGTAGTTTTGTTCTATTGGATCATGATTTAGAAATCATCTAAATGGACTTTTTATCTATGGCTGAACATGCTGAACTTTTGATACCCCTGAAATGCAACCTAGTCGTCGCCTTCGTATGCTGTCTGTCTGCGTAAGCTGGTCGTGGTCGGACGTGGCAGTCTGCTATCCTTCGCGAAGAGTTCGCTCGAGTGAGGTCCTGTCATTGGATTCAAGTTCTTATCCACTGTTTTGACCCATCAGAGCTGTTCTATTGAGCCATGGCAGTCACGGCGTGAATTCTCTGGTCAGATATATTCGACAAGTCGGATAGCTTGCGTTGGAGATGGGCTTTTTCTTTTTTCTGTCGTTGTTCTGGTTCCGATATGCGAAGACTAGGCGCTGGCAACGGCTTCATCGGCGGCAGGCTCTTGGGCAGCTTGGGAAGCGGCCCACCGGGCTCGTTCCTCGGGCTTCCAGGTCTCGCCGCGGGCCCTCTGCACGCGGATCTTGCCACCCCAGGGGCCGTCCTGGCCGTTGAAGGTCTGCAGGGCTGTTTGGGCCTCTTCGGCAGTGCTGAAATCGACAAAGAGATAGTAGTGGTCGCCGGGCTCGAACCGCTTGGACGGGTGTGGAGTGAAGAGCTTGGTGACATTCGTACTGCAAAAGTTAGATACTAGTATTTTAGCAAAGGAAATGTATAAAACTTACACATCAAGTCCCTGGAAGAAGTTGACCATGTTGCTCTGGAGGGCTTCCTGATCCTGCAGACGAGGCAGGCCACCGACATACACGCGCTTGCTCTGGTCGCCAAGGGCCTTGGCCGGGCTGGACGGCTCGGTGCGCTCGCCACGCTGCCACCGGTCGAAGTTCAGCGGGGAGCTCTTCTCGCCACGGGGAGAGCCCTCCGTTCGCGGCTGCTGGGAACGCTCGGCGGATGTCTTTGCCACGCCCGGCTTGATCTTCAGAGGGCGACCTTGCAGCTCCTTGCCGTCCAGTTCGACCATGGCGCGCTCTGCTTCCTCCTTGGACTCGAGGTCCACGAAACAGTAGGACGGGTTACGGCCGGTGAATGGGTCCATGGCAATGTCAATACGCTCGCTATAAAATTAGCCGGGTTTCGTCAAAAAAAGAAAAAATAGATAAAAATCCCAAGGGCTTGTACATGTTATATCCCGTGGCTGTAAACAGCGCCTGCACATCATCTGCCTTGGCCGTGTACGGCATGTTGCCCACGTACAGGCGTCTGCCCTCCGAGATGGCCTGGGGCACCTGGGTGCCGGTTTTGCTGAACGCAGAGCGCGAGGTGTTGGTTTTCACACTGGGCGATCCGGGGCTCTGCGCACTGGGGCTCTCGTCCGACTTAACCCGCCAGTTGGGCGAGTTGAAGGCCCGCCCTGTCGTCCGGACGCCATTCTGGAAGGGCGATTTCACCGGGGCTATCACATCAGCTTGCCCTTTTTTCTCTCCATGGATCTTCCCTTCTCCCAGCAACGAGCCTCCAAGCAGGGGATTTCTCCTACACACTTTGTTCTTCCGGTCTGGGACGGTCTGCGGCGTCAACCATGGTGGGAATCGAGAATATCCTGAGACTCGATCAGCTACATTCCCCTATGAGTTCATTCAAACCAACTTACAAGAGTTCACGAAGCAACGACGAGCGCTGAGCAGTAGTGATAGTGGGCAGTCGAGCCAAGCAGTCTTCACGCCCTCTGCGAGATTTTGCAAGCGGTGAACACCGAGTCAAACCAAACAAACCTGCAGCAGGAGAAAACCACCAGCTTATCGAATGCGATTGATAATAATATAACTAAATTATTAACCTTGGTTTCCTTTTTCCTGCGTCCCTGTGCCCTGGATGAAAAATTTCTTGCTGGGCCGTTTCATTGGCCCTGAATTGTTTGCTCGCCCACTAGCGAACCACACGCGAGTCCTGCGTCCCACTGCCACCAAAATTAAATAATTACGACCTCATCGGTTTCCCCTCTTCTCTTCCCCTTCAAGTCAGCATCCCCCTGCCGATTCCTTCACAGCTCGAGAGCCACCATGGTGAACACACTCGATTGTGAATCAGGATGAAGCTGTTCTTGATCAGACACGCAGAGTGTCCGCAGAATGTGGGGAAAGCAGCGTACATGAAGACTACCTTACCTCCTAACCTCACTGCTCGAGGAAGCACCATGACCAGCTGAAGATTGATGAAACTAACAGTCATAGAGCGGGAGCGGACGGTACAAGCCTCACGTATGAAGGTGAGAGCCAGGCCAGCGCGCTAGCACGGCATTTCCGCGACCGGCTTGTGCGCTTCACGCACGTCTTCACCTCTGATCTGGACCGTGCCCGGCAGACGGCCGAGGGGATCTGCCAGCAGCAGCTTGGGGGAGGGATCTCGCCGATCCCTGTAGCTACTGCCGCGCTGCGAGAGCAGCAGTCTGGGTTGGACAATGGGAGGTGGTGGCGGGCACCGTCCACGTACGAGGAGCCGTTGGAGTCGATGCAGGCACGCGCCAACGGCTTTGTTTGGGAGAAGATCATCCCGCCCTTGCTGGGAGGATCTTCTTCACCATCACAAGAAGATGAAGCCATTATTGCCGTCATTGCGCATGGCGTCATCCTACAGGTCCTGTGGGCGTGTATCGTCGACCTGTTCGAGACCAAGGACATTCGGTCTGGGCCTAACGTGCAGCAGCCCGGCATGCACGGTGACCCTCTTCTCCCCGTCTGGTCGAACACGGGCTATCTCGAGCTTGAGATCTCTCCTTCGGGGCTCAACAGCGCGAGGGTCCCACTGGTCTCGGGAACAGCGACCACCGCTGCACCCCTCGTCGGCTGGACATTGACCATCCACGCCGTCGACTGTACCGTTCACCTTGACGGAGGACGCTCAGGGATCGCCCCGTTGAATCCCGCCCACGAGTCGCGGCAGCAATCGCTGGACGACTTCTACCGATTGGTTGGGTCAACCTAGGGTAAGCTTATATTTTTTTTCATCTTTTTATCGCCTCGTTTTCATTGTTTTTTCTCCAATCTTCCTCTTCTCTTTCCTTCATGATGAAGCAAACTCACACAGACCTGTTCCGAGTATCCATGCGGAATCACAAGTTCGTTCAATCGCTGTCTGACATCTTAATTCTATCCTTGTTTCCATTCATCTCATGTCAATTCGTTGACTCGGCTAATGATTGAATCTAGGATTCTGCCATGCAATACACAGAATAGAATAGAATAGTTGAAGATAATGAATTCGATTGCAATGCAAGTCTATGGTATATACTTAATTCATAAAATCATGATCTCATAACATCAAATAACGGGAAATGCTACACAAGATGCCTGTTAGCTCCGCCTGGTTCTTCCTCGCGCTGGTAAAGGATCTCCGGCGCGACATCCTGCCTCAGGAGATACCGCCGGATAAAATAGGGGATCTGGCGCAGACCGTAGGCAGCGTGGAAGTGCGAGGGTACGGAAAACACCTGGTCGAGCTCCTCGAGGGTCTTGCCCTTGGTCTCTGGCATGAACATGAGGACCAGCCACCAGCCCACGACGTTCCAGCCGGCGTACCAGCTGAAAGCGCCCTGCGGGGACAGCGCGTTCTGCAACGAGGGCCAGGTGATGGCCAAGGTGAAGTTGAAGAACCAGGTCGTCGCCGTTGCGAGCGCCATCCCGTACGACCGCACGTAAAGCGGGTATGCCTCAGCTGAGTAAGTGAAGGGAACCGGCCCTTCGCCGGGCGAGTAGACGACGCCGAACGCGTAGAGGCCCAATGCCACGCAGGTGATGCGCGCCGTATGGTCCGTCTCGGGGATCCAGAAACTGAACCCGGTGAAAAACATGGCCAGAGCCATCAGCGGGAATGTCGTCAGCAGCAGGTTGCGTCGGCCGAACGTATCGATCGTATATACTGCCGGAATCGCGAACAGCCAGTTGACTATGCCCCAGCCGAGAGAGGCTGTCAGAGCCGATGCCACGGAGAAATTGGCCTCGAGGAAGATCTCGGACGAGTAGTATGCAATCACGTTGACCCCGCAGATCTATTCGGTATTTTAGCCCTGTGGTTGATCGATCTTTCTGTTGAGGTAGGGGGGGGGGGAAAGGGTAGGAGTTGGCAAACCTGTTGCATGAACATCACCAACTCCGACGCCACCAAGGCCCGCCGGTTTCGAGGCACTGCAATCAGCTCGATCAACTTGTTCTGTCCCAGTTTCATGCTGTTCTCCGCCTCAAGCAAGGTGTGCATGTAGTAGAGATCGCGCGCTGCTTGAATCTTGTGATGGCGCAGACTGCACATTGACTGGTACGCCTTGTCGTAGCGATCCTGACTGATGTACCAGCGCGGGGACTCCGGACAAGCAAACACAAAACAGCAGACCACAAGAGCTGGAACCATGGCCGAGGCCATCATCAGACGCCAGTTAAGGCCCACAATGCCAGATTGGTCGGGGACTTCAAAGAACGCCAGGTCTGCAGCATAACCGAGCATAATACCTGAGGGGAAAGGGTCAGAAATGAGGAGGACCTAGGGGTGAGGTGATAATAGATAGATATACCAAACGCAGTCCACATTTGCCATTGCATGACCAGAGCGCCTCGAATTGCTGGCGGAGCGGTTTCAGCCACATAAACAGGCACCGTGGCAGACTTGGGGCCGATACCGAGGCCAAGGGCAAAACGTGCAATGAACATGTGCCACCAGGTGCTGACGAACCCTTGCCAAAGACAGGCGATGGCTGAAAGGCAGCAGGTGATGAAAATGGTGCCGCGGCGACCGAACCAGTGATTGAAGGGCACTGTCAGCCAGCACCCGACGAAGGCGCAACACAGGTACGGTGCGCCGTTCAGTAGACCCACGAGCCAGGAGGATCTCGAGTCAGTTCCACCGATGCCGAACTGCTGCTTGTACCAAACCTGCGCGCCGTTGACGACCGCCTCATCTGGCGGAGGTTAGTAAATCAATATGCGATGCATATTTAGTTGTGACACTCATCATCGAGACTCACCCATTCCTTGGACCGCAGCCGAGAGCGAGCACAGCATTATAACCACGTACATTAGCCATGGCTGGGACCACCGGCTTTGAAATTCCTTGTGCAGAACGTCATATTCGTGCGCTGTTAATCCCGAGACCTGGTCATACTTCTCCGGGGCTTGCGCCAGGACGGCGCCCAGCTCGAAGGCACGAATATCATCCACATCGCCGACGAAATGGCGCAGCGCGAAGTTGATACCTTGCCGCCGCAATTCCTCGTGCGTGTATCCAGCGAGTGGGTTGGCAAGCTTGGCGTTGATGTTGCGTCGAGCACGCTCGGCGGCCGTGAGCAGGGTGCGTCGGGCCACAAACTGATTCCCGCTGTCTTGAGGGACTAATTCCGAGGTTTCTGCATGGTAGGCAGCCGGCGGTTCCTCGAGGAATCCAGGATGCTCTTTTTTGGACATTTTGCATGCTGGTATGACGTAGTGTCCCGGTATCACAGTCTCACAGGCGGGAGATATCGATTCGAGCAGCAGCACGGGATTATAGTAGTAGTATTGCAGTTGATCGCGGTAGATCAATTGTCGACAAAGATATTGCTGGATATGGCGACGTAACAGAATCAAGAGGATTCAAGAGATGCGAAGACTGCCTTGGATAATCTGATAATCTTATTTGGGTACGACGACCGATCAGACGTGGTCAAACAAAGAACACGCGGTGCTGGAGCGGGCGAGTCACAACCATGGCTCGCAACAAATAAAGCACGAGAGACACGGCTGGCTGATGTTTATTTTTAATCCTTCAAAAGCAAGATGCAGGGCAGGGCAGGCCAAGGCCTGGCAAGGCAAGCATCGCCCATTAAGTAGTAGTTAGTAGTAGGTATTTTCTCACCGACTCGGTAAGGCAAAGAAAGGCTCAGCAACGCCCGGCTTAGCCTGCGTCTGAACCTCAACCACATACAGACTATACCTTGCACGAGAAACTGCATAGCCAATGTGTGCCAACCCATCAGCCCAGGATGGGCGAGGGTAACAGATCAGCCTGTCGTTTCTCTCGCCTCGGAGCGGTATTTCTCTCGAACAGGGTGATTGGGTTGCTTTACCGGGCTGAAACGATTTTCCTTCTGATTTCCCTATTATTCCCTAGCTTTCCCCATTTCTTTTTATTTTCCCTCCTTCTCTCTCCACGTCATCTTTTCTTTTCCAAGGTTGTTGACAACTAAACCGAGAGCTAGCGAGGAGGCCGGGAAGCTCAAACAAATTGCCCGACTGGGTATGCACTGTCAGACTCTGAATCCTCCTCTCTATCTTTTTGAGGCTGAGGATCAGACGAAGCGTGGGATCCCGGATAGAACGGCTGCTCTGGACGTGATCGGATAGGTACTGGGCACTGCTGAGCCCCCAATAGGCGAAGGTCTCCTGAATGACCCGTAGGATAATTTGGTCGGGTATCGACGATCGTCATGCGGGGTCGATGACAGCTGATGACATCGATAGCAGTGGACAGCTGCGGTCTCCTCGGAGGTCGTAAAAATGGGCATCTAAATTGTTCTGTACCCCAACTGCTAGCCATCGAAAATAGTATAGTTAATTAGCAACGCAGAGACAGTCGTATGGTTTAAAGGGTTCAGAACTTCAAAGTCGATTTCGAGTCTTGAACTGTGACCTCACGTCATCCTTCATCCAAGAAATAAATACTTACCGGCTTTTGGAAGTAAATAGCTCCTATTCTAGATAGGCCAGCAGCATCGCAAACAGGTAAGGTAGCATAGCTAGGTAGGTTTCTGGACTCTTTCAACCTCTCCGGCGTCACCTACCACGGTGTTGTCAACAGAGACATTGTCACAGGCCGCACCGGCAGTGTCCTCGACTAGATGCGTTGATCGTTATTCATTCTCAAATTCATACGGGATGGTATAGCTTTACCGGGGCACCCGGTCACTTTTTTTCCATGAGGCGAGGATTCCACTACCTGGCGGAATCTTTTCCGGAGAATGTTTCTAGAGACCAGGGAGGAAAGCCCTCATCAAACCTTCCCCGATTTCCAGAGAGAAACGGCCTCCTAGGTTGTCCTTCTTTCTCGCAATATCCTCCTGATTCCGGCAAGGGGCAGACGGGTGATGGATTGGCGGAAAAATCCCCGCCGCGCTTGTTGTTGTCGTTACTGTCATCGTAGTAGTTGTTATTATTTTCGGAGACAAGATCAATCATGGCAGTTATCATGATGATGATGAAAATGGAGATGCTTCTGATGTCTTGAATGTAAAGTTCCCACACAGGCGAAACTTATGAGTTCATCCTCCAGTGCCTTTTTCGCAAAAGGGAACTCCTCCCTAAAGTGGTTAGGGCTAGCTCTGGATATCATATGACAAGGCAGCAACAATTCTGCTTATAGTATTCATTATAGTGTCTGTGAGTTTATTCTACTACATCCCTTGTCCTCCATCTGATTCTTATAGTCTGTCGGCATTGAAGTAATGGAACAGGATACCGGTAGAGATCTCTAGGCGGCAGTTGTCTGAAAGGTCGCCAAGTTGATACAAAACGACAAGCAGGCAGAACAGGACCAGGGTCTTATACCAAGATATAGAGCTAAGAAATAAAGAGCATTCCTTATCCAAGCTCAGATCTAACTATATCATCAATGCAGGACCCATTGAAACAGCGAAAACGGGATCATGGACTTGCCGATGACTGTCAAGGTTCACTGGAGACGTTCAAGAGAATATCTCAAGGTATTATCTGCCGCCTGGGTCCGGGAGCACTAAGCCTGGACACGGACGAAAAGGAGGCGGTCTAGCCAGACAAGAGAGTGCGAATACCAGGGCGGGCATTGCTTTCGAAGCCGCAGCTGTTATCATAAATGATGGCAAGCAAGTATCCGTTAAGATCAGCGCTGGCAAGGGGATTCTATAGCGGTCCCACGAGTAGGAGAGTATCAAACTAGTACTTCAGTTTTAGATACTTTGCTACTATGGTACTCGTCACAACTCAGCTGTATCACAGCCAGCCCGGATGGGCAATCTGGCTAGAGACGAATCTGGTGAAGTTCGATTGTTTTCGGTCCGAAATTGTAGTGGCTTGATCTAAGACAGCTGCTGGGCTACTCTCAGAAACTTTGCTTGAACAGAAGGAACAAATCATAATTTTCACGATGTGTCTTTAAGATTCGTTTCTCATTTATTCGTGACATCGTCAGATCAGTTCGTAATTTACACATTTTGCCTTCCTACTTCTCCTCTTCTGGCTGCTCTTCTGCATCTCTTTCTCTGTCCGCCATCTGAATCATAACCTGATGCTTATCCCAAGACTCCTCCCAGATCTCCGGCGAATTCTGCAGTGTGTCCAAGGCGGGGGCAAAAAATTGCGCCTTCATCTCCTTCATCGATTTGACGTACAGCTCGTAATTCTCAATTACGCGGTTCAGGATGTCCCATAGCGCGATGAGAAGGCGTGAGACCTCTGATCGGTCGACATTGACCTCTTCATCTTCAAGGACGAGCTGTCGATTGCTTGTGCGGAGGAAACCAGTGTACACGTATTCGTCGTAGAGTTCCAGGAAGACGGATAACAGGCGTCGTTCAAGGGGACGGGGTTTTTTGAGGTGTCTTTTTATAAATAAAAATATATCATTTAGTACATTAAAAAAATCTCGGAGCGTGAGTAAGGTGATCTTACATCATAACCACTTGCGCCATACGCTGATAGCGAGTATAAGCCGAAATGTCGTTATCCTTTTCGATTTCGGACAAGATATATCTTACCCGAACTGCAACGTCAACCTGCTCCTGGAGCTGCAGATCGATGATGGCAAGGTACTTAATGATTTCGGTAGCGAGGATTTTGATCTCACTCAAGTCCTTCTCTTCAGCCAGGAAGAACCGGATCGGCACCCGTGTCTCCTGCTGGAAGATGATATAGTTCATCCGGATTACCATGTTTGTCATGGCAGTGAACCGTCTTCTTATGGGCAGCTTCAGACGAGGATTAGCGAGAAGGAAGCGCACTTCGTCAAGCAACACATGGAGATGGGAGGCTCGGATGCTATTGTATAGCCAGGATGGAGAATCGATTTCCTCCTCAATATCCGGGGAAGGAGTCTGATTTTGGCTTCCACGTGTCGTCGCAGTTTCGGTGGCATCGGCCCCTGGGGACTTCTCGCCCATTTCAGGCTGCAGAACGGCTTCCTTCTTTACAGTGAGCGTCTGGGGGGTCTCGGAGAGAGCTGGATCAGCCGTCTGGGGCGGGAAATCCGGGAACGAGGCGACCCTACTATCGATGTCCCTGAAGCGGATGACCTCTTCGGCAACCTTGGAGATGGCATAGTTATATGCGGCCTCGTGTTCCTTGTCCATCAGCTGCACGTTATTCTCGCATGACTCGTAATAGTCGGGGAACGGCTCGACCTGTTCGTCGTCTGCCTCACGCTTCAGGTCTCCAGTGCTGAGTGAGAGCTCTGTCAGTGTGGTTTCACCTCCAGAGCTCATTGCTGCCTCGTTTTCAAATGAACTTTCTTGGGAAGCCATCGGAGCAGGCGCGTTTTCGTCTCTGGTAGAGGGGCCTGGATTCGTACTTCTAATGGAAATGCCACCGTCATCAGAATCAGCGTCAACCGGGCTTGTGTCCTTCGTAGGGCTTTGAGCAACGGTGCTGTTGGACTCGGTGGCCTCCCTGTGGTCTTGGGTATTTGTGATCTCGGCAAGCACAATGGTTTCGAGAGATTTGAATAGAAGGCTAGAAATTGTTGATTTTTCAGAAGTCTTTGGCTTGTTGTCGCCCTATACAATATGTATACCTGGTTAGGAATAATCTTTCTGGGATAAAGGATCTGCGCAGCACTAGGGAGGTAAACGCTTACCTCCTCTGGCTGAGATATCTTTGCTTCTGGTTCCATTATGGACTTTTTATGGCCTATTTAGCCCCAGAGGTGAAGAGGGAAAGACAATCTTAGATAAAAAAGAATTAGATCAATATGGGAGTATGTGTAAGATACATATAAGAAGTAGGGTCGATGAGGAAAAGTGCAGATATAAAGAAAAATAGTGGCTGGCTCTCACTTTAGGGAAATATAGTAATATAGGCATCTATTCACTTTATTTGCTGAGATGATGGCCTTAATATTCTAGGATAGCCCTCTTAGTATGAACTAAGTGAATAATAGTTTCTTTACTCTACTAGTAAGCTTAAAATGCTATTCACATCTTACAAGCTTTGAATTGAGGCCATCTTTACCCGGGTATGTATGCCTATGCAGGTCTAGCAAGATGAAGATTCAAGGTCAATCAGCAACCAGAGGTTTCATCTGTTGCTATATTTTACATCATTTGAGGTCAGCTCAGATGTTATATGCGTTGAAGGCCTAATATAGGTTTTAAATTAGCATATTTCGGTGCGAGTGGAAGGAAAGTAGGGGTTGATCTTCACTTGCAGTATTCATTTTCAAGTACTAATTTTGATACAGCCTCGACCACCTGGACAATGTGAAAAGATAAAAGAAGGATATATACTGTTTGAGTATAGAGTACAAATTTCTACAGGGTCTTATATCTCTACAAGATAAAAGCATGAAAGTTTTACAATAGTGGTGGCATTGCAACAGCTACCCAAAGTATAGAAAGAAGTCTTGAATTTACAGCAGGTCGATCAAAGAACGCTCATGGTAATACGAAATAGCGATCCAAGCCAATCGAACCAAGCAGCCTTGCCTTCCCTTAGGGATTGATTGATTAGCAAAGCAGAGCGTACGAAGGAACGACGCAAAACGCTTCGATCCAACAACGCTGAGCTTTTCAGCCAAGAGCCCAGAGGTTAAGAAGGTCTAAGTAGATCTTCGCACAGTGACTAATCGGCACGTCATTGGCAGGAGCGTGACAACTTAAAGTAGTGCGTGGAGGAGCAGGAGAAAGGCTCAACTTGTATCATATAGAGGAGAATTGAAGTACCTGAGAAATTATCAATCATCTTTCTTCGATAGACTCTCACGTTTCAACGTCTCTGCGTCTTCCTCGTCGTCATCGGGTAAAGGAACATCCATGACATGTTCTCCGACTTTCTCCAAAGTCCTCCGACTCCATGCTCTTAAGGCTTTGTAAACAGTCTGCAGGTTTTGTTAGATACTCAGCGGAAAGAGATCATAGTCCATAGACCTACCACAAGGAAGGCTCCAACGCCGATCAAAATAACCAGCCATGTAACAGACGAGACCCGGCTCCGTCCAGTATTTCTGCCGCTACTGACCAGGCCAGTACTGCGCAGACCCCACCAGTGCCATGACGACAAGGCGAATAGAGCTTTAATAAAAGACAGGACTCCTAAGGAGGCCAACCCCTTGGTGAAATGAAGAAGCCAGCGATTAAAACTGCCCGTAGCCACAACATCAAACTCTAGGTCGGGTTCCCAAAAGTCTAAGTCATAAAAGGATTCCATGTGGGTGAAATAGAGATGGATAATGGGGTCAGCAACGAAACCGAGCAAGAAAACAGTTGAAATCAAAACAAGAAAGGTTAGTCCGAACTGGGTCCAGATGCTACTAATCCAGCGAGCCCATCTAAGGCGTTCGAGACGATACTGAAATCCACAGGTCGGGCAGTGCCAGTAGTTTCTCGACCGGTAATCAGAGTCGGCATGCCGCCAGTATCTAAGACAGCCTTCATGAACATATCGAGATGACCCCTTGCACTTGCACGGTCGTAGCAGTCGCCCCAAATCCGGATCTGATGACATATAAATAACGCGTGGGTTGTGCTGCAGAAATCCAGGCAAGTTCTCTGACGGGGGTTCATAGGTCGGGAGAACCACCTCCAAACAAATACGGCACGTTCGAGGAGGGTAGTAACGCTTCTCGGAGGTCTCATCGGGTGTCGCCTGCGTACCCGACTGATGCATGTCCTCCACAACATGAGATACCTCGTCCGTGTCTGGCTCACTCATGGCCGATGCTTCAGACGGCCACTGCCAGCGAGGCTCATTTATATCCACAAACAGTAATGAACTCGACAGTCTCACCAGATAACATTGCTGGTGACTGCGATTCAACAGGCCGGATTACATGCACAAGTGACCTTTGCCAGTTCAGCACGCTGAAGTAACAGGCCCAGGGAAAGAAGAAAAGTCTGGGAAACAGAGAACAACGAGACCTTTTGTGGATAGAAAGAGCTCCACGCTGACCAAGCCCAAAACGGACACTAGCCGCTCGCCTAGCGTCACCGCCTTTGCTCTGTAGGCGCGTGGCTTGGCACTGCTCTGGGCGATACCGCGTCAACACCTTGTCGCCTGGAAGCTCAACCAGCTCCAGCCAGCCGTTGCAACCCTCGCATCCATCTGACCACCACCGAGTCTGCTGCCGAAGACTTGTTGTTACTGTTGTGTTTCTGAATACATTTTAAGAGAAAATCATATCTCCCAGATCGTCTCCATGGCGGACCGCTATTCTTTCTCCCTGACCACCTTCTCGCCCAGGTAGGTTGGAGCTCCCCCGCTTGTAGGAGAAGAGGTTTATGTTAACGATAGTCTATAGCGGCAAGCTGGTTCAGATTGGTATTTTTTATCTGGAGGTTGTTGAAGATTCACCATGATGCTAATTTGCCTAGAATATGCCTTGAACGCTGTCAACCAGGGTGTGACTGCCCTGGGCATCAAAGGTACCGAGATCCAATCTGACTCCCAACACTGGCGAACCTGGCGGGCTTTCAGCTAACTGTTCTTCTTTCCTTTCCTTTCTCGACGATTAGCTACGAATGGAATTGTTCTTGCAACCGAGAAAAAGTCATCCTCACCGCTCATCGACCCGCCATCGCTCTCGAAGATCTCTCTCATCACCCCTGACATTGGCATGGTCTATGCGGGTATGGGCCCGGACTACCGTGTGCTCGTAGACAAGGCCCGCAAGGTTTCCCACACCGGCTACAAGCGGATCTATAACGAGTACCCCCCCACCCGGATATTGGTGCAAGATGTTGCCCGTGTGGTACAGGAAGCCACCCAGTCTGGTGGTGTTCGGCCCTACGGTGTGAGTCTGTTGGTTGCCGGCTGGGATGAAGGCATCGAACCTGAAAGCGGAGAGAGCCAGCTCGGGAGCACAGGCGAGGAACCGAAGAAGACCCCCGGTAAGACCGGCGGTATCCTCAAGGGAGGCCCCAGTCTGTATCAGGTCGACCCCAGCGGCAGTTACTACCCCTGGAAGGCCACGGCCATTGGAAAACATGCTACAAGCGCCAAGACCTTCCTCGAAAAGCGTTATACTGAAGGACTCGAGCTGGAAGACGCCATTCACATTGCCCTCTTGACTCTCAAGGAGACAATTGAGGGCGAAATGAACGGTGACACGATAGAAATTGGTATGTCTAGAACTACACATACATACGTATATGTATTGCACTCGAGACTAATCGATCTAGGTATTGTGGGACCGCCGGCCGATCATCTGCTGGGAGTCGAGGGTGTGGAA
Organism: Penicilliopsis zonata CBS 506.65; assembly: GCF_001890105.1. NCBI lineage: Eukaryota > Fungi > Ascomycota > Eurotiomycetes > Eurotiales > Aspergillaceae > Penicilliopsis > Penicilliopsis zonata. The sequence goes on from NW_019208916.1 coordinate 711,262, forward strand.
GGCGCCAAAGGCCCCCGGTTCAGGAAATTGAGCAAAGAGGAGATTGAAGATTATCTCACCAATCTATGATTTATTTACGTCGCCACAGATATTCGTTTGCACGTTATTTGAGCCTTGTAGTATAATAGATCATGGCAAGTCTTGCGAGGCAATCTTTCTCTGGTAGACAACCATCGCTGCAAGGATAACTATCTGATCACCACTGCTGGTACCACGAGCTCCTCTTGATCATTCTGGAGAAGTTCTAGATGCCCCTCCCTTGTAAACCCATCACCTCAAACCATGCCGAGGTTTTCTGCTCCTTGTTATCTCCTATGCGTATATATATATGTCCCCGCTACTTCACGCTCCATGCCGAGGGACTCCAGTGCAGCCTACAAGATCACAGTGAGAATCTCTATGGTTCCTTCTGCTCATTGGAAAGGGCCTAACTTTATATGGAAGCCTTATTCAACAGTATCGCATCTGAGAAACAGAAACCAGACCAATGATTTGCTGAAACTCCTATTGACTTCTCTCGTCCAGCTCGGCGTAACCTGATGATCAAGTCTAGAGAAGTCTAAGCTTCACGCCAAAGAGCTTCCTCCACGGAGTATACAATAGTTATGGATCTCATTTGATGTAAGAACAGCCTGCTTGACATTACCCCGCATAGGCCTTGCAGCTGTTTAATGGGTTATATCAGACGTTGCAAAGCTACGCTTAGCTGAAGCCGACCGCATTAACTAGTGTCGACCTGTCGACTTCCGAACAACCAGCAACAACCCCTTGACCCAACTCCTGATAATACGCCTGATGAGATCGATCGTGGTCCCAATAATGCACGGGGTAAGTTGCTGCCGTTCGAGTAACTGGTATACGGAGTACGCGTTATTTCTCTAATGATCTCAGTTCCGCCGATCTAGAGCCTAGGGTAACAGAGAATCGAAGCTGCTCTCCACTCCGCCCCCTACTGGTACTGTCTGTCTTCCAGGATACGAACCTTTTTCTTTGTACAACCCGACGACCCTCAGAGGCTCATTTTCGTTTGTCTACTGGTTCTTGGTCTCTGGTAAAACGATTGACAACCAGACCAGACCAATCTAGAAAGCTCATGGACAATGGCAGAGCAGCGCTCGAAGCCTGAAGTCGTTGTTACCCAACTTACCCACCGTGGAACGGCATTAACTATCTTCTTCTCCACTGGACAGCGCCCACTTTTCAAGCAGACCCCGTTGGTTCGGAGTAGGCTACTAGCCTCATAATACACACCTTTAGGGACATGTGAGAGGATAGTTAAGAACAGGATAGGATTGCGGAGATGGGACAGAAGAACCTCCTCATCCCCCCCTCCTCCCCTAGGCTGCTGGTTCGCTTGCCCTCTCTTTTGTGCGAGGTTTGTTTTTGAATCTGACAGCAAGTGCAGCGCCATCCCCGCGGTCAGAACTGCAGGCGACCTGTGCGATCTGTGCCAGAGAACAAGCTTGTCAGTCGCCCAATTGGTGCTTTTCTTTTGGAGAGGACCGATGGAGGGTACGATGTGCGACCTCAAGGCACAAAATTGACCTACCTGTGCATATCCCTCCCCCCCCCCCACTGGAGGCCTTTCAAGTGAGCTCTCTGACCCCGCCCCCTTCCTCCCCGACGTCTGCTCCCCTGCGATTGCTGCTTCCCGCAGCTGCTGTCATGTCGGTGAAGGTTGAGGTACAGGAGGAATTTGGCAGCCAGCCACTACTGCCAAGGAGTCGCCGTACCTGGCAGAGAGGGCCTTAGGAGAAGGGAGATCGGCGTGGTCTATCTTTCAATACTATAGCCCACATCCTCGACTCGCGGCAGTCTCTTTGAAAGCATCCTCGGCGATCTCCACACTTGTTTGCATTGAAAAGAGTAATAGAAGATCACTCTATCTTGCTAATAATAACCCCAGGCCAGTGTTCGGCTGTCAGGCTCAAATTCCAGTCGGAAAGCACGACTCTGCAGACGGAAAAAAGACGAAGATATCGACCATTCTTTCCCCCCCCCTTCCGTTCTCGCAAGAATGAACCATGTCGTCCACCCAAGATCCCCTCGACGGTATATCGGGTGAGCTTGCACATGACGGGGATGTAATGAAGATAGTTCTCATAGTCTTCATCTCCATCTCGTGGTATAACGTGACGGAGCTTGTGGTTCTCGTCCTGTCTACGTTTCGGCGCTGGCGAGGGCTCTATTTCTGGTGTCTCCTTTTGTCTGGCTGCCTGGGTGTCGGGCTATATTCTCTCGGCTTCATGCTCAAGTTCTTCACCCAGGCCAACTCGACATTCTCAGTCACGGTCCTTACCGTCGGCTGGTGGGCCATGGTCACCGGCCAGTCCGTTGTGCTCTACTCGCGGCTCCATCTAGTCCTACGCGACGAGGGTATCCTGCGGCGCGTGCTAATCATGATCATCGTGGACTTCTTCCTCCTGCACGTCCCTACCACAATCCTGACCTACGGCTCGAACGTCAAGAACCGATCAGGCCTGTTTGTCGAGGGCTACAACATCATGGAGAAGATTCAGATGACCGGGTTCACCATCCAAGAGGCCATCATCTCAGCTCTCTACGTCTCCGAGACGGTCAAGCTGCTGCGGCTGGGCTCTGATCATACCAAACGCAGGATCATGTACCAGCTTGTTGGAATCAACGTTGCCATGTTTGTTATGGACCTCGTGCTTCTGGGGCTCGAATACGCAAGTTACTATGCCGTCCAGATCACCCTCAAGGGCGTCATTTACAGCGTCAAGCTCAAACTCGAGTTTGCCGTCCTGGGAAGACTCGTCGATGTCGTCCACGGCGACAGACAGTCCGGCGCATTAGGCAACAGTCTCCGCCTGGCCTCGTTCCCGTATTCCAGCGACCAGGCCCCCGGGGCTCCCTTGAACACGCTGCCGGTCCCGACCTTTTATAGCGCGCCAGTGACGGACATGGACACACCAGACTCCCGGCTGAATCACGAAGACCAGATGGATGAGTCGGACGGGAAGATGCTAACGATGAGGCATTTCTCGACCTGGGTCGAAGATTAGACCGGAAGGTTGCAAATAATGGCTGAGATGACGAAATGTGTAGTATGTTAATATATTATATCCAGGATGCATATACAGCACAATCAAAACATAGCATCAAAAAAATATAAAATGACCGGACTGATGTACGGAGTAGTACGGAGTACTAATAACTAGTTTATAGGTATTTGAATAGTTAACTAATCTTTTGCTGAGGCTAATCGTATGATCTACCCACAGAAAGGTGCATAAGCACTCTTATTCGACAACGATAAGCACGTACATACAACCACCTATTTTTTTCTCTAGAAGAAACTTGCTTGTATGGTCTGATGTTGGCTCGAGACCCTTCTTCTGGCCCTCCCATCTCTTGAAAGCCTGGCACTAACGTGGCCCCAGTGGCACCCCTTAGTTACTACATGGAAGCCCACGCCTTAGGGCTCCCACTGGCACTTGTGGGCTTTCTGCCTCATCCCCCTCCTTTTTTTTTCCCTTTCCCCCAGTTGGTCCCCCGGACATGAGCCTTAAGGGTGTTGACCCAGGGATGGATGGCTATTAAGCTACCACTAACTGCTAGTCAAGTACTCTTGGCTAACTGATTCAAACTGTTGTTATTGAGCCTCAATTCCGATTTTAATTGTTTCTCTTTCTATCGTTTCATACCTTCTACAGGGGATGTTCGCTATCGACACGAGAGAACCCTGGCAAAACAAATCCATTGAGTCCATTGAATGCTTCGATATAACTAAACCTCCTCACGATAAATATGCATACGGCGGTGGCCTTTTGATCGAGGACCGCATGGTCGATTAGCAAGATTTGATTTGAATTTTTTCTCTTTTTGGCTCTTTCTCGTGTGCTGTCTTTCGTTTTGTGAGTGCAAGGTACGGACTCTACGGAGTAAATTTAGATTAATTCCTCCCAATCTCCCCCTCCCCGCTTGAAAGGTCCGATTGAGTCCGATAGATTATCGGATTTTTTTCCCCTTGCTCACTCACCCCTCCTCCATCCCTCCCTCCCTCCTCCTTTCTCCCCGCATGTCCGTTCTTATCTTTGTGGTCCCGGTGCTGTACAGAGTACGTACAACAGGCGATTTCACGGACACAAGTGTGGGAAGAGAGAAAGAGAAGATCAGCTCACGCATGATTCATAGTGGCTTCTGAGTGGGATTCGCTCGCCGCATCGAGACTGAATATGTGGGAACAGGATCGCGCCGCCGGTTTCTCGGATCGTATCGCTTCCCGGAGCTTCCTGCCTCGTGCACCGTGTGTAAACCTGTCCGGCGACCAGCAGCGTGCTGATACCACCGCAGCCACCGGGGCCTTGACGTCTTCCGAGAGGAGGAGGGAGGAAAAGAGGGAGGAAAAGAGGGAGCAAAAGAAGGAGGAAAGTAAGAAGCAAAGGCAACAGACGGAGAAAGAGGGGGAGAAGAAGGAAGAGGAGAAGGAGCAGAGAAAGGAATCGGCAAAGCCCGTCGCCGTCGTTATCACTAGGATGGTGTCCGTCCACACCATGCCGTCGCTATCAAGTGCCTCGCCATCGTCACCTTCGGTGTCATCGGCCTCTCTTGACACGCGCGCGTATGTCGGGCTGGAGGGCAGCCGCAATCTGCTTGAAGATGACGGGACGGGAACGCTGGTCGTGCCGCGAACCGCACAGTTCGGTCATATTTATACCTGTCTCTTCCACATCCTGGACTGCCACGAGACCTTTGACTGTGCCGACGAATGGAAAACGCATGTCCTTAGTCACTTTCGGACGCACTCGCCCCCGAACACCGCCCGGTGTCCGCTGTGCCCGGACGAGCGGTTCCTCAGCGGCATGCGCCACAGCGCCTGGGACCGCATGATGAACCATGTGCTTATTGCGCACTACCACCAGGGTCAGACCCTAGCCCGTAGCCGGCCGGACTTTGAGCTGATGCAGTATTTGTACCGGCTGAAAATCATCAGTGATGATCAATTCAAGGCAATGCAGTTGCCGCCGGCCCCCTCCAGCCCGGCATATCACCGCTCCCAGGACTCAGTCCGGGCGAGTATCGGATCGGCCGACGAGCCATATTGTGCTCCGTACAGCCGCCGGCGAGAAGAGCGGATGCGAGGTCGACGACGAGGAATCAGTTGTGTATGATTTCCAACACCAAAAAAAAAGCAACGACCTTGACCGCTGCCCTGCTCGAATGAGCTGTTTTTTTACATCTTCAGTCCCGCCTGGTTTCCTTCTTCTCTTGTATCAATGTTTGCAGACGGGATGCTGCCGATACCCCTATATTTTATCCTCGATGTGCCCTTGATGAATGTCCATGTATCAGATACGTTTTCATGCCCCCCAGTTGATGATTCCACCAAAAAGAATATGCTTTGTGTACGACATGCAGATTTGACTTACTTTCTTACTACCTTCCCTCCGAAAATTCCCACAAGCAGTATGCTTAATTCTAGCTGAAGAGGCGATGATTGATGAGAAGGAAACACATAGGTATGTATCCCAGGATACCACTTCGTAGACCGGAGACATGGATAGGGACTGCCTAAGGTCGGTGAGCACCTGGCAAGCAACAGAGAACAGAGAAGCACGGGATACCTTGGCTATCACTTCACACACCCCGCCAGCCTGCACAATCTGACAGGTCGAATATGATACTGAGCAGTAGCTCCTAGCTTTGAAACTAGAGGGAGTTACTCCGTAGTAATATGGTAGACTGGAGTACAGAGTAGCCAAAGATGGTATCCTGAGCCAGCTCCCTCCTTGGCCATGAACGTATCATCTTCGTTGGATCATAAGACTTGAAATCATATCGTCAACTGTCTCTTGAATATTCTCATGCCGAAATCTAGGAGCATCTGATCTTTTTTTGAGTATATCGATAACCTCCTAATCAAACAGAGCAAACATCACCCATTGAACTCACCACTCAGTATGATGCTTAGACAGGGTATCAGACAATAAATTTATATTTAAAAAAAACTAGTTCTATATCCCTATTAACTTATTAAAATAAAGTAATTAATTATATTTTCTGTGCCTGAGATAAGGCTGATAGTGTCACTGTTGCACTTGCGCTTCTGCAAACGCCCCACGAAAAGCCATCGTTTCCGCTCTGCCACTCCTCTCGCTTGCCCATCCTTTCACCCCCTCACTTTAGACGCGCGCTCCCCGCCCACAGTCTGCGAGAGAGATGGAGAGACTCTCAATAAATGATCCCCCGCCCGGGCCTCAGCATGGTAATAATGCCCAGCAGGGCCAGCAGGGCCAACAGCCACCGCAAGTGGGAGTGTCCCAGGGCCCCCCGCAATTACCGCCGCAGATGTTCACAACCGCCGCTCAGCTGTTAGATTTAACAGATAGTATGTCTTGTTCTTGGATTATTTCTTATTTTCCCCCTCGATTGGAGCAGCGGCTGACTGTAAATCAGAGAAGCTAGTCCTCGTGCTCCGTGATGGACGGAAGCTGATCGGTGTGTTAAGAAGCTGGGATCAATTCGGTATGGCTAAAACAATTTATTCGTCTGGACGACGACGTGTCTAACAAATCTTGACAGCCAACCTTGTCCTCCAAGATACAATCGAACGGTTATATGCTGGAAATCTCTACGCCGATATCCCTCGTGGGATCTTCCTTGTTCGTGGCGAGAATGTGCTGCTTCTGGGCGAAATCGTATGCTTTCCGTTCCTCTTGAGGGGGGGTTGGTTTAAAGCTAATGGCTCCGTCTAGGATCTCGACAAGGAAGACGATATCCCCGCGCACCTTCAAAAGGCCCCGTTCCAGGAGGTCTTTGACCTGAAGAAGAAAGAAGACAACGAACGCAAACGGTCCGATAAGAAGCGTAACAACCAGCTGCAGGGTCTTGGCTTCGAAGCTGAGCACAGCGGAGAGATCCTCTTCTAGTCAGCAGACCGAACCGTTTCATCGAGACCCTTGGCTCGGGACCTGCTCTTTGTTTGAGCCACGCCCGCGGCGATTTCACCCGTTTCGCCACCCTGAGATGGGCGCTGCGGTCTGCAGAGCGAGCGGAACTACATATTGGTCTCGCTCTTGAGCGTTTGCAAGCAGTTACAAGCAAATAAAGAAGGGGTAGAGGGGGTAGAAGGGGGGGGGGGTAGGTGGAAAGGTATTCACACTACGTGAAAAATTTAGAGGGATCTCTCGGGTTATTGTGTGTCCCAGTCGACCTCGATCCGTGAGCATCATCAATATGTTGGACAGATGATAGGGTGGAGGCTGCCAAGTTCGAAATCTCCTTGTCCTCGGCCCATGCAGACTCACACCCCATCCTCTTCCTCCCAGTCAGTCATCGTTTCTCCCTGTCTCCAAACGAAGTGCTTCCAGAGACGTAGCGAGTCCTTGGGGCAAAGGCGTCAGGAATCATCAGACGGGCCGGCGAATTTCTGCTAGATATCTGGTCGGTCTTATTGCATATTATTTATGAGAAAAATTCACTATATTATTTGACACTACCTACTCGCTATCGTCTTATTGCAATTGTTGTAGTTATCATTGTTTCTTGGAAGTCTTTCGTCTATCGATAGGCCCGCCAAGACTTTTGTACTGTTTGCCAAAAAAAATATTCTGCCCCAGAGAAAAAAAAGTCCTCCGCGGTGCTGGTCCATCACCAACTGCAAAACCCCGATTCCTCAGCTGCCTGCTGGTCGATTGCGCGTCATGGCGACCCTGGCCGAGAGGCTCGAGAAGATCAAGTCTCCCAAGCTGCAGAATCAGCACCATGTGCGTCCTTGAACCTGGCCATCCCCCCAAACTCGTGTCCCCGCTCTGCCGCTAACTGAGAGCTCTCTCATAACAGACCGCTGTGGTGCTCTCCGCCGTCGAGGATACGCTCCGTGACCAGAAGGCCGACTTTTCGGCGACGGCGTACTTTGCCGCGCTGCTTGCGTTGCTCTCCCAGTCCATCTCCGTCTCGCAGGGGATCGTCAACAAGGATCTCGCAACCTCGGTGGTCTACCTGCTCGATCTGACGACCGCCTACGTGCCGGAGCCGATTCTTCGATCGAAATTCTCGCAGATCCTCACCAGTCTCGCGCCAGCTCTCTCGCTCCCGGATGTCGAAGCCCCGCTGCTGCGGCCGTCGATCGGCTGCCTCGAGTCCCTGCTGGTCGCCCAGGATGCCGCCGCCTGGAACCTCCCACACACCCAGGTTGGTCCGCGCCGGGCGATCGCCGGCCTGCTGAGTCTGTCCGTCGACCACCGTCCGAAAGTGCGCAAGAGGGCGCAGGACGCCCTGATCAAGGTGCTCAAGACCCCGCCGCCGAGCCCGTCGCTCGACCACCCGGCCGCAGACATGTGTGCAGAGACTGCCCTGCGCACGCTCCACGACAGCATTGCGGCGGCCGCCAAATCCAAGAAAGGCCGCCACGATAGCCGGGAGAGCCACGAGCCGCTTGTCATTCACTCGCTGCAGCTGGTGAAGACGATCGCGACCGCGTCGGGCGGCTGGCCGAGCAAGAAGATTGAGCCTCTGTGCGAGCTGCTCATGAATGCATCCCGGTCCAGCAACGAATACATCACGATGGGTGCCTTTGAGGTGTTTGAGGTCATCTTCGAAGGCATGGCCGACGAATTTTCCTCCTCTAAGCTGCCCCGCCTCTTGGACGCCATCTCGGAGCTGAAGCCGGCCCAGAACGACTCGCAGCTGCTCCCCCCGTGGATCGCCGTCTTGTCGCGCGGGTATGATGTGTCCGCGCAGATCAGCCCCGAGGATACCTTTGAGAAACTGCCGGAGCTTTTCAATCTGGTTGCTGCCTTCTTGGCGTCTCCCTCGAGCAACATCCGCGTCTCTGCATCCGAGTGTCTGATCTCCTTCCTGGCCAACTGCATCCCGGACAACGTCATCGTCGAGCCCTCCGTCTACGACGAGAAGACGCTGGAGAAGTTGGCTCGGTCAGCGACTGATTTACTCTCCGTCAAGTACCAGGCCGCGTGGGTGGAGGTGTTCAACGTTTGCTCCGCCATGTTCGACAACTTCAAGTGGCAGTCCAGCCCATTCCTGCTGGATATTGTAAGAACGGTCGGAGAGCTGCGCAGCAATGAGTCGTTCCACGGCAAGAAGGAAGCCGATCTGGTGCTGGGTAGTGCAATCAACGCCATGGGCCCTGCGGCCGTGTTGGAGTTGCTCCCGCTCAACATCATCCAGCAAAAGTCGGGCCAGCCGGGTCGTGTCTGGCTCCTCCCGATTCTGCGGGACTATGTCTCCAATACGAACCTCGGCCATTTCCGTACCGAGTTTGTCCCACTCAGCGAGGCCCTCTACCAGAAGGTCATGGACTACGGTTCCGCCGAGAAGAGCGTCGAGGTGAAGATCTTTGAAACCCTTGTCCAGCAGACCTGGGCGGTCCTGCCGGGCTACTGTGAGCTGCCGTTGGATCTGGTGGAGGCTTTTGACCAGAGCTTTGCCGAGTTGCTTTCCAATGTCCTTTACAAACAGACTGAGCTGCGCGCCGACATCTGCCGATCGCTACAGAATCTTGTCGAGTCCAACCAGGCCATCCTCTCACTGGAAACCGAGGGGGATGACTTGCTGGTGCAGCGGCGGATCTCCAAGGATGCAGCAAAGAAGAACATCGCTCATCTCTCTACATTCGCAAGCAACCTGTTGGCCGTTTTGTTCAACGTATACAGTCAGACACTCCCTCACTACCGGGGCTACATCCTTCAGTGCATCAATGCCTACCTCAGCATTACCCCCGAGAAGGTAAGACCCCCTCGCCAGAAAAAAAAGAAAGAGAAAAAGAAATGTTTGAGTGAAATGGTCTAATTAGTTACTATAGGAACTGAGCGAAACGTTCATTCGCGTTACCTCGATGCTCGAGTCATCTCTTACCTCCGAGTTGGAGGCCGCCAAGAATGGAAACCAGCAAAAAGATCCTTCCGACAAGATGCCACCGACATCACACACCTTGATGGATCTTGTCATTGCGATGTCCATCTACCTGCCTCGGACCAGCTTTTCCAGTCTGTTTGCGCTTGCTGCCGTGGTCTTGAACAATGACAAGTCGGACCAACAATTGGTCAAGAAGGCCTACAAGCTGATCCCCCGTCTCGCCACCACAGAGACTGGACGTGCGGCGCTTCTGGAACGCAACGCGGAGCTACAGACTCTTATGCTCACTACGGCGGACAAGGCTCCTTCGTCTGCCCGTCGAGACCGGCTGCTGGCCATCTACGAGCTCGTCACCTACCTCCCCACCTCTGACCTGCACTTCATCCCTTCCATCCTCTCCGAGGTGGTCCTTGGCTGCAAGGAGAGCAACGAGAAGACGCGGACGGCCTCTTTCGAGTTGCTTGTCCACCTTGCCAAGCGGACGACCGATGCGGAAAAGAACCCTCCAGGCACCAAGATCCGGAACTCCATGGTGCCGCATATGCCGGACAATTCGCCCGACGCCCCGGCGACCATTGAGGAGTTCTTCACCATGGTCTCTGCCGGTCTGGCCGGCAGCTCACCGCACATGGTCGCTGCTTCGGTGACAGCGCTGTCGCGCCTCTTCTTCGATTTCCACGCCCAGCTGGAGGCGAACATCGTCTCCGACCTGGTACAGACAGTCGGCTTGTTCCTCACGAGCAACAATCGCGAAATCGTCCGGTCTGTGCTAGGCTTCGTCAAGGTGGCTGTGGTCGTGCTACCGGAGGAGGCGCTGCGTTCGCGCCTCAACTCACTGGTCCCTAATCTAATGGTCTGGAACAAGGAACACAAGGGCCGTCTCCGCAGCAAGGTCAAGAGCATCCTGGACCGGCTGATCCGCCGCTTCGGCGCGCCACTGATTGAGGAGCTGGTCGGCGAGGCGGACCGCAAGCTGGTGGTCAACATCCGCAAGCAGCGTGAGCGCCGCAAGCGCAAGAAGAAGGAAGGCGAGGAAGAAGGCGACGAAGAGAACAACAACAAGGATGACGACGAAGAGGCCGGCGAGGGTCGTAAACAGTTCAGCAACGCCTTCGACAAGGCTGTGTACGGGTCCGACTTCTCCGATTCCGACGACGACGACGACGATGCTAGCGAAATCGACATCGACGAGGACGGCACCATGCACACGCGAAGCAAGCAAGGCGGCAAGGGCGGCAAGGGCAAGGGCGGCGCGTCCTCCTCCAAGCGCGAACAGAAACAGTACATCCGCGAACTTTCTCCAGAGGATAACCCGCTTGACCTGCTCGCTCCGGACGCCCTAGCCAGCATCTCGACGACGAAGCCGAGCGTGCGGTTCCTCAACGCCGGCCCGGGCGCCAAGAACAGAAAACCGCACCAGCGGCCCGCCAAGTTCGGCCCCGACGGAAGACTTGTTCTCGGCGACGACAACGACACTGCCATGAGTGGTGGGTTGGGTGGTACTGGCGGTGCTGGAGCTGGTGCCGATGCTGGTGCCGGTGAAGCTGCGGGTGTCGACGCCTACCTCGCTGCCGTGAGCGGGCCGGACGCCGTCCGACGCGGCCAAAAGGGGAAATTGAAGATGTCGCAGGCTCAGAAGAAGAAGGGCAGCGACGCGATGGATCTCGACGAGGATGACAACGAACAAGCCGCGGCGATCCAGGGAGCCCGCTCTGGGAACGGCACCGGAAATCATCAGCGCCGCGGTCTGGGCATGCCCAAGTCCCATGGGCCCAGTCGCGTTGAGAAACGGAGAAATATGGCCAAGCCGGGTGGGAAGAGAAGAAGGTAGTCTTTTTTCTCGTTTTTTTTTTTTCCTTTCTTTCTTTCCTTCTTTCTTTCTCTTCTTTCCTTCTTTCTTGCTCCTGATCTGCATGAGATGACAGAAATGAATCTGCATTATTCCTCCAGTTTGTTACTTAGGTGCTTATAACTATACCTATGGAGTCAGTCCCATGAACAAAAGCAAATTATATCTATTCAAGATTAAAAATATTCATATAAGTAGTAAATGAATTTCTAAATAATAATAATAATAATAATATAATAAGATAACAAGAAACCGGGTATCGAATCCCATACAAGTAGTGCACAATACATCCATTTTCCAGCCTTGATGATGGTGAGAGATATCAACTAGCATAAAGGCAAGCAACTACGCCTGATGACCGGTCAACTCCTTTATCATAGATGCAAAAAGAAAAAGAGAGAAGTTTAAAAAAGAAAAGAAAAAATCATTTCACATCCAGCATTATCGTACTGAGACTAGGATTCAACCAGGTAACTTTCGAGCTTTGCTCAGCCATCGCTGCCACCATTTACCCACGCCGAGAACGGCGGTCTGGCCATCGTCGCGACGCTCGGTGCCGTCCGGGTTTCCGAGGACGGCGGCAAACACCCAAAAGCAAGCTGTGGTCCAGGTGGCGAGGACCAAGGGAATGCAGAGAAAGGCGGAGAGAAGCAGGACGAGCAGCAGGCCGCCCGGGGACAGGTCCCCAAGCGAGGTGGATGTGCAGGAGTGGCGGCGGTAAACGGTTTGGGTGGAGGGTGTGGAACGCCCCGGTTTCCGTGCATAGACGACTCGTTCGTGGGTATGCAAGGCTGGGGCTAGCAACTCGCAGAGCTGCGCGGTGAGAGATGGTGATGATGATGATGACGATGGTGGGGAGAAGGGCGTCCATGAGCAGAGGCGAAGGGGGAAGATAAGGATGGCGAGGATGAGGGCAAATATTGTGTAGAGGGCGGCGAATAGTGAGATGATGGGGACGAAGACGGAGAGTCGGAACTAAGCAATTAGTATGGCATTGAGGCAGAATAATTGTGAAAGATAGGCAAAGAGAAGAACGTACTATCATCGACAAGGCGCCCTCGTTGGCGACAGACGGCGACTCATCGTCATGGATTGCTCGCTTGTCCATGCGCGGGATACTGTACGGACGGTTCTCGCCCGACATATAGGAGGAACGGTCTGTCCAGCTGCCGCGGACGAGGCGCTCTTCTTTGCGCAAGGCACTGCTGTTGTTCGAGGGCAGAGCCAGGATGGGGCCGCCAGGGCCAGACGTCTCTGGCGACAGCGGGGACGGGGTGGAAACCGACTGCGACGGCTCCTTGGGGTGGAAGATGATGATGGACGTCCCGGAGGAGTCCGAGATTCGCTGTTTCGACTCGGAGGGTGGTCGCGAGTCGACCACAGGCGGATCCTGTTGCCTAGGAGGGTGGTGGTGCGACGTATCCAGGGTCACCGGTTCCGCTTTGCTAGTGTAATTGTTGCTCCTGCTCTTAGGATTGCTATCGCCGTCGTCATCGTGAGAAGCCGCCGCCCAACGATCATTCTCCCGGTCTGACATTGCCGGCTGCTCCAGGGCGAGCCGGACCAAGAAAAAAAAAGGAAAAAGAAAAAGAAAAGAAAAAAGAAGGGCCCCAAAGCAGGGGAGCTAGGTCATGTAAGGAGGGAAATTCACAGAGGCTCAACCCGCTGCGGAGGATACACAAGGGTTACACGGCGGCAGTGCAGACAGGACGACAGGAACAGCGTCACCGCATGGCGTCGAGGGCAGGAAGTATATAACGTGGGCATCTGATCCGCGTCAAGTCGGGTGTGGGTGTTGGTCCGGCGGAGGAGGAGGGGGGGGAGGAATCGATGGCGGTGAAATGGTGGCAGCGAGAGGGAAAGGAGGGTTCTCTCTCTCTCTCTCTCAGTCTCTCTCAGTCTCTCAGACTATCGGCGAAGAGGAGAGTAACGGATGGGAGAGAGGCCCAAGACACCCGGAGGAAGAGGGTACGACGGTACCCGGGGCTGGGCAAGAGGAGGGAGGGAACCACGGCGGAGACTGAGGAGAGAGAGAGCGAAAGCAAAAAAGGTCAGCGGGAGGGAAAGCCAACGCTGCCGGTGCTGCTGCTGCGGTGCTTTGCTCGCGCCAAGGGCTCGGCATCTGGGCCTCTCTTGGCGCAAGCAAAAAAATCCTCTCCTCGAGACGCATGGTATGGCGCATGGCAGCGTGTGGGCGCCATTGGGCGGGCAGTGGAACAGCAGACGACGGGCGCAGGATCGATGGGCGCCCTACAGGGAGCGAGCGGTGTTTGGGGACTTGCTTTGGTCCCTTTTATCGCGGAGAATGTGAGGCTCTGGGTACCCTGGGTACGGAGTAAGAAAGGGAGCTGAGGCCGGAAGATGCGAGCCGATGGCCAGCGTACGGCGTACGGCGGTGACGATACGGCGTGCCAAGCTGCCAAGCCTTGACGGGGAATTTCTGCTGGAGCCGGTGCTGCTGATTGGATGTCTGGCGCCCCCGTGATCCACGCTTAGTGAACTCTGTGGTCTTGGCAATACGCCCAACAATGTACTGGTATTGACATGACAGTATTCCGTTTATTGATCGACCTGACCCTGGTTGAAGGGAGATACACAGGAAGGAAACAAGACAGTCCTGAGGGAAAATAGGATCGAATGTGATCTGAATTTCTGTTCGATATTCCTACCAGGCCATGTCTCTCTCAAGGCTACTGCACGGTCAGTTCTGCCGAGACATTGGCAGCGCCACGAGACGTAATCAAACACGAGCCTTGCTCGGCTGGAGACATACTACAATAATTACAACCCTTTCAATGTTCATCCTACAGAGTGATATCAGTTTATTCATTTCTACGTATAACTATGTATCTATAGACCTTGTCAGGTATAAGCCTATGAATGTAAGGTTATCTTGATAACTATTATTATGATTATATGAAGTATATATGGAGTACCTTTGTATATACTTCATGTAAATCGCAGAGATCTATCCAGGGTCTAATTTTCAGTCTCCTGTCAATAATCAAACACAGACCAGCTCACGTCAGGCCCAATCAGGCCCTGTCAAAATGGCCATGGAACCCCTCGGCGGATATCAAAACACCGACGACTTGCGGAGTTCAGGACGCCTAGTCTCACTTAACTTCGTTAAACCTACTGCGTGGTACGTAACTCGCTACAGATCATGGCGATCATTCTCGGCAGGTAAGAGATACTCAGACCAGCCAAGTATCCGGCAAGTATCCATTACGTAACATCAGCTAGGGAGGAATGGTTACCTAAACTAGGAGTAAAGGACTCTGGGAGAAAATCATGCTGACAATACATTCCCAACATCAACGTCGAGACTGGTATACGCTTGTGATTCGGTCACTCTGTCACCGCTACTGTTGATCTGCCAAGGGTCTTGATGTTGAGTGATTGAATAGAAGGTCTTTGTGCAGATATACTGTACTGTATACTGTTAACAGCATGAGATCTCCAACCCATGTACTACATATGATACTTGATGCTCGAGACCAATCCCTCTTAATATTTCCTTTCAAGGGTGTTTTGACTCTCACTACACGATTCGACTAGATTGAACATAAGGCAGCTGTCTGACATGGTTGTGATACAAAAAGGCTTTCCGTTGTCTATCTCTTCTTCTACATTGTATCTTCTGGTTGAATGGATAAATTATAGAAGATGTACTCTTTATTAATATTTATTTCATATAAACTACTGGGAAAAAAATTATGGTGAGGGCAAAACCTGACCTGCTCCCACAAGAGTCAAGATAATACTAACTCTATGTAAATGCCCTGGCATACAGAGTATCAATAAAATATAGTATATTAATACTATATTCTGATCGGGGATGACAACAGAGGTGTAGACTAAGTCATACAATAGACCTAGCTCATAAGAAACAATCATTAAGAGTATATAAAATAAAACCTGTCAATAATATTTATAGTTATATCTTTATTCTCTAGGCTTTGTAATGAGAAATCGCGAAAGGTGAAACTTGAGGGAAATGTAAGAGGGAGGGGGTACCTGGCACCCTCGGTATGATAAGGTATAGCGGAACGATCTGCTTACGGCAAATTCGAGGGAAACGGAGAGTCTATGGTGGGTATCTGAGAGAATAGGAACAAACTGCTTAGCCTTCTAGAGTCTAACAATGAAGGCCTATCTATCTGCTGGATATTGGGATTCCTGAGCGGGGTAAAGCTGACAGGAAATGAACCAGTTCTGTGCTCTTCTTCTGGTGATATGCCTGAATATATATATATAAAAAAGTATAAGAAGTCATCTATGCACTGTGATAAAGAGGAGAGGTTTAAATGTGGTTGAAATCAGTCTGACGTACTGGAGGGTTGTACTGCTGTAGTTGAATGGCGCGATGAGGAGCAATAAATAGCAAGGAACATAAGAAATGAATCAACTAGCAATCCAGTCCACTGAAGAGCTGAATAAGAGGCAGAAATAGTTATATAATCCTATAGAGGTGCGCAGATTGTTCCTTCATTTCTAATCATAAGCATAGAGCGAGTTAAGGCAATATACTACATACATAGTATATAGTTAGGGTTATGCTAATATAGACATGTCATTAGGGTTAAAGAGGGTTGACTATTTATTTGTTCACTATTCTATACTAAGCATATATGGTTTCATATTCTATTCTAATAAATTATGTCTAATCAAATTGCATTCTATACTTACTTAGGTACCTAATATATATACACTCACTGGTAAACAATCCTATACTTGGACAAAAGTACCAAGTACCGAGTATCAAGTATCGCTAACGTGCAAGCATGGCCAAGCTCACGGGGCATGAATGCCGGTCAAGCTGCAAGGAGCGACCAACACCGCAGCCGAGTTACCGAAGTGACTCTCTTCTCCCCCCTGCTTCTTCTGCTCGGAATGACAGCTATGCGAGGGATGTATCACAGGACATCTGGGAAGGATTAACTATGCATGGAGTATTTTCTTGTTGGAGTAGAGGTAATCATAGTAAAAACACTGGTAGTCCTTGCACCCTGATATCCGGTGTTTGCAGTGTTTGTAATGTTTACAGTGCTCTGTATAGGACAGATATGATGGATCACTGGTGATCAGTAACACTTGATTATCAGATGATACGAGTCTATTTGCCAATCAGAAGCGATAGAATCGGGGATCTGAGCTTCATAGAATATATAATGTTAGATGACGTACAGATAACTACTATACAGTACCTACTACATAGTACCTCCTACTCCATACATAGAGTAACTATCATGCACTTACTAGAGACTCCGTACTCCGTACTTATGAGTCTCTACCTACTATTCTGTGTTTTGGCAATTCACACAGCCATATACTGTAGAGAATCCGTACTCTGGACAGAAGGGGCAGAAACCCGCCGTGTAACCCGAGGGTGCGGCCAAATCTAAAGTATGGAGTATACCTAAATAGTCCTCGCTCCGGACTGCGTACTGACGATGGGCGTGGGCGCATCGGCAGGCCAGGGATCCAGCACCCTGCCGGAAACATGGATCTCCATGCCTGGACATGACCAAATGATTAGTTAATCTAGCCTTGATGATGAGAAATTACGACATGATTACTGTAGTTCTTAGCACACAAATACACACACACACATAAACACACACACACACACATATATATATATATATATATATATATATATACTTATAACATTGATAGTATAATATTCCCTTGTACAGAGTACTCTGTATCGGCGAGGAATCAGAATCCGCCCCACTGCATGATGCATCAGATCATTCAAACAGCGTCTGACTCCACCGGCTGGAATCCTCGGAATTGTGGCTGGTGCTGTACGTGGCGAGTACAGCGTAGACTTATGCAGTAGACTAACTAAGCTAGGTATGTAGGAAACTTCCACGCCGTAACTTAACTACGCCATACTAACCTAAAGGCTAACTAAAGCCTAGGTACTTGGTACTTAATTAGTTACCGTGTCCACTGTCTAAGGTAGCCAAGGTATGTAATAATTAGGCCTAGTGTGTAATGCCTCCTAGTAATCCTTATATCCCTACCTATGTAGAACAAGCATCTCCCTGGAATTAAATACCCTGGAGTAAAGACAATATGTCTAGATACTCTGATGAATCATATTTATCACTAGTGGCCTGGACAGCACATACTTGGAGGTGAGTCTGCCGGGAACATGCAGTCTTGACGCCCAGCTGCAGATGCAGCATTCAGTGGGGAGCATGGTACAAAGTTAAAACTAAAATAAATAAATAAATAATATGTAGTAGCTAAATACCAAAAAGAAAAGAGGGGAACCAAATGAAGAGACAAGGAAAAAAAAAACAAAAAAAAAAAAACAGGCAGGAAAAAAAAAGAAACAAAAAAAAGGAAACGCTAGGGAGGGGGGGGGTCGGATCTGGCTAGCTGCGTCAGGATGGGAAGTGGAACCGACAGTCGTAGGTAGGGCCCGGAACTGAACGCGTTGGGGAGGCATTGGAAGATTTAGGGGCTGTCGCAGTGGGTAGGTTTTTTTTTTTTCTTTTCTTTTTTCCTTTTTTTTTTTATTTGGTGGACCCCAGCACTGACTGCTGGCGGCAGCTGACAAAGCAGGCAAGCTTACTACAGACTCAATTAACTAAAACTACGGCACGGGGAAAGGTCCATGGCCCGGCTGCAGCTCCTCGGCGAGTCACAACCGGGCGGTGCGTGCTGGGAGTGTCCACTACTGCCCACCGTCCAGTGCCCACACCCATAAGCATCACCCCCCCCCTCCCCGTGATGGGGCATGGCACCCTTCACCCTGGGTCTGCCTGCGTACCACTATTGTTGCTAATTATCGCCTCGCCCCGCCTGCCAGCCCAACGCTGCCTAGCTCATCCACGCGAGCACCCCATATTCTCGGCAATCGTGGACTGGGCAGCCATCGATCGAGTTTTTTTTTTTTTTTTTTTTTAGCATCATGAAGTCCTTAGTCTATGTCTAGATTTTTTTTTTATATCGTAATACTACCCCCCTTCGCTGTCTTCCCATGGGAAGTTTCTAAAACTGTAGGTCACGATAGATCGTATGGTCAGTGCTACCCGGAAAATTGCTGTAGAATACCCGCGCGCGCGCACCCACTCCAGATCGTCCCCACCCGCTAGGCCGTTCCTGGCTGAGGCCTGCCCGTCTGGCGCTGTCTGCTGCTTGGCGCCCTCTGCTGCTGTTCCGTCCGGCGCTGCTCGTTGACTTGCTCGAGAGCTGCACAACCACTAGCGCCGCTTGGCAAAATTCGCCGTCGACCGCCAGCCCCTCGAACCCCGTTTTCCCTCTCCTTCCCTCTCCTTCCTCTCCTGCTTGCTTTGTCTGCTGCCACGCCTGTCAACTTCTTCCCCCCTGCTGCGAAGGGCCCCGAAAAGCCTTGCCTCCCCCCTCTTACTGCCCATTGCTCGCGTCGCACCTCTTCTTGTCTTGTCTTCCCTTTTTTTGCCCTTCTTTCTTTCTCGCTCTTTCTTTCCTTTTCCTCCCTTTTCCTTTCCTTCCTCCCCCCTGGTGGTCGGCTTGCGGGCCGCCGGGACAAGCTTGCAACTCAGCAACGTGTACGTGTCACTACTGTCCAGTGGTTCACAACAAATTCCTCCTCCCCCCCTCCTTTCCCCTCCTCAAAGTGCTAGATCTTGGGTTGAGCAACTTTGTGTCGTCGGGTAGTAGAAGACGCGTGTGATCAGCTTGAGCAATCGCGGCAGGTAGAGCGAGAGAAAGAGAAGGGAGTGCGGCTCCAACCAACCCGTATACCGCCCTTGTTCATCGCATTTTTCAAATCGGGGTTGTAGCCTTTGCCTCTGTTCTAAAAGATTGAAAAGAGTCTCGCGGTCAGAGTCATGGCGCACACCCAACCTTCCCCCACCGGGGGCGTCGCAACTCATCATGGCCATATCGCTGCCCACCCTCAGGTCAACGGGCATCTTCCGTTGCAGTCGCAGGCTCAAAAGGGCCCTCCCCTTACGACCGCGCAGAAGATCGCAGCGCTCAACGAACAGGTTTGGCTGCAGATTGGTATGTGTTCTTCCCCCCCCCCCCCTTTCCTGTCAGATGATGGATTTCTTCTTTCTGGGTAAACAACTGACAGCCGCGTCTAGGTAGTTTGATGGAATTGATGGGTGATCTCGATGGCGCCATGAATGCATACGAGCAAGCCCTGCGTCACAACCAGTGGTCTATCCCCGCGATGAACGCCATCTCCTGCATCCTACGGACCAAGGAGCAATTTCCTAAGGCCGTCGAGTATCTCCAGAACATCCTGAAGCTGGACCCGACGAGTGGTGAGACCTGGGGAAGCTTAGGTATGTTGGCAATCACATCTTCCGTGGTTTTATTTGTCGCAAGTCTCTGATCTGATGTTTTTACCCTAGGCCATTGCCATCTGATGATGGATAATCTGCAAGAAGCCTATACTTCCTACCAGCAGGCCCTCTATCACTTGCGTGATCCCAAGGTGGGTGTTGTAAAATAACCTTCGTATGACCATTATCTCACGTGCTGCGTAGGAACCGCGGCTTTGGTACGGCATCGGTATCCTGTACGACCGTTACGGGTCTCTGGATCACGCCGAGGAGGCCTTCTCTCAGGTCATGCGTATGGCGCCTGATTTCGAAAAGGCAAATGAGATCTACTTCCGCCTTGGAATCATCTACAAGCAACAGCAGAAGTTCAGAGAGAGTTTGGAGGTACGCCGATGAGCCTCGCACCGTTTTTTTTTTAACGCTCCCCGAAACTAACCCCGTTCAAAGTGCTTCAAATACATCGTCAACGATCCTCCACGACCGCTCACTGAAGAAGATATCTGGTTCCAGATCGGCCATGTCCATGAGCAGCAGAAGGATGTAAGTTCGGAATGAATCTGGCGGTGTAGAGGGTGTATTTACTGACTTTTTGTTTGTATAGTTTGATTCCGCTCAGGCAGCCTACCGACGGGTTCTTGAACGCGATCCCAACCATGCCAAGGTCCTACAGCAGTTGGGTTGGCTTTACCACCAACAGAGCACCAGCTATGCCAGCCAGGAGAAGGCTATTGAGTATCTCGAGAAGTCGGTCAGCGCAGACAACAATGATGCCCAGAGCTGGTACCTGTTGGGCCGATGCTACATGTCTCAAGCCAAGTATCCCAAGGCCTACGAGGCGTACCAACAGGCCGTCTACCGTGACGGGCGTAATCCAACATTCTGGTGCTCGATTGGTGTGCTGTACTACCAGATTAACCAGTATCGTGACGCTCTTGACGCATACTCTCGCGCCATTCGCTTGAACCCCTACATCTCCGAGGTGTGGTACGATCTCGGTACACTGGTGAGTGCCCATATTCTCCATTATTGGGATCTGTAATTCAAGCTGACAACTTTTTTTTTTCCAGTACGAGTCGTGCAACAACCAAATCGCGGATGCATTGGATGCCTATGGACGCGCCGCTGACCTGGATCCCACCAACGTCCACATCAAAGCACGTCTGCAACTATTGCAGAGTCAATTGGCGGGCTCCGGTCAGAGTAACGGCCCGGCTCCCCAACCGCAAGATGTGCATCCCCAGGCATACCAGGCTCCCGGTGTCGGTGCCCCCCCGGCTCCTCAGTGGGGTGCCCCCGCGCCCACTGGCGGTCCCCCTGTTCAGCCGCCTGCTCCCCCGCGGCAAATCGCCGACTGGAACCGAGGTATCAACGACCTGCAGTCCCAGCCCCAGGCCTCGAACGGCTTTGATCATCGGGATGGTCCTCGGGGTCCCGCCTCGGCTGCGCAGCAGCCCAGCCCACGTCAGGAGCAAGGCAGACCGTTCCCGGAGCCTGCGCGCGGCCAACCTGCTCCTCGGTCGCCGAAGCCGAGCTTGGGTGGACCAAGTGCCTACCCATCTTCTCATACCTTGCCTCAGCTGTCCAACCCTCAACCGCCATCGCATGACCGGGGCTCCAGCAGTGGCGCCGGTGCTTTCCCATCCTCCAACAGAGGTCCCTTGCCTCCCGCGCCTGCTCCTGGCGTTCCGAACGGCGCCCCGGCCAGTGGTGCGACTCTGCCCCCGTATCCTCGTCCCTTCACCCCCCCGACTGAAATCAGACCGATCCGTGATGAGCGACCATCCTCCCCAGGCTCTACCTACCCTCATCAGCAGTATCATCATGGGCCTACTGTGCAGCCTGGCGGTAATAATGGCATAGCCAGCGGCGCACCCCCTCCGGCATCCGCCGCCACTGCCGCGGAAGCCGCCGCCCGCGAGCGCGAAGATCGTCCCTCCTCGGCAATGAAGCGGGGCCGGGATTGGGACAATGAGTCCGGCCCGTCGAAGAAGATTGCCAGTGAGGAGAATCGGGCCCGGCTGGACGACCAGCTGGCCCGTCGTGTGACCCCGCCGAACCGCATGCCCTCTCCCGGAGACATTCAACGTCGCAGCTCCTCGGAGGCCCGTCGCGAGGAGCAGCGCCGTGCCAACGAAAACTACCACCCTTCCGAAGCCGCCCACCACCCCCCGGCCCTCCCACCTATCCAGCACATGCAGCAGCACCCCTCCAGTTCCAGCCTTCCCCCGATGGTTGAGAACCCTGCCTCGGCTGCCAACGGCTCTGCTTCTGCCGCTGGTGGTCCGTCATCGACCTCGGCGCAGGTCAAGGAAGAGCCCGCCCGGGCGGAACAGCAGGTTGCGCACGAACCCGCTGCGCGCAAGATGGATGTAGATGAAAACTACGACGATGATGGTGACGATGACAAGCGCACCAACAATGTTGCCAAAGGTAGCCCCCACGGCAGTGGGACCGGCAACGTCGGTAGCAATGGCAATGCTGTCGCATCGCAGTCCAAATCGGAATCTTCCGCCTAGGTTTCGCGAGAATAAATGAAGGATGTTGACATAACATTGGCAATACAATGAAATATGGAATCTTGTCTTGTCTTTTATGAAAAGAAACTTGTTCTTTTTTTTCTCTTCTTCTTCTTCTTCTTCGCATCCCAGTCCCCATATGACACATTCTCTCCTGTATCCTGACCTCCCCCCTATATATCCCGGCCTCTTTGTCTTCCAAGATCATCCTACTACTATTACTACTACAACTACAACAACAACTACTCCTAGTACTCCTACTCTTACTACTCCTACTACTACTACCACTATTCCTGTTTCCGCTGGATTTTGACCTGTACTGTATGATCCGATTCTCCTTGTCTGGTTTTTGAGTCCGATCAAAAGCCTGTTCAGCGAGGTTTATCTTCTTCCTTCGCTGTGAATCTTTTTTTGATCTTACTCTTTACCCTTCTGATGTTAGCTCAATGATCATTCTATTAAATTGCGACTAGTATCTAGTAATTGTAAGATTTTTCTTATAACCAAGTGACGGAGTACTAGGCAATTACGAACTCCATACTTAGTCATTATCGGTTATACAAAGTACCCTTTGGCGAGGAAATTTTCTCGGAGGAACTGATGCCTGAGGCATAAAGTTTCTCGAAACGGCCTCTCGAGCGAGGTGGGCCACTATTCCTAAAGAAGTATGCGACGCCAAGACTTCGCTTAGGTCAGCCCACATTCGTTAAGCGGTGCAAAATACACCTCCGGCAAATTCAGAGATAGCACTCTCACCACCTCGACGACTAACGACAACACAGGTCCAAGATGTATGTGCACGAATTGCGAATGGAATTTCCAAATTCAAACGGAATACTGATCGTCCTCTTTTTCTTTATAGGAGTCACCGGAAGTACGAAGCGCCTCGGCACGGTTCGTCAACCTTTTTCTTTTCCTACGACAACGTCGACTGCGATCGGTCAATACTGATTTTTTTCTTCTTCATACAGGCTCTCTTGCCTACTTGCCCCGCAAGCGCGCCGCCCGTCACCGCGGTAAGGTCAAGAGGTAGGTTTTTTCTCTTTGGAAGTCGCAAAGGAGTCGAAAGAAGAATGGAAAAAAAAATTGTGAAGCATATACTGAGAGCGCGATAGCTTCCCCAAGGATGACCCCAAGAAGCCCGTCCACCTGACGGCCTCCATGGGCTACAAGGCCGGTATGACCACTGTCGTCCGTGACCTTGACCGTCCTGGTGCCAAGATGCACAAGAAGGAGATTGTTGAGGCTGTTACCGTCATTGAGACTCCTCCTGTACGTTCCCAAGGCTATGCTTTAATCCCTGGTACACAAAAAATAAAAAAGAAAGGAAGAAAGAAAAAGAAAAACTAATGTTGTAGCTTGTTGCTGTTGGTGTTGTCGGATACATCGAGACCCCCCGTGGTCTCCGCTCGCTGACCACCGTGTGGGCCGAGCACCTGAGCGACGAGGTTAAGCGTCGGTTCTACAAGAACTGGTACAAGAGCAAGAAGAAGGCGTTCACCAAGTACGCCAAGAAGCACGCTGACAGCGCTGCCTCGGTGTCGCGCGAGCTGGAGCGCATCAAGAAGTACTGCACTGTTGTGCGCCTGCTCGCCCACACCCAGATCCGCAAGACGGCCCTCAAGCAGAAGAAGGCGCACCTGATGGAGATCCAGGTCAACGGCGGCTCCGTCGCCGACAAGGTTGACTTCGCCCGCAACCTGTTCGAGAAGACCATCGACATCGACAGCATCTTCGAGAAGGACGAGATGATCGACGTCATTGCCGTCACCAAGGGTCACGGCTTCCAGGGTGTCACCAGCCGTTGGGGCACCAAGAAGCTTCCCCGTAAGACTCACAAGGGTCTCCGCAAGGTCGCCTGTATTGGTGCCTGGCACCCGGCCCACGTCCAGTGGACCGTCGCCCGTGCCGGTCAGATGGGTTACCACCACCGCACCTCGTGCAACCACAAGGTCTTCCGCATTGGCAAGGCCTCCGATGAGGGCAACGCCTCCACCGAGTACGATGTTTCCAAGAAGCAGATTACTCCGTAAGTTCCATCACTTTCCCACCCCGGCTCTTAAGCTCTAAAAAAAAAAATTTTTTTGTGGCTGTTCTCTAATGGTTTTGCAGTATGGGTGGCTTCGTCCGCTACGGTGAGGTCAAGAACGACTTCGTGATCCTCAAGGGCTCCGTTCCGGGTGTCAAGAAGCGCGTCATGACCCTGCGCAAGACCCTCTACCCCCAGACCAGCCGCCGTGCTACCGAGAAGGTCGAGCTCAAGTGGATCGATACCTCGTCCAAGTTCGGCCACGGTGCCTTCCAGACCGCCGAGGAGAAGCGCGCCTTCATGGGTACCCTCAAGAAGGACCTTGTTACTTCTGCTTAAGTTTCTTTTTTCAGGCGGGGATGCCTCGGTGTAGCGCGTTAAATAAAAGCTCGTTCAAATTCCTTGCTTGTAACTTGTAGATTGTAATAATACCTAGATAGTAGATATTCGTCGACCTAGGACTCCGTACTTGACTTGCGGTCTACTGAAATCTCTACCACTTACCTCCTATTAAGTACTACTTATCTACTTCTCTACTTGTCTGCTTATATCTACTTTGTTATAAATTATTATACTCGTACTCTTATTCTTATTCTTCTTGTTGTATTTTCTGCCTACTGTGCGCGTCTACGAGCCATTGCGTCATGGACCGCCTTCCAACCTCCCTCCGTCGCATGCAGCGACTCCCTCGAATTCAACCCCTCCAACCCCTACGCCCACGCCCACTCCAACTATTACAGACCCGATACCAACTACCCATCCAGCCATCTCCTACCTGCAGCCTCCTCCGCACCATGTCCGACGACGCATACCTTTCCTTCCTCGACAAGGCGAACAAAGACCTCGACGCGGGGCGACAGACGCAGACGCAGCCGCAGACACAGTCCCAGGGAGACGGTCGCACGAAATCCCTCGATGTCGCAGCTAGCGAGATCCCCGCCCCTCTTATGGGCGTAGAGGTCTATTATGTTTCTGAAACGGATGAGCCGTTCGAGCCCGTTGTGTTGGCGTGGGAGGGTGCAAAGCGGGGAGTGTGGCCTGGAACCAGTAATCACATATCCAAAGATATATATATATATAGGCTATGTGTCTTGCTAACTGAGCTAATAGAACAATTCGCCTCGTTGATTTCAAGTAACGAACCCCCCGTCGAAACGATGTCACCTGCCTCGTTCGATCCGCGCGATCAATACGCAAGTGTCTTCAAGGCTGTACGGGCTGCGGTCGGCGGGTCGGAAGTTGACCAGGCGGGAGTCGACGTCAAGGTATATCGGGTCGAGGTTGGGTCGTCGACGGTCGAGTATTGGGTTGTTGCGTTGGATGCGGGCGGGAGGCTTGTTGGGTTGAAGGCCCAGGGGGTTGAGACGTAACTTACTCCGAGATATAGTAATATGTTTCTGTTCTGATACTGCTGTTCTATGGTGGATAGTGCAATCCTGGAAAATCTGGCTATAAAGTAATATACTCTTCTATATGAGGTTTCTATCACTTCACTATCGAGTTATAAGTCTGACTTTGTACCAAGCTCAGTGGATTATCCTATCCCTACAAAGAGTGTCTGGTGAGATGGCATGGATGTATATAGTACGGTCCATACAAGACATTCATTGTTCTTTATATTGTGGTATGTTATAGGGAATTGTCTTCAACAGTCCAAAAGGCACCCATCTATTGAACTGGCTAGATAGATATATAGAAAGAGTATACTATCTCGACTGGCTGCGTTGACATCGACATATAACCTAGGTAGATATATATACTAAGACAAGTGATGTTTCAGCTTGTCTTGGTTGGTAGATAAAACTAGACCTGGGCACGTTAGATCAGCCACTATATATATAGTAGACGTTTCTCTGATATTACTTGAGGTGACCTTGGTCTTTGCTGTCAAATTCACGCTTGATATAGCAGTTATGTGACTATACCTGGTAGTTGACTATATCAGGGTAACCCAAACAATCTGTATATTAGCAGGTATACTAACATTACTGCAGTAATAATCATGTAGTAGTTACTCCGTATCTATTCTCTAAGATTTATAGCCGATCTTATCCCGAGTTGATGAAACAGCGGTCTCCAACTAGTCGACAGATCTCCGAACCATCTCGTAGGGCTTTCGGACAATAGACCTACCAACAGTTCACAGTTCCAGCTTCCTACTCGACATCACCTAAATTAATATAGGACAGACTCCGTTGTCATCTGGCGAACCGTGGCACAAACACCGACCCACCAGATGAGACCAATTGCTGCAGGATTATTTATACCTGGCGTGGACGATCCACGGACGAGCAACCACTGGGTCAGGCACAGCCTCTGGGATCAGCATTAAACAGGATGTGATTTACGGCAAGTAACTCACCTCACTTAGTTATCGAGTAGTCTTCCGTACCAAGTACTCCGTATGGAAATAGCTAGAGACAATCCTGGACGCCTGGAGGCTGGCATGCAGAAGTTTCATCAATGGCGTCATATCTTGGCAGTAGAGAATGCTTAATACCTTGTTTTTAACTCTGTGTAACTAAAGACTCTCGAGTAGAGCTCTACTTTAATAGATAATTTATTAGATACTTAGTTATGATTATAAACTGAACATATTTAAATATCATTAGTTCTTAGTATACACTCAGCACTGTATAGATTAATAGATATTCACTGGTCCTAGTTGACCCCTTTTACACTGCCCCAGGACCCATTTTGAGGACACGCGTCCTGGAATGGTCACTTATCTGAGGCTGGTGGTGGCCAGTCAGCCAGTTGCAAGGGTATCCAATATTCAATACCATGACAATACTACACTAGAAATAAACTAGAGCTAGAACAAGTACCGAAGTCTAGTTAAAGATGGAGTGATTTGTGCAGGTATTGGATTCTTCCTCTCATTCCTTGAACCCGGCAACAGGATTCAGGAATGACAACAGGAATACCATAAGAATACATACCATTATCATCCTTGCCATAGAATACTACCAATTAAAAGAAAACAAGTGCTAATTAATTATTAGTCAGTTTGTATGAGTGCATAATAAGAAAAAATAACCCTCTTCTCTAGTAACTTCAAGTAAATTTCTGCTCCACTTGGCCACCGTCCAACACGGGGCGCTTCCAGGCCAAATTGACCCCCCCAGCATTCCTTGTATGGCGCGTAGAACATGTCTGGACCAGAGACCAGTATTCTCTGCCGTTAGCCTTTGGCCTCTAGTGATTTGCTCTTCTGCTTTTATGGCTTTCTTGCTAACTGTCGACCCTGTCCGAACCTCCTAACCCTGCCTGTCTTTTTGTGGCCGACTCCTTCACCTCCTCCTCCTCCACTACCACCACGACGACCACCACCGCCAACTCCTCCTTCTCCTCCTTTCAGGGTCTCTCGATCGTCAACGCCACCTCCAGGGACTTTTTTTCGCCCGTTGTCCCGTCCGCTCATTACTGCTTGTCTCTTGCATTCCCCCCCCCTCCTCGTCGCCAGTGTTATTTTGTCTCTCGTCTTCGATTCATTCTGCCTGTCGGTCCTTACCGTGGGATCCTGCTTGCCCTGTTTCAGCTATTTCCAAAACACTCGCCGAATATAATACACCTCTCAACCTATCCCATCTTCGGTACGGCGGCCTTTTTGTTTCCTGCTCCCCCCTCTTCTGGGTTTGTTGGATTGACATGACATAGGGGCGGTACCTAGCAGCAAGTCAGTAGCACGGGCAGCGGTCGTTGCGCCGATCACCACGCGCCAACAAACGCAACTCACTTCAGAGTGGATTCGGTTTCTGCCTTCCTGATTCTTCTTTCGATTGTCTTTGAATAGAGGAATTTTTCTTTTTCGCTATTCCTCGTTGCTGTCGGGAAATACTAGCTGGACGATTTGAGTGTCCGATCTCAGGAGAGACGGATCGCTCCTTCTTCCCTCCCCATCTGTAACCATGTCCGGCTTTCCTCAGGACTCCTCCAGCCTACCGGTTCGCAACACGCCGCACATCCGCCTCAACTCCGGCCAACATGATCCCTTTGCCGACTCCGAGGATACGTACAGCCCCGGCGGCCTGTCCGCGCCGCCCTCCCGTTCCCTGACCCCGTCGCAATCGCCTCCCGTCGGGGGTGAGGCCCTGTCTCCGGGCCTCTACAGCTCGCACGCCCCCGAATCCTCCGAACTTCTCATACCCCCTTCGTCTCGCAGCCACCGCAGTCGAGATGAATACTCAATGCCCCAATCTCCAGACCAATCCGGCTTCTCTTCGCGTCGCACAAGTTGGAGCTCCGAGGCCGGCAGCCGCGACAGCCGTGGCTATCCCTCGAATCCCTTCGACGACTCCCGCGCCCCCTCACGCGCGGGGAGCGATGACTACGATGTCAATACCCAGACTGTCTCGGAAAAGTACAACATCATGCCCACAGAGGGCCTGCTATTGTTTCCCGAGGATGTCGAGAAGGACGACTACCTGCATAACCCGGACCCCAATGACAAGGATCGTGACTGCGACATCTTCAACCGCCGTGGTATCATCAACGTCGGTGGCTTGTCCATTCTGACACTCGGTATACTGTGCTTGTTCATCGGCTACCCGGTGATGTACGTTGCTTCGCTCCTGATATCTTGCTCCCTCTCTCCCCCCTCTCTTTTTCGTTCTTCTCATTGATATCTTTAGATCCTTTGTACAAAGCCTGGAAAAGACAACTACGACAACCTGCACAGCTGGAGACACCCTTTGTCTGGATGTGGGTAAACGGTCCCTCCTCAAGAACCTTCGTACCGGTCTCATCGACCCGGACACACCGGATTCCGCCAAGACTAAGACGGCGCACGACGGCAAGGAATGGAAGTTGGTGGTGAGTATAGATAGATATTTGATGATGAAAACAGAGAGAATCCCGGCTCACGATCGCAACAGTTTTCCGACGAGTTCAACACGGCCGGCCGGTCCTTTTATTCAGATGATGACGCGTACTTCCAGGCGGTTGACCTGTGGTACGGTGTCACCGAGGATCTTGAAGTCAGTTTTCCGTTCGTATTCGTTGCTGTGATTTCGATGATCGCTGACCTCTCCTCTAGTGGTACGATCCCGATGCCGTTACGACAAAAGATGGCGTGTTGGAAATCCGGTTCGACCACTTTGAAAACCACGACCTGGACTATCGCTCCGGGATGGTACAAAGCTGGAACCAGCTGTGCTTTACCGGCGGCCGCCTAGAGGCCAGTATTTCCCTACCTGGTGCCGGTAACGTCTCTGGTTTCTGGCCCGGTTTCTGGTCCATGGGCAACCTGGGCCGTCCCGGATACGCCGCGACGACCGAAGGCATGTGGCCCTACAGTTACCACGACGAGTGTGACGTTGGAATCACGCCCAACCAGAGCTCCACCGACGGGATCAGCTGGCTGCCGGGCATGCGCCTGCCGGCTTGCACCTGCAATTCCACCGAACATCCGTCGCCGGGAAAATCCCGCAGCGCCCCGGAAATCGATGTCATTGAAGCCAGCGTCATCAGCCTGAACAATGACGACGATGACGTGATTGGTGTCGTTTCCCAGAGTTTGCAGATGGCGCCCTTTGACACCTGGTACATGCCAAACTACGGTATGTATAATCCTTCTCTTCCAACCGTTTCTTTTTTGTTCTCCAGTGCTGACGGACGGACAGACTTTACGGCAGTTTATGATGACCAGATCACCGAGATCAACACCTACCGCGGCGGTCCGTACCAGCAGGCGATGTCAGGCCTAACGAATCTCAACAACAAGTGGTACAACGGCACCGAGTACCAGATCTATGCGTACGAATACGCACCAGGGGCTAAGGGCAACGTGACCTGGTTCGTCGGAGAGAACCCTGTCTGGATGATGGATGGGCGCGCGCTGAGCCCCAATGGCAACCTCGGCCAGCGGCTGATTCCGATGGAGCCGATGGCCATCGTGATGAACCTGGGCATGAGTAGCAGTTTCGCGACGGTCGCCTCGGACATCAATGACTACACTCCTGGGTACATGCGGTTCGACTACGTGCGCATATACCAGGACCCGGATTCTGAGAGCGTAACCTGCGACCCGTCGGGGTATGAGACGACCGCGTACATTAAAAAATACCCTGCGGCCTACGACGACTACAACTACACGACGTGGGCAGAGGCGGGATACGACTGGCCCACCAACTCATATGTTGACGGGTGTTGATAATAGAAGCCTTTCTGAAAAAACAAAAGAAAAAAATTGGTCTACTTCTCCCAGGAGGCCGGTTGTCTGTCAACTGTATGGTTAGCGGCATGTTTGGCGTTTGGGTGCTTCGATCGTCCTCTCTTTGAGGCTGGAGGTTGAAGCTTGTTGATATCCCTGTTTTGTTTATTTTCTTTCTTTCTTTTTTTCTTTCATCCATCTTATCATCTCATTTCATCATCTCATTTCATCATCTCATTTCATCATCTCATTTCATCATTTCAATTATTTCATTCTTTACTATTTTACTTCCTGTTGCATTCTGTATGAGATAGAGCAAGATCGGCGCAATGGAACAATAGAGTTGTCGTACGGCTGATATTCTACTCCGTAGTTACGTAGTAACTAACTTGGATAACTAATTAAAGTCTAGTCTTCCCTTACAGTACTTCAACTCCTAGACATCTAACCCAACCAGCAATACACACACCTTTCAGGAGTATTTTCATCATGGACAGTAAGTAGTAATATTTTAGCCAAAATGGAATACACACCGTTAACGCAAGAAGACCACCTCCGCGAAGAGCGCCACATGGCTCTCTCCATCCTCACAGACCGCGAACTCCTCCTCCGACACTCACTTACAGCCCATGAAGTGAGAAACGATACATAACAATTACCTATATTAATATAAATTGAGAGATATTCTTCTGACCATGCTATGCTATGCTACAGACCCTCCCGCAAACCCGCCGAAGATTCACCGCAAAGATGTTATCGCCCGACGACGCCGTGGCGGAAGCCCAGATCGCCAACGAGCGGTTCCTCGTTCATTCGCGGTCTTCTTCGTCGTCGACCTCTGCCTCCAGTTCGAGCGCTGGGTCGAGTTTACTTTCGAGAGCGGTGGTGGATGTGCATGAGATGGGGGATGCGGGGTGGAGGAGACCGGATATGAAGAGCAAGAAGTGACTCACTTTACACATTACTTGAAGCCTAGGAAGTATTTTACGAAAGAAATTTGGATTTAATGTAGTATACAGGGGTATCAGTATCATGGTTGCGACAGAATAGATTCTGCATCGCCCACCTGCTTGCGCTCGGAAACCTCCCTGTTGCGCATCCGCGCCCGGATGGCTTGGGCATTCATCAGCGTCAATCCTTGAGACGGCCGGACCGGCCCCGTGTCGGTGTAGAACGGGTGGAGGCGGTGGGAGGTCGAGAACCGGACTCGTCCATCTCTCATGACTGGTAATTGTCATTGCAACGGTTCTGAACTTGACGACAGTCGGTTCAGGTGGAGGTACACGTCCGTGCCATACCTATCAGCATTAGAATTAGCATTCCATTCCATTTCATTGATTCAATCTTCAGACGTACCCCTCCATGCTGATTAGTTTGAGGTCCCCCCCAAAGTACCGTGCGTACAGCCGACTGATGGGCAGCCCGTAGCCGAAGCCCGCCATGGGCGCCTTGAAGTCGCTTTTGTCAAAGTCCGGGTCCAGGTTCGGCGTCTGCTCGACGGTCGTGTACATGTACGTCCAGACGAGCGGGATGGCGGACCGGGGGATCCCGCCCCCTTCGTCTGAGATCTTGATCGTGATGTCTTCCTTGCCTTCGGCGACAATCACCTTGGTGACGGGAAAGGCATCCTTATCCGCGCCATGGGTCTCCACCACGGCCCGCAGGGAGTTCTTCAGGGTCTCGAAGAGCATGTGCGACAGGTGGCCTGGCACGTACATGAAGTTGAGGTCCTCCTTGCAGATAAGCTGCACCTGGGGCGCCTCAAACAAGCCGTAGTAGTCCTCGCACACGAACCGAGCATTTTCAATCGCCTCCGAGGCCACCTCGTGCACGTTCGTCTTAGTGCAGATGATCCCTACGTAGTGTGGATGTCGCGCGCGCGTCTGTTCCGTCAATGCGATATGTTGGCCGATCAGCATTCGAATCCCGATGCGGGACATGTAGAACCGATCGAGGAAGTTCTGGATCGTTGGGTCAATCTGCAGACGCTGCCGTCGGCGCTTCCATTCCAGGATCCCCTGCGCGACAGAGGTCACCACACCGTCATGCCGCCGTTTGATCTGCTTCAACGTCGTGGAGAAGCGCTCGTTGTAATCGTTCAGCTCGGGAGGCCAGTTTCCCTGCTCGTCGGATGGGTAGAAGTATCGTCGAGTCGCCGTGCCTTTGCCATGGCCGTTGCCATTTCCATTCTTCATCGACGTAGGGAAAGATCGGTATTGGCCTTCTCGAACACTCGGGTTCTGTGTTGTTTCGGAGAGGATCCGTGAAGCCCCGCCATTCATCCGTCCTGATCGCAATAGACGTGTTTTGACTTCTTGAGAAAGGGTGGGACGAGGCAAATTGATAATTTCCTGTAAAGCAACATCGTCAATGTGAGGGGAAGGGATCGGCACACGTGATGCATCACATGAGAGGAGGGAGAGAGAGGGGGGGGGGGGGGGGGGGGGGGGGGGGGGGGGAAGGAAGAGAGAGTAGGCAGGGAAGGTGCTCGCTCATACCTCGAATGATTGTGCGTACCAATCCTGCACTTTCTTGATGGAGGGCATCTCACTGAGCCCATCTGGCAACTCCCCGAGGTCTTGTACACGATGGGCGAGACGGATCGGTAGCTCTTCAGAGAGAAATTGTGAAGCGCGGAACAAAGTGCCTGTAAAAGGAGATACTGATTAGCTATCTTTGCCAGAAATGTGGATTTAATTGTACTCACCTGTTGATGGCCTATCCCCAAATTGAACCATCTGCCGCAACGAGACACCAGTGGCGGGGAAGCTGGCATAGTGTCTGATGGTGTCCATCAGTCTCTCGGAGGGTTTCCACATGGTGTCCGAAGGAAAAAAGAATTCAGGCCACACGGCCTGAAACCAACGGGATGGAACCCGCGAGCAATTTGTTTGCAGTATCTCGGTGGTGTTTTAACCAGCAGCAGCGCAAGGTGAGTGTGTGCGCTAGAGTGCCGAGGTTGCCAGGTCACTTCACTTCGCGGTAGGCGTTCTCACGAAACAAGAAGGTCGTCTAAGAGCAGTGAGAAGGAGAAGGAAGGAAGAAACACATTGACTCAATCGCAGATGATCACAAGATCAGCCGAGGGCAAGAAAAACGACCGGTTCACCGCGAGGCAATTCCTGGGGTCCTCCAGTGTCTGCTCTGTGACTCGTTCCGGTGCGGAGCGCCAAACGGGGCGGGGAGTCACGTGTCGAGAGAGCCTTCCGTTCGGGCGGCCGAGAAAGAACCGGGCGATTGCAGGAGAGAGAGCGAGAGGAGCTCGACGGCCTCGAGGCCACGACTGCTGCAACAAGTTAATTAAGCTCGA
Source organism: Penicilliopsis zonata CBS 506.65 (assembly GCF_001890105.1). NCBI lineage: Eukaryota > Fungi > Ascomycota > Eurotiomycetes > Eurotiales > Aspergillaceae > Penicilliopsis > Penicilliopsis zonata. The sequence goes on from NW_019208916.1 coordinate 745,254, forward strand.
TAAATGGTCGAGCCATGCAGTCCGAGCAACTGATGATTGAATACCACCTCCTCCGACCGGCAGTAGTCAGACCATCAGCCCCTCGCGTGGGTGATTGCCGTTTCCGATATACGGCAGAAAGATGGTCTCCTTTCCCCGGATCTTCCCTTTGGCCCGAGGATGATGTCTTCCAGGAGTTTGCTGTCTACTTCGCTTGCAGCGTTCCACCTTCGATTCCTTTTCAATAGTACTGTGTGTGCCAAAGAACGCGAGGCTTGTTGATGGTTTGGAGGAAGAGTGGAGGCCACTTCTCCAACCTTGCTGTCGCCTTCCATCAAAAAAAAGGGATTCCTGACATGAGAAACGGGCCATCTGAGGATAATTATTATTGCTTCATTATCTCAGAACAATTCATGTTCTTGTCCGGAAAGGAGCCTCGGGCGGAAGTGGACATCAACTTTGAGGCAGTCCATCGCCGGATTCTCAAGATATCCCCCAAAGCCATTCATTGATCGATGTCAATGATGGGATTAGACGGGAAAGACCACATACTCAGAGTATACCTTCTCATAATCACCAATCTCTTTCCTTTCTCTGTATTGTCGTAATGAAATGGCATGTTCGTCGGCCCACCCAGCACCAGCACCAAGCCCGGTGGAAACTCCGCCCCTCCGGCCGACCCAATGTCTCCGTACTTTTGTCACAGTGTCGTGCAGAATTAATATTATTAGTCCTCTGACCCCTCCTCGAGCGTGAGAACCAGTGGCTCCTGGGACCGCCAACGCGCCATCCTCAATGGCTGCACTCGCGACAGGCCGCTTGTCGCGATCTCTGCCGCCCGAAGCCTTTTTGGCAGTGGAGTCTGTTGACACTTGTCTAGCCCACAGACAGCTGGTAGGGGACGACGCTCGTCCCTCTAGCTAGTAGCTGCTGCTGCTGCTGCTGCTTACCCTTCTGCGTTTCGCCATGGGGATTCGCTTTGTGTGGCTGGTTCGTCGCATGGCACCGCTCGCCGCGCTTTGAATCTATCGTATATAGATAGACAACAAAAGGGCTGGCTTTCCCCAAGCAATGTCTGACAGGCCTAGCTTTGTTGCAGTCGCATGCTCCGCTGGTGGCTCCTCCTGTAAGAATTATACCCCGTATATAATTTTTTTTTATTCTCTCACCCCTGCTCTTTTTTTCCCAAACGGCCGCCCTTTCTGAGCTGAGCCTCTCCGGTGCTCGTCCAAAAGTACCGTCGGTCGGGGGGCAGAGGGAAGAGATGGTCTTTCGATGATGCAACGACGTGCATTGGTCGAGCTCGAGCTACCTCCCGGTTCGCTTTTTTTCCTGTGTATAGCGGCCCTTTTCGCTAATCAGCAGAAGTTGATAGAGACACATCTGATCCACGAGGCGTAAGTTGTTTTTCTGTGTGTTCCTGTTCCCAGCGCGTCGGCTCTGGGCTGGCTGATGTGAAAGTGCAGCCCAAGGGGAAAAAAAACATTGCCCCTCGTGCGGTTGTGCGAAAAGTGACGCTCCACCCCCAAAACGGCAATCAGAGGTCGGAGACGACCTTGCCCAAAAGGGATTGTTCCTGGAGATTGTTCTTCGTTCCCCCTCCTCTACCCCTCCATCGCAGTCTCATCTCTCACTTTCCACCTTCACCACCCTCGCCGAGACCACCCTTCGCCCCCCTCGAGCTTCGATCCTCGTTCTGCCTTCGATGTTGTCTTGCTTGGTGAGCAGTTCCGTATTCTGATCGATTCGTCCAGAAGATGTCGCGTCGCCGTCTGTCGCACAGCGAAACACCGGCAACCTCGATGAACACGTCCGCAGCCTACCCGACTGCTTCGGCCATGCAGAACGACTTCCACTACCCGCGTCGAGGCCCAATCGAAGGTCCCAATGGACGCCGCTTGGTCCGTCGAGTCACCTGGCGATCCTCGACCTACAAACTGATGGCTTCATTGTGGGTGCTCGGCGTGCTGTACATCGTCTGGCTTATCCGGGACCTGTTCTTTCTGCCCTTTTCTTCGTCGGCTATCGACTCCGTCTCGCTCAACGCTGCAGATGAGTATGTGACATATTCTTTTTGTGTGAGAGATCTCCCACAGCTGTGAACAACCACTAATCCTATCTGCTTGGGGGCGGTGCTAGTCATTTGGCCCGCTATCTGGGGCGTCAAGAGTGCGGCGTCTCCTCCAAAGATCTTTACAACCCTCCCGAAGCAGGCAATGAGGATGCATTGCGCGAGCTGTACTGCCAGCTTGGAGACTCCTTGCTGAATGCTATGAGCAATGGCGGCCGGTACGGCTTTGATGCCGCTTACATGTCCCAAGGTAAGAATAGTTAACAA